>NC_041392.1:264326928-264431979 GCF_002162155.2 Triticum dicoccoides
ACACCGATACATCGAGCGCTCTAGTCATGTCTCCCTGCCACACATAAAATTGACATGTGCCCTCTAACGTTCCGGTAGGCCAGTCGCCCTATATATTTGACTTGCACACACACACACACACAATTTCGATGGCTCTCTTCATCGATCTCGCACCCACCCACTTGATCCTCTCTTCGACTCTATCGATAGCTATGACCCCTCCCTCTCTTCTTGTGGATTGCCCGACCCTCTATGTATGATATGGATAGGCCTCCATTTCACATACATTGCATGCAAAATTTTGTTTGAGATGTCATCGACACATATGCCCACAAATAATTCACGAAATCAACCCCCACCCCACCCCCCACACCATAACAAAAAACACTCACGAACGTGGTTTGTATCTCTCACACACACCCACATAGGTGGGGGACGTGCACGAAGAGAAGAGGTGCATGCACGGTGCACGTACTCCTGTCTCTTTCCCAACCACACCCGCGCGGGTACACGGTGGAGCTCATTTCTGTACGAAAAAGGCAGCCCACGTGGTAATTTGGCACGTGTAATGGTTGTCCACTTGGTGGAGGGAGGATCGTCTACCACGGGTGAACAAACAAATTGCGACTTGACGTGTTATGTTAAAAAAGGAGACAAACCATGTGGGGCCTGCCTTAGAGGCAAGGCTCTATACACTGGAGTACTTTTGATGTGTCATGTCAACTCGCAGAATGAGAAGCTTGCTTAGTACGTCGTCTCCCCCATTCATAAATATAAGTCTTTGTAGAGATTTCACCATGAATCACATGCGGATGTATATAGATGCATTTTAAGTGTAGATTCATTCATTTTGTTCCGTATGTAGTGGAATCTCTACAAAGACTTATCTACTAGTAATAGCTAGCCCCCACTACTAGGAATTCTCTATCCTCTCCTTGAGCCACATCATCAAAATTGATGTAGCCTTTAGATGAAGTAAATCAGTCCATAATAGCCGTCTGATCTAGACATTGAGAGGCTTCGCACTAAGCCACATGCAAGCATGCAGAAATACCATGGCACATGCATATGAGTGGGTTTTAAATCGCATCAACATGTCTGCATGCAAGCATGCACCGGTAGCATGCATGTAAGTGAGCTTTTAAGTCCCATTAACATGTCAAAAAGAAAAATATAATCCCATTATGCAGTAGGAGTTGGCTGATATTTTTTCCTTACGTGGGATGATCTAAATGATGATGGGAGTTTATTTAGTTTGGTTACCACATTTGTCATGCGGTTATAGAGTTTTTTTAGTTCTATGAAATCGATAATTTTGCGCAGAGAGATATACCGCTGTTCCGCGGCAACGCGCGGGGACTCATCTAGTAATATTTAGGAACGGAGGGAGTACTATGTAAAGAGTTAGGTGTCGCACGGTGATAGTGTGAGGTGGGCCATGTAAACACCGAGCCTGCGTGTTTTCACTGCTCTTGCACGCCTCCGCTGTAAGAATGGAGAAAATTGTAATCTAGTAGTAGTACCTCGTTTCGCCGAAAGCGTGGGACATCCAGCAGTCCTACCACCTCAGTAATAAAGACCAATGAGCCATCAAATCACATAGACCCAGCAGTAAGTTGGACAGACGAAGCAACCATCACTCTTGCGCCAGTGAGAGGCCGCGTCCGCTCTGCCCGGGCATCAATGTGGCACCAATTCTTTGGAGCGGCGCTGACTGTTTCGGGCGGGAAGCGCGCGCGGGCGATGGAGGGGCTTTGGGTGGGCCAGGCTGGTCATGAGCGGGCGTGGTAGTTGTCCGCGCGTCCCTACCGGACACGCCCGGAAACGAGAGGATGCACCGACTCTCGCGGCTAAAATCGTACACTACACAACATCTCTCTGTAGGAGTAGGTCGATCTGTCGCTCTCTCTAACACACACATGTTGTTAGACACACACACACGCGCGCGCGCGCACGTGAGCGCATGCGCGCGCGCACACACACACACACACGCACCTTGGTCCCGTTGCACCTTCTAACGTGACTTATTACACCTAGACGGAGGGAGTAGTAAGTATATGAGATACGGTGGCACACTGACTTAAGTCGAATACAAGTGCCCAAATTTTGTGTGCATGTTATAATAAGGATTCACTTATAATAGTACGTGAGCGAACAGAGGGATCAATTGGATAGTGCTCCCGAGCAGTAGCGAGATGTGTGAGGTAAGAAACACCGCTGGCGCTTTTAATTTTTCTTATTAATTTGTTAGTTTCACCCTCTGACTGGTGGGACCCAACGTACTACGTGGAGAGAGGTAAGGTGACTAAGGCTGCATTATTTCTGGACCACTGTGGATAGTCTTACCACCAAAGCCAGATGACACGATTATGATTGAAATCCCAATGACTCCCACACACACAAAAAAACACGGCATGCTTGTCACACGAATGCAGGAATGTATAAAAGGTTATTTCCCTCTCGTTGAACATAACGGGAGCGTTCTGTAGCTGGTTAGCCCGTTCACTCATCAAACTTGAGGTCTCGGGTTCGATAACTACACTTGAGCATAATTTGTGCCAGGAGGATTCTTTGACTGGTCAAAATGTTTTCTAGGGTTTGCACGCTTCACACACTCTCTCTCTCTAGTATATATATACACACTAGAGCCTCAGAGCTTGTAGTTGCTATCTTCACACTCTCTTGCCCTCTCCCGCTGGAGCCTCAGTGCTTGTAGTTGCTATCTTCACACTCTCTCGCCCTCTCCAGATCTAATAAAGACTTCGTTGGCCTCTCTCTCCCCTCACTGCTGCTCAAAGAGCCGGCAGGATCCGTCCACTGGGAAGGGAAGGAGGCTTAACGATGTCACCATTGGCAAGGGACTACCGGCGTAGTTGTTCACTTTCCACCCAGCGGCGGCGCGGGAGGGCCTCCGACGCCTTCTTCTTTGTCATCGTCTCGTCGCCCACTGAACCACACCCCAAGAACTTTAAGGTATAATTTACTTACTCCACATGCATTGCTCTAGATGCATGTATACCATGAATCTAGGACGTGGTTCAAAGAGGAAAGGAGTGGGGGAAAGTAGTGGGAAAAGTTGTATATAGCATGAATCTAGGACGTGATTCAAAGAGGAAATGAAGGGGGAAAGTTGTATAGCATGAATCTAGGACGTGGTTCAAAGAGGAAAGGAGTGGGGGAAAGTTGTATTGCATAAATCTAGGACGTGGTTCAAAGAGGAAAGGAAGGGGCAAAAGTACTAGTTCAAAAAGGAAAGGAAGGGACAAGGCTGTAGAGTTTGAGCAGGACTAGATTTGCTATGCTCACATAGGGAAAGGTGTCTAAAGATAACAAAACTGGGACCAACACAAATATGCTCCTTGGTTGTTTGTTCTTTGTTGCAACAGACTATGCATGACCACAGTACATCGGTAGATGCACATGGTGCTGGTGCATCCACTGTCCCGTGCAACTCATAAGTTGTTGTTAATCTAAGGCCCTGTTTGGTTAAAAACTCCCTAGTCCCTACCTGCTTGGTTCCAGGGACTAAACATGGACTAGAGGTTATTAAATGACATGCTAAAAGACCATGTTACCCCTAGTAATGAACTAATAGAGACAAGGTGTGATGCGTGGCAGGGGCAACTGTTGGAAAAACTCCCAAAAAGACTCCCTCGGGGTCTTCTTTCTTTAGTTCCAAATGCCCACTTTTAGTCCCTAAAAGTCCCTCCTGTTTGGTTTAGATGGGACTGACACGGAGTTTTTTTAGTCCCTACACCAAAATGTCCCCGTAAACAAACACCCTCTAATAATGCCACTGGAAAATTGATGCAATGCCATAGTTAAAAGCAAATTACATGTTTAATGAATTTTATTGTTAATATAATCTCTATGTTAATATTAATCAATGCCACCATTTGAGAAATGCTACTGTATTGCTTTCTTTCCCATTTAGATAAGGTAGATGCTTTTTGTTGGCTTTTGTGTCATCCACCGTTATTGACCACTAATTGTTTCCTTTGCACCTCTATGTAAACAGGGTTATCTAGTTCACCTCGTTGCCATTGTGACCTTTTGTTGCACTGCACAAAACACTTTTGTTTTAAGAGTGTTTTGTGCAGTTCAACCAAAATGTCACACCGGCTTGATTGCTTGATCTTAGTGGAACTGCACAAGAGGAGATCTTACTTCCTATCCGTTAAGGCAAATTTGGTTCAGATCTTCTTCTTGTGAGTTGTTTGAATTCCGCATCATGAGAGGTCAGTACTAGCCTTCTTTCACATGATTCTGCAGTGTGCTTTCATATGTTGTGCTACTTGTATGATAATGTTGCTTGATTTTAGTGAACTGCACAAATGAAGACAAGACTTCCAATCTGTATGTGCACCGTAATATCTCATTGAGGTAAGATAGGGATATTTCACAACTGCTGGCCTGTATTTTGCCACTTTCATAAGAAAATTAAGTTTAGTACTATACTTGTGCTCCCTAATTGACATGCCAAATCTTACATTGAAGGCAAAGCTTGTCTGTTATTGAACCAAGTGATGAAGGGGAAGAACAAGCGGAAGAAAAACAAAAATCAACTCCCGGTGTTGTAATGAAGCATTGGAACTGTGATGACACAAGTAATGATATAGTTTTGCATCTTAATTTATTGCTATGGCTGGAACGAGCAATTGTTTTGCCACTGATTTGATTCCACTCTTAATGTAATATGTAATTATCTCTACTTGTGCAAACAGGGATCTTCTTTGAAGATACCATATATTTTAGTGGAACTGCACAAGAAGATGTTGGAAACATTAAACTAATCAAGGAGTATATAGTAAGCATGGCCACCACCCTAGATAGCAATAGATGGTTCCGGAGAAGTGCTTCATCTGTATGCTCTACACAATAAGCCTCCTGACAAAGGTTGGTACTCGCCCACTGATTTCATCCATATGATTGAGCTTTGTCATCTCTATTGGTGTTGTGCTACTGTTTAGATACTCTCATGAAAAAGTGGTATTGTCCTTGAGAAGTGCTTCATCTGTGTTGTTTTAAATATTTCCTTTCCTTTTTTTCGAGCAAACAGGGATGCTAGCATTTAGTAGTCCTCTTGTCTTTGCACAACAGGATCATCTTCCTCTGAAGAAGAATATGGAGTACGTGAAGTGACTAGTTCCGATTATGCCAGGATGAACAAGCCCTGTCTATCTTCTCATCGGAAGGAGCAGTTGAAGGATGGTTACATTACTCCCCACAAGACCAAACTAACTTTAGCTCAGAAGGACTGACAAATCTCCATTTTTTTGCTGTGATGCGCGAGTACAATGTTGTTCTAGGATTCTTTCTGATGAGTTCTATTTTTCTAAATGTGTGCTCTACATGGACCATGTATGTATTCATAGTACAGTTTGCTTTATACTAATCACTTTTTTGTATTTGTGCAAATAGGGGTGCTCAGCTTGATTTCAATGGGAACTGCACAAAATGTTCATGAATACATCGAATCATTCATTTCCACCACAAGAAAGGAGGTGCCGATAAGTTCAAGGCGTTGCAACATATAAGGGCGAAATCATACAAGCTACGCGCGAATTTGGTTGATTTTGGTGGAACTGCACAAAAAGAACAGCTGGTTTATTTAGCACGAGGTGCCATGTCAATGTCCGAACTTATGGCAAACCATGCCCATTCCACAATCGTAGGCATTTGATATTTTGGAATGGGACAACCTTGTAAAATTTTGCTCATTGATTTTAGCAAGACATGTGTTTGATATTTTCGAATGGGACGCCCTTTGCTGTCAGCAGCGTCGATCATTTTTTTCTTTATTCTTTAGTTGTGAAGTAAATATTGCCTCTGACATGTGAGTCGCTGAGATGCATAATCATCGATTGTTTTGAATGTTCTCTATGAATTGCCAGGCATGTGTGTTTGATTGCAATGTACAGAAACGCTAAAAATCTGCTCAAACTCTTTGTACTCCTTATGTTCCTTTTTACTTCGCACATTGTGGAAGTGCATACTTTTTTGTATAAGATTGGTCAAAGTAGACATACTTTGACTGCAGACAAAACTTGTATGCAGACTAGAAAGGACCGAAGGGAGTACATGTGAAACTGCTGCAAACGAGGTGATCACCCTGGGAATAATGCTAGTACGTACTGTTTTGCATGTTCATCCAATGCCAGTGATACAGGAATTCGAACTAATCGAAATAAATTCATTCATACACGGTCGGATTTCATATAAACATGTCGGATTTCATTACATTTCATACATTCTTCAACTAAAAAGGGGTGCACTATAGGTATACTTAATTAACCGAAGCTACCCACCTGTGTCCCCCTGAGCCGAACAGAAGCTTCAGTGACTTAACTGCAGGTGCAGTTGTGTAACTGACATGTGGCCTGTTGGGCCCACGTGTCAGTTAGCCAACTGCACCAGTAGTTAAGTAGAAGCAGCGTTCTTCTCCAGCGCAGCTCTCCGACTCCACGTCGCCGCCAAGAAGCTAACCGGCCGTCAATGGTCAACCCGCCTAGCTTGGCTTCAGCCAAAGGGTAGCAGCGGTGGCCTTACTTGGACCCGAGTGGCGGCGACCTACCGTGTTCTACTCTTCCTCGTTTTCTGTGTGGCATGGACTTGTTGGCAGCGGGGCGGGGCCTCGGCGGAGCCGGCGATGTCCTCTATCTCATTGCCGGCAGGGTGGGGCCTTGGCTGAGCCGGCGATGTCCTCTGCCTCTTTGTTGGCGAGGCGGGGCCTCGGCGGAGCCGGCGGTGTCCTCTGCCTCGTTGTTGGTGAGGCGGGGCCTCGGCGGAGCCGGCGGTGTCCTATGCCTCGGCGGAGCAGGGCCTCGTCGACTCCAGTAGAGCGGGGACTCGTAGGAGCCGGCATTGTCCTCTGCCTTGTCCTCGGTCTCGCCAAAGAGTGCCTAGCCCGCTTCATCGCCCTCTTTTCTAGCCTCTTTGTAGGCGGATGTCGGTGTCAAAACCGGCGGATCTCAGGTAGGGGGTCCCGAACTGTGCGTCTAGGCCGGATGGTAACAGGAGGCAAGGGACACGAAGTTTTACCCAGGTTCGGGCCCTCTTGATGGAGGTAAAACCCTATGTCCTCCTTGATTAATATTGATGATATGGGTGTTACAAGAGTAGATCTACCACGAGATCAGAGAGGCTAAACCCTAGAAGCTAGCCTACGGTATGATTGTATGTTGTGATTGTTGTCCTACGGACTAAAACCCTTTGGTTTATATAGACACCGAAGAGGGTTAGGGTTACACAAGGTCGGTTACAAAGGAGGAGATATCCATATACGTATTGCCTAGCTTGCCTTCCACGCCAAGTAGAGTCCCATCCGGACACGAGACGAAGTCTTCAATCTTGTATCTTCATAGTCTAACAGTCCGGGCAATGGAGATAGTCCGACTGTCCGGAGACCCCCTAATCCAGGACTCCCTCAGTAGCCCCTGAAAAAGGCTTCAATGACGGTAAGTCCGGCGCGCAGTTGTCTTCGGCATTGCAAGGAGGGTTCCTTCTCCGAATACATCACAAAAGAGTTTTTGCAGATCCTGCAAAATAAGTTCCACATTTCACCATAGAGAGAATAATGTTTTTGCAGATCTAATCCGCTAGCTTGTTTTGGCAACATGACGTTACGTCATGGCCCGGTGATTATTCGAACCGTTTCTTTTAAGCAGCCCCGCACATAACGTGAGGCAGTTTTTCGACACGTCTTGTCAAAGCAGAGATCGTGTCCCCTTATTACGGGATTCTCATCAATACGGGTGTGGGTAACCCAACCGCGCCATCAATCGCGGCGCTTGGGGGATAAGTGAGTTTTACCAGGCAAGTGGGGACGTTTAATTTTGTCCGCCCATATAAAGGGATAAGGATTCACCTTTCTATCCACGCCTTCTTCCTCCTCTGCTCATCCGCTCCCGCACACTCGAGCTCTAGCACCCAAGTCCTCACTTCCATCTCAACCTTCTCCAACCATGTCCGGAGCGGGAGGCAAGTGGATGGTCTCCTCCGTCACGGAGGGAGATTTCAAGGAACTGAGGAGAGCCGGATACCTGCCCGACGACATCGCGCACCGGCTCCCAGATGAGGGACAGCTCATCCCCACCCCCGAGCCCCATGAGAGGGTGCTATTCCTCACCCATTTCCTCCACGGACTGGGATTCCCTCTCCATCCCTTTGTCCGGGGGCTCATGTTCTATTATGGCCTGGATTTCCACGATATGGCGCCGAACTTCATCCTCAACATCTCGGCGTTTATCGTCATGTGCGAGGCCTTCCTCCGCATCAAGCCCCACTTCGGCTTATGGCTGAAGACCTTCAATGTCAAGCCGAAGGTAGTGAGCGGCTTCGGGGGAAGAGTGCGCCGTAGAGTCATCGGACGGTGAGTCCGACGACGCCTGGCGTCGGGAACTCTTTCGAGCTCCCTTGGCCTTCTTGGTCTTCTCCGGCACCTTATAAGGGGCCGGAGTCAGCATCTTTGTCAGAAGAGCGTCTGCGGGGCCTTCGGGCAAGGGAGCCGGACAGTCGATCTGTCCGGCCATCTTCTGCCAGTCCTATCAAAATTACGGGAGTTTAGATCCCGCATAGAGTCAATCTATATAGAAAACAAGTATCCTATAAAAGATAAAACAACTTACCGCACTGGCGTGGCGCTTTGCGCTGAATCTGCGATCCTCAGTAATGGGGGGATGGACCTCGACGCTCTTGAACAGCACCCTCCAGGCATCTTCATGAGTCGTATCGAAGAGCCTGTTCAGAGTTCGGTGCTGCGCCGGATTGAACTCCCACAAGGTAAACTCCCGTTGTTGGCACGGGAGTATCCGACGGACGAGCATAACCTGGACTATGTTGACGAGCTTGAGCTTCTTGTCCACCATGTTTTGAATACATGACTGGAGTCCGGTCAGCACTTTTGAATTACCCCAGGACAGGCCCTTCTCTTTCTAGGAGGTGAGACACATGGGGATGCTGGATCGGAACTCGGGGGCCGCTACCCATGCGGGGTAGCGCGGCTTGGTGATATAGAACCACCCCGATTGCCACCCCTTTATGGTATCCACAAAGGTGCCATCAAGGAGGAGCACCGCACTATCATGAGTGCGGTGATCCAGAAGGTTTAGTCCACCAAGAGAGGATTGACTGAAGCCGGTACTAGCCTTCTAACAGGCTTTGAGGTAAGTGTTTTAAAATGTAGTAGAAGTATTACCGCATAGACAATAGCCCCTGATGCTTTGTTCGGTGTTCACAAAGAAAAGCCGAACAGAGGATCAAATAATATCGCAGGAGTCTAATACAAGTATGTCAATATGCATATGCAGGCTTCGCTGCTGGCGTCCGTCGCACTAACTACGGAGGTAGCCGTACTGAAGGAGGCCCTCAAGGGGCCCCAGAAAGAGCTCGGCCTGGCTAAGAGGCAGCTCGAGGAGAACAAGTGTAAGTAATACCCCGTCTGTAGATGAGAAAAAGGACGAGATTGCTAAATGACAGGATCATTGTATGTTTGCCAGGGGCCACGACCAAGGTGGCGACCCTGAAGCAAGCGCTGTCCCAGGCCTAAGAAAAGGCAGCCCAGGAGTGCACCGAGTGAGAGAGGCACGAGGCTCGGGTGGGTGAGGTGCAGCAATAGCTCCAGGCTCTCGTGACGAAGCACGAGGCGTTGGAGCTTGACTTGAAGACGCGAGAGTCTGAGCTTGCCGCGGCCCGTGAGAGCGCAAAGAGTGCCAAGGCCGAGGCCCAGAAGGCCCTTCAGGAGATCGATGCGATAAAGAAGATAGCAGCGGGTAAGGCTTTCTATATGCAAAGCAAGCATGTAAAAGTAATTTATCGATTACTTACCCGGATCCGGAGCTCTTCAGGAGCATTCGCAGATTTGCCTGCAGTGTGTCCGATGCCGCACAATTTTACCAGGCTGGGACGGTAGCTCGACGAAGAAGCTATTCTGGTCTCAATATGCTGAGGCCGAACATCCGGTGCCGATGAGCGACCAGCTGAAGCAGATGGTCGAGCTACATAAGGCGGCCGATCAGGCCATGAAGGGCTTCATAGTCCGGTTGTGGCCTAGCGATGCCCTTCCGAACAGCTTCTTTGGCCTGGTGAGGCGGCTTGTGGATGCCTGCCCACGGCTGGAGGTCGTCAAGCGATCCGTCTGCATTGAAGGTGCACGCCGGGCCTTCGCCCGTGTGAAAATGCAGTGGGTCAAGCTAGATGCCGTGAAGCTGATCAAGGAGGGGCCACCGAAGGGCAAGGAGCACCGCCACCCCGAGATGTACTACGAGGGTGTTCTGCCGAACGCCCGTCTTATCGCGGATGAGTATTCACAAAATGTAATATTTGAATGAGACTTGCTCGTTTTGTCCTGTATGTATGAAAACTTGTATCGTATTCGCTATGCAACGCTTGTGTGAATTTAAAATATTACCTTCTGTTTGGTTGTTTATCCAATCTGAGAGATGGCTAGTCCTCGGCTGCTGCCCCCATGCCACGAGTGCCAGGGTGTTCGGGATAAACCTGAGCACTCTTGTTCCCATGTTTGGGTCCTTCGAGGTAGGTGCTCATCACAACGAACAAGGCAACCGGACTAATAATGCTTTATCACTCTCACTTAGCCATAGAATTCTATAATTTAAAATTTTGGCGAAACCCCTGGTATTCGGAAGGCCGAATTCGGGGCGCGATACACGCCTGTAAGCCGGACGGAGCTGGCCCCTCTCCCTAAGCGGCATAAGTCTTTAGGGACTCGAAAAACCTCGCCGAACAGCGACCAGTCTCTCGCCTTATCATGATAGTCAGTTTTAGCTTTCTCTACTGAGGTGCTCGGCCCGGTAGAACCGGGGCACAATCATAGTAGTTCTCCTAGCGCTACCTTAGCCGATAGAGCGAAACGTAAGGTACCAAAACATAGGAGCCGGGCAAACCCAACATTTGACCAAAGACATGATTCGGAGCTGATGCATATAATGCTATAAGTTTGGGGTGTCGCACTTGTGAAAGTGTTCGGACTTTTCTCACCATATTGTGGCTACGTAAGCCCCTGGTGCATTGGCCGTACCAGAGTGTACGGTTGCTAGGCATCATTAGTCAACACATAGATATGTCTATATATAACAAAAATGCGATAATAGTCGTAATGTCATGTATTGTATATTAAAAAATTGCATTAAAGCAAGGTGATACAGATAGTGCAATAAGCAAAAGAGTAGGACTATGTCCCTCCCAAGGGCGAGCTGAGGAATTATATGAAATCTGTAATCCACCTGGGAATTCCGTAGTTGTCAGCCTCCTTGCTTGCTGTATCATGTGTTCGGCAATAGAGCTACCGGACAGTGTTTCCAGAGATTGAAGTCCTGAAAGAAAAAGAAAAATAACCAAACGAGAAGCCCCTGGTGCGGTTTAGGCCGCGTTTTGGGGTGTGTCGTAGTTGTGCCCCCCTCTCCCCACCTGTGCCCATGGTATTTTTAATGCGTAATTATGTACACGCGGCACGAACAACGCCGTTGGGCTGGGATTGGGGTGGCCGCCGTATTGCTACGCGAGCTCAGATCGTGCCAGGCGGTCTATTTGCCGATTGCCCCGAGCGCGCTTGAAGCTGTCCAGGCTTTGAAATGCCGAACTGGTAGATTGCCTTGAGAGGCTGCTTTGCGCTTCTGCTGCAAGGGCCGCGGTGTGCTCCTCTGTTCAGAGAGAGCATGCTGTGTTTCCATTGACTGTCATAACTCCATGAGGTCCTGGCATCTTGAGCTTCAGGTATGCATAATGTGGTACCGCATTGAATCTAGCGAATACGGTTCGTCCGAGCAGCGCGTGATAACCACTGCGGAACGGGACTATATCGAAGATTAACTCTTCACTTCGGAAGTTATCCGGGGATCCGAAGACCACTTCCAGTGTAATTGAGCCTGTGACGCCCTTAAAGGTCGTCTTTGTGGGTTTGATCCTTGAGGGGTCTATACCCATTTTGCGCACTGTGTCCTGATAAAGCAGGTTCAGGCTGCTACCGCCGTCCATAAGGACTCGAGTGAGGTGAAATCCGTCGATGATTGGGTCTAGGACCAGTGCGGCGAATCCTCCATGACGGATACTAGTGGGGTGGTCCCTGTGATCGAAAGTGATCGAACATGAGGACCAAGGGTTGAACTTTGGGGCGACTGGCTCCAACGCATATACGTCCCTGAGCGCACGCTTCCGCTCCCTCTTGGGGATGTGGGTTGCGTATATCATGTTCACCGTCCGCACTTGCGGGGGAAACCTCTTCTGTCCTCCAGTGTGCGGCTGCCGGGGTTCTTCCTCGTCATCGCTATGTGGCCCCTTGTCCTTGTTTTCGGCAATTAACTTGCTGGCCTGCTTGAACACCCAACAATCCCTGTTGGTGTGATTGGCTGGCTTGTCTGGGGTGCCGTGTATTTGACACGAGTGATCGAGTATACGGTCCAAGCTGGATGGACCCGGCGTACTTTGTTTGAATGGCTTTTTCCGCTGACCGGGTTTAGAGCCTTTGAATCCGGCATTGACTGCCGTATCCTCAGTACTTTCGCTGTTAATGTGGCGCTTATGCTTGTTGCGACGTGACCTGCTATTGTCGTCCTTGGCATCTGACGTACCATGGTTCTTTGATATGTTATTACTGCGAGCCAACCAGCTATCTTCTCCCGCACAAAAGCGGGTCATGAGCGTCGTGAGGGCTGCCATAGATTTCGGCTTTTCCTGAGCAAGGTGCCGGGCTAGCCACTCATCTCGGATGTTGTGCTTGAAAGCCGCCAAGACCTCCGCATCCGGACAGTCGACGATTTGATTTTTCTTTGTAAGGAACCGAGTCCAGAATTGCCTGGCCGACTCTTCTAGCTGCTGAATTATGTGGCTCAAGTCATCGGCGTGTGGTGGTCGCACATAAGTGCCCTGAAAGTTGTCGAGGAATGCGGCTTCCAGATCTTCCCAAAAGCTAATGGAGTCCACTGGCAAGCTATTCAGCCAATGTCGCGCTGGTCCTTTGAGTTTTAGTGGGAGGTACTTGATGGCATGTAAGTCATCACCGCGGGCCATGTGGATGTGGAGGAGGAAGTCCTCAATCCATACTGTGGGGTCTGTAGTGTTGTCGTATGATTCAATGTTTACAGGTTTGAAACCTTCTGGGAATTGATGTTCCATTACTTTGTCTGTGAATCATAAGGGGTGTGCGGAGCCTCTGTATTGGGCTATATGAGACGCAGCTCGAATGGGTCCTGTCCGCTGTTTTCAGCCCGGCCGGATTTGCTTTTACTGTATCCGGCGTGACGTTTATCGTCTCGTAGAGTGGTGCGCCCTCGTGATCCATAGATCGATCTTGCATGCTTTGCTTTGTCCTCCAATATGTCTCGTAGGTCTGGCGTATCTCCCCATGCCTTTTTATTTGGATGGTGTTGGGGTGGAGGCTGAGGTTTTGGCTGGAATGCCTCTCTATCACAGCCATGAGGTGGCCGATCAGCCGTATCATACGCTTCTTCCTCCAGTCGGGGTAGTAACCTGCGCCTCGAGTAACTCTTGGAGGGACACTCGAGTTTATATTCCTCGGCCGCGAGGACTTCAGTCCATTTGTCAGCTAGCAGATCTTGATCAGCTTGAACATGCTGCTGCTTTTTCTTCAGTCTATTTGCCGTGGCCATGAGCCTGCGCTTGAAGCGCTCTTGTTCGACGGGATCCTCTGGTACGGCGAATTCATCGTCGCCGAGGCTTGCCTCGTCTTCGGAGGGGGGCATGTAATTGTCATCCTCCTCCTCTCCGCCAGCCGCTCTCTCAGGAGAGCTGGCTCCTTCATCCTCCTGCTCGAAATCTTGCTGGAGGGGATTGTTGTTGTCTTCGACGCTATCCGGAGTGTTATTATCTCCTGTGCCGGTATCACCACTTTTGCTTTGGTGGGACTTAGAGCGGCTCTGCTGACGGCGGCGCTTGGGTTGCTTCTTGGAGGGGTCATCCTCCGTTATCTCGTCGCCATTGCCTTCATTGGGTGTATCCACCATGTATATGTCATACGGCGAGGTGGCTGTCCAGTGCCCTGTAGGTGCTGGTTCATGTTCATCTCCTACATCGTCGTCCATACCGTCGATGTCTTCGGAGTCGAAGTCGAGCATGTCGGTTAAATCATCGACAGTGGCTACAAAGTGGGTGGTGGGTGGGCGTTGAATTTCTTCGTCGTCCGCATACCAATCTTGTTGGCCATAATCCGGCCAGGGCTCTCCTGACAAAGAGAGAGACCTTAGTGAATTCAGAATGTCGCCGAAGGGCGAGTGCTGAAAGATATCCGCGGTGGTGAATTCCATGATCGGTGCCCACTCGGATTCGATTGGTAGGGGCGCGGATGGTTCGGGGTCCGGAAGAGAGTCCGGCACCTTGGAGTCACGGGCTGTGCAGAGGATTATGCTGGTATTCGGCTCGATCGCCGTTGAGACTGCAACCCCTGAGGTGGTGTCTAACCACCCGTCCTCGATTGGCGCAGTTGGCTTCGAACTAAGGGTCGGAGCTGATGCGGGCGCGGCCTCTGGAGTACCGTCCGGTGGCAGAGCTAGGTCATACCTATCGCGACCGTGTGGCATGCCCGGCTGTGGCTCGAATCTGTCGAAGATCAAGTCCCCACGGATATTGGCCGTGTAATTCAAACTTCCAAATCTGACCTGATGGCCAGGGGCGTAGCTTTCAATCTGCTCCAGATGGCCAAGCGAATTAGCCCGCAGTGCAAAGCCGCCGAATACGAAGATCTGTCCGGGGAGAAAAGTCTCACCCTGGACCGCATCGCTGTCGATGATAGTAGGAGCCATCAAGCCTAACGGCGATGACACAGAGGAACTCTCAATGAAAGCACCAATGTCGGTGTCAAAACCGGTGGATCTCGGGTAGGGGGTCCCGAACTGTGCGTCTAGGCCGGATGGTAATAGGAGGCAAGGGACATGAAGTTTTACCCAGGTTCGGGTCCTCTTGATGGAGGTAAAACCCTACGTCCTGCTTGATTAATATTGATGATATGGGTGTTACAAGAGTAGATCTACCACGAGATCAGAGAGGCTAAACCCTAGAAGCTAGCCTACGATATGATTGTTTGTTGTGATTGTTGTCCTACGGACTAAAACCCTTCAGTTTATATAGACACCGGAGAGAGTTAGGGTTACACAAGGTCGGTTACAAAGGAGGAGATATCCATATACGTATTGCCTAGCTTGCCTTCCACGCCAAGTAGAGTCCCATCCGGACACGAGACGAAGTCTTCAATCTTGTATCTTCATAGTCTAACAGTCCGGCCAATGGAGATAGTTTGGCTGTCTAGAGACCCCCAAATCCAGGACTCCCTCAGTAGCCCCTGAATCAGGCTTCAATGACGATGAGTCCGGTGCGCAGTTGTCGTCGGCATTGCAAGGCGGGTTCCTTCTCCGAATACATCACAGAAGAATTTGAATACGAGGATGAACCGTAGGCCCTTGATTTCGTATCCAACGGCTACAAAATCGACTGACCAGAGATGAAAAAGCCAGTTGACCGACGTGTAGCCTCACCTTGCTAGTGCGTTCAGTTTCGACAGCAAAATTCAGTTTCGACAGCAAAATTCAGTTTCGACAGTTAAGTTCAGTTTCGACAGTTAAGTTCAGAGATGAGCGGCTGATGTATTTTACATATAGAACTTTGTGGTTATGTATTTTACGTCATGTATTGGATATTCTATTAGAATTCCACTCAGGTTAACATTGTTCATTGTCTCTCTTGTCCTGCTTCAGCCTCGGCGTCGCACAACTCACCGGAGCTGCTCCAACGACGAAACCCTCCATCATAGCGGAGCAGTACCTCGGGCTCCACCTCCAGATGCCTAAGGTCTTATTCCCCTCCTCTGACAGCAAAGTCAGCCGGAGCATCCTCACCGGCCAACCCAATCACGCTAAGATCGACATGGCTTCGCTAAAGAGGTTGTACACTTGTTGCATCTCTTTTTTACTCTACATGTTATATATATTGTCCACTGAGCACACGGATTTGTTCCTTTAGTGTCTCCTTGAAAGAAAAAACGTAGGAATTTTAATTTTCACTTGTCCTCCTTTACAAATTCCTATTCATGAAGCACAAGACTAAGAGATAGTAGCATATAGCATTATAATCGTACATTTTCTTGTGGTTTGACTTAATCTCACCATGCTTCTTTGCATCCTGTGATCTTCCAATTGTTGTGAATCAAACACCCAGATTGGCAGAAATCCTGTGTTTTTAAATTCTCTATTTTGCACGTGCATTCCTATCCTATTCCTGTCTATTTCCTATCCCTGCATTGTTGGAATCCTCCAATTCAAATGAGCCCTTATAGAATTACTTCTCTTACAGATAGTTGTCAAAGAAAACCTTGCGTGGTTTGTCCCGCTCCTGCTGCGCCGGCGTCCACCCCAGCTCAGCTGCTCCAACGATAGAAGGGTCCAGCACAGCGGGGATCCGGCCTCTAGACTGTCTTTCGCCGCCTGTCGGTGTCAAAACCGGCGGATCTCGGGTAGGGGGTCCTGAACTGTGTGTCTAGGCCGGATGGTAACAGGAGGCAAGGGACACGAAGTTTTACCCAGGTTCGGGCCCTCTTGATGGAGGGAAAACCCTACGTCCTGTTTGATTAATATTGATGACATGGGTGTTACAAGAGTAGATCTACCACGAGATCAGAGAGGCTAAACCCTAGAAGCTAGCCTATGGTATGATTGTATGTTGTGATTGTTGTCCTACGGACTAAAACCCTTCGGTTTATATAGACACCGGAGAGGGTTAGGGTTACACATGGTCAATTACAAAGGAGGAGATATCCATATATGTATTGCCTAGCTTGCCTTCCACGCCAAGTAGAGTCCCATCCGAACACGAGACGAAGTCTTCAATCTTGTATCTACATAGTCTAACAGTCCGGCTGTCCGGAGACACCCTAATCCAGGACTCCCGCAGCGGCCGCAGCCTACGCCACCTGCATGCGGTACCGCCAGCCCTCGAGGCGGCCCTTGCGGGTGGAGCGGTACGAGTCGAGCAGCGCCTCCTGCTCCACCCGCTTCGCGGTGATCTGCTCCCCCACCTATAGGTGCTCCTGGAGGAGATGGTGGTTGTAGGCGGCGTCGGCTTGTGCCTCTCGGAACTGCTCCTCACGCATCTGCCTCACCCTGTCCATATATTGGGCACGGGCCTCGCCGATGTTCATGGCCCAATGCACCGGCGAAGATGGCACGGACGAGGGGGTTGGCGCCGGATCATCGACTACCATGTTCTCCATTGGGACGTCGTCGTCCTCCGGCTGCCTACCGGCCAGCCGGTCGGCAGCAATGGCTGCCATCTCCTTGTGGTCCGTCATTCGCCCATCCCGAAGAGCGCTGGAGCGCGAGGAAGCCATGGTGGGCAATAGTCGTGTGGACATGAGAAAGGGAACGGATGCGGATGACTGCGGTATGGCCAGCGCAGCAGTTTATATAGCAATGGTGGGCGGGCGGAGGGACTGACGTGTGGTGTCGGAGTAGCCGCCTCAGCAACCACGTATCATTAATGTGGGGGGCAGATGGACGGACGGACGACACTTGTGTCATTTGATGGTGGAGCAATCGCCTGCATCGGGAAGCGGGGCGGGCGGTGCTGACTGTTTCGGGCGGAAAGCGCGCGCGGGCGAGGAGATGACTTTACTTGGAGAGAATGACAATGGGGACCCACCAGGTCCATAGCCTCACATACGCAAGTGCCTCCTTATTTTATATATATATATATATATATATATATATATATATATATATATAACTATAATTTATTTTGCTTCCTCCTGGTTTCCTGACATCACGGTCCCACACCATTGTCAACCTATGTAGTACTCCCTCCTTTCCGGTTTATAGGGCTTATCTCAAAATTTTAGTTTTTCCATTTTATAAGGCTCAATTTGGTTGTTCCCCATCACATGTTCAGACTTCAAGGTGCATTAAATCATTGCATGCAAGTATTAAGAGAAAACTGACCAATGCATGCACTTTATGCATGCATGCATTGCAATTAATGCATTCATAAACATAATTTTTTTAGGAAAACAAGAGCATTAGTTGGGTGCTTTTGCAAACTACAAAAAATATTCCACCACTCATCATCTATGTTGGTTGGTGAGATTTTTGAATTGAGCCTTATAAACCGAAAAGGAGGGAGTAGTCAATAAACGAGAGAATTGCACAAGAAGCGGCCGACAGCTAGGACCAAGCAGCTCGAGCAGTATTTGTGTTTTTGAGGTGTGAACACTGCAGAGTTTTTCAATGTTTAGCCTAGATATTAATTTTTCTCCTCTGAACAACAACGAAAGCATCGCTGCAGGTATTAACTGGGTGGGCTGTGGCCCGTCTAGCCCAGCCCAGATATCCAGCCGAGATATTAATTTTTTTCAAGCTGATAATGGCTAGCCCAGTGATACGTCTCCAATGTATCTATAATTTTTGATTGCTCCATGCTATATTATCTACTGTTTTGGACTATATTGGGCTTTATTTTCCACTTTTATATTATTTTTGGGACTAACCTATTAACCGGAGGCCCAACCCAGAATTGCTATTTTTTTGCCTATTTCAGTGTTTCGGATAAACAGAATATCAAACAGAGTCCAAATGGAATAAAATCTTCGGAAACGTGATTTTCTCACCGAACGTGGTCCAAGAGACTTGGACCTACTGCAAGGGATCAAAGAGGTGGTCACGAGGGTGGGGGCGCGCCCCCTAGGGCGTGCCCCCCTGCCTCGTGGGCCCCTCGATGCTCCGCCGATGTACTCCTTCCTCCTATATATACACACGTACCCCCAAATGATCAGAACAGGAGCCAAAAACATAATTCCACCGCCGCAACTTTCTGTATCCATGAGATCCCATCTTGGGGCCTGTTCCGGAGCTCCGCCGGAAGAGGGCCGTCATCACGGAGGGCTTCTACATCATCCTAGCCCCTCCGATGAAGTGTGAGTAGTTTACCTCAGACCTTCGGGTCCATAGTTAGTAGCTAGATGGCTTCTTCTCTCTCTTTGAATCTCAATACAAAGTTCTCCCCCTCTCTTGTGGAGATCTATTCGATGTAATCTTGTTTTTGCGGTGTGTTTGTTGAGACCGATGAATTGTGGCTTTATGATCAAGTCTATTTATGAATACTATTTGAATCTTCTCTGAATTCTTTTATGCATGATTGGTTATCTTTGCAAGTCTCTTCGAATTATCCGTTTGGTTTGGCCAACTAGATTGGTAGTTCTTGCCATGGGAGAAGTGCTTAGCTTTGGGTTCGATCTTGCGGTGTCCTTACCCAGTGACAGAAGGGGCAGCAAGGCACGTATTTGTATCGTTGCCATCGAGGATAACAAGATGGGGTTTATTTCATATTGCATGAATTTATCTCTCTACATCATGTCATCTTGCTTAAGGCGTTACTCTGTTTTTAACTTAATACTCTAGATGCATGCTGGATAGCGGTCGATGAGTGGAGTAATAGTAGTAGATGCAGAATCGTTTCGATCAACTTGTCACGGATGTGATGCCTATATACATGATCATGCCTAGATATTCTAATAATTATGCTCAATTCTATCAATTGCTCAACAGTAATCTGTTCACCCACCATAGAATACTTATGCTCTTGAGAGAAGCCACTAGTGAAACCTATGGCCCCCGGGTCTATTCTCATCATATCAATCTCCATCACTTTTATATTGTTTTTATATTTACTTTGATTTTACTTTTTACTTTGCATCTTTATATCAAAAATACCAAAAATATTCTATCTATCATATCTCACTCTCGTAAGTGACCGTGAAGGGCTTGACAACCCCTAATCGCGTTGGTTGCGAGTAGCTATCGCTTTGTGCAGGTACGAGGGACTTGAGCGTGGGCTCCTACTGGATTGATACCTTGGTTCTCAAAAACTGAGGGGAATACTTATGCTACTCTGCTGCATCATCCCTTCCTCTTCGGGGAAAACCAACGCAAGCTCAAGACGTAGCACCCAGCTATACTTTTTTTAGGAATACACAGGCAAGGTCAAGTTGTTATTCTCCGCCCAGCTGGGCTGCAAATCTTTCCTAGGAGGGATGCATTAGGCTTAACAAGAAAATGGGCTTTAAGAAATAATACATGGGATGTAATTATAAAAACTGGGCTGTAACTATAAAAAAATGCACCAAACACATGATTACTTTATAAAATATTATTTTTCGATATTGAAAATTTTAATTTCATTAATTGTTGCGAGCGCAATGTTTCATTGGATTTTTACGTAATATAAATTTATATTGAAATTGTATTTAATCTGACTAGAAATTTCAGGATAAAAATATTTCGGATCCCATCAAAATGTGGGAAATTTTATTGAATTCTGTTTTGAACGGTTGGTCGAAATGGGTTGTACTTTTAACAAACTATAAATGGGCTGTAGTAAATTCCATTAGAATTCAAAAATGGGCTACACATTCTTACAGATCTCAAATGGGCTATAAGTTCTCTGCCACACACTTCTGGCCTTACTAAGTTGATGCGTCCCCTAAAAAAACAGAGTTGAGGCGTATGCAAGGCTTTGTAACCTTATAGTCAACACACGGTTCTAGCAGCAGTTGCCGTTGGATGTCCATCCAACGAATGCCGTGCTTCTTCTTCAATCTCGGATATTCTAGCTTCACCCGCCCAAAAAATGATTCCTCCCCCTGACATCTAGGGCGCACCGTTTCAGAAGCTGACCTGTGGGCCTACTAAGTTGACGTACAAAGGGCTTTGTCAACTTAGTCAATATAAACGATTCTAGCTGCAGTGACCGTACGATGTCCATCCAACGACCGTCGTGCTTCTTCAACCTCTGGTCTTCTTGCTCCAGCCGCCCAAAGCGGCGTCGGTCGTGCCGCCTGCTCCTGCCTCCCGTGGCCGGCTGTACTGCCTCAGAGGCCTCACCACCCCTACTACTCCTACCGCTGGCAGCGCAGCCGAACCAGTGAACCCTCGTACTCCTCTCCGCGTGTGCATCCACTGCCGCGTCTTCCCCGGCTCCGCGTCGTCCCCTTCCAGGCCTCGCCGTCGTCCACTGCCCTGGTGCTCTCGGCATGGCGTGGTCAACGTGATCAAGGAACAACTTCCGTCGGACGTGGACTGTACGTGGAGAGGCTGACAGCTGGGTCCACGGCAGCCGCAAGGAAGTGCCTCCTTATGACGTGCAAAATAATTATTCCTCCACCTGATAGTGGGGACCCACCGGACAGGCCACCGTATTTCATGAAAAAAATGATTCGCCCCCTGACTACTGGGACCCACGAGCTACATCTTCGCACACAAGGAAGTGTGTTTGGGAAAAAACGATTCGCCCCCCTAACTGCTGGGACCCACCAGCTACATCTTTGCACGCAAGGAAGTGCGTACAAAAAAACGATTCGTCCCCCGACTGCTTGGACCCACCAGCTACACCTTCGCACGCAAGGAAGTGCATCTGGGCAAAAAAACGATTCGCCCCCCTGACTGCTGGGACCCAGCAGCTACACCTTCGCATGCAAGGAAGTGTGTCCGGGCAAAAAAACAAAACGATTTGCCCCCCTGACTGTTGGGACCCACCAGCTACATCTTCACAGGCAAGGAAGTGCCCGACAGTCGGGACCCACCTGGTCAAAGCATACGTAGCGTTGTCATTCTGGTCGTGAACGTATACGTACATACTGGTTGATGTAGAGGCACGTGTGTGTCGTAGTAGAGGTGCGCACATAGCATGTACACGTACGTACAGCGGCCAGGGTGCAAAAAAGAAAATACGGCCACGTATGTGTACATACGGGCAGGGTCTCGACGCCTACTCGCGCATACGTATGGCCAGGGCTCGTGTACATGGCTGGGTCAGAATGGAGAAATAGCTTCGTCGTCGTGTTCATGGGGAGGCAACGGAATGCGTTGTGTTCATGGGGAGGCAACGGAATGCGTCGTGTTCATGGGGAGGCAACGGAATGCATCGTGTTCATCGGGAGGCAACGGAACGCGTGGGAGCCAACCGGCTGGGTCAGAACAGAATGCGTGATCGTGTTCATCGGGAGGGCTTGGACGGAACAGGCGATGGTAACGAGGCCTGGCGTACCACAAAATGGAGGAAACGGACCTCCTATGTTTGGAATTGGGTCCTGTTGATCGGGAGGGGTCTGGCGTACCGCAAAACAGAGGAAACGGACCTCCTACGGTCAAAACGGGGGTCCTGTTGATCGGGAGGGGTGTGGCGTACCGCAAAACGGACGAAACGGTCCTCCTACTGTCGAAACGGGGGTCCTGTTCATCGGGAGGGGTGCGGCGTACCGCAAAATGGACCTCCTACGGTCGAAATGGGGGTCCTGTTCATCAAGAGGGGTGTGGCGTACCGCAAAACGGGACTCCACGGGATACTGTTCATCTCCACCGTCGACCTCCTCCAGCCTCCACGGGCTCCTGTTCATCCAGCCTCCACCGCGCGCTACTCCACCGGCTACTGTTCAACCACCCCTCCACCGTCTACTGTTCATCCAGCCTCCACACAACGGGGTCCTGTTCAACCACCCCTCCACGGGCACCCCTCCACCGTCTACTGTTCATCCAGCCCTCCACACCACGGGGTCATGTTCATCCAGAGCCAATGCCACCGCTCACTGTTCATCCAACCCCCCCCCCTCGCAACACTCACTATTCATCCAATAGATCGGCTTCAGTTAGTAGCAGTAACGAAGGAACCGCTCGATCGGGTTCAGTTAACAGCCATCGATCGATCGCTCGGGTTCAATAATGCGTAGCCTGCAGTGCAATCGCTCGGGTTCAGTTAGAGCCCAACGCCTCGCTCGGGTTCAGTTAGAGCCAACGCATCGCACACACACGCGTACGTGTACGAGAGAAACGTGCATCGCTCGGCCCCTGACCTCCCACCGTAACCGGGAACTCCCCGAAATTTTCCTCGCCCTAGCTTCTACCACGGTTTTTTCCGTCATGGACGGACCAAAGAATGTCATGCAGCTGCTTCTCCGGCCTGCCCAGGACGAAAAGCCCATTTTCTGTCATGATTTTTTGTCATAGAAGTAGGAACCCACCACATCTATGATGATACCGGGTTTTGTCACAATTATCGTCATAGAGGAGTCATATGTATGACAGAAAAAAATTTCGTTCGACCCAAAATGTCATGGATGTGTCTTTTTTGTAGTGGGAGGAGACAAGAGGAGTGGCGGCGGCAGCAAGGAGGATGCCTTGAAATTAGGGATTTGGTCTCGGGTTAGACTAATATGTATAGCGAGTTGGTTAGGTTAGGGGCTATCTCGTCCCTCCGATCAAAATCGGACGGTCAGGAAAAATAGGCTAGGGAATCCAAATAAGAAAACGGTGATGTTTTGTAGATGTTTGGGGATGATCCGGACCCAACGATGACGACTGCCCGGGTCGGGTCCAGGGAAGTTTCGGACACGCACGCGAGGGGTCGGTTGGAACTTGTGGGCTGTGCAGAAGGGCCCGAGCTGAGAGAAGAGAAGAGAGAGAGGCCCGGCGACTGTTTCCGAAGACCGAAAACATCCGACGATAGACCGGCTACTATTGCCGATATAGTTATCCGGTTGGGCTATCAAACGGACTCAGAATGCGATGAAACTTGGCAGGCGGTGTACTGACAACATAACAACACCGCACGCCAACTTTCATCCCATTCCGAGAACATTTTCTGGCCACTTATAAAATAATATTTCGGACATGCCATGGGCGCGTGCGAGTGTGTCTGGGTTCAGAACGGATAACGGAAGGAACGGGGAGACCGGGATGGATGCAAGTTTTGAAAACATGCAGATGCAATGCGCATGATGACATGGCAAAATGCAACACGCAAGCCAATGACAAGGCAACAACAATGAATAACTCGAAGACTCCTGGCGCAACTGTCTCGGGGCGTTACACAAGTCCCAAGCAATAGCAGATTTCCTCGCCGAGTGGAGTGAGCAACAACAGCCGGCTCAAATTCACTCGGAACATTGGACTATGTTCTTTGATGGGTCCAAGATGTTGAATGGTTCTGGTGCTGGGGTGGTTCCGGTATCCCCGCGAGGTGACAAAGTTAGTTATGTTCTCCAAATTCACTTTGATTCCTCCAACAATGAGGCTAAATATGAGGCACTTCTGTACGGGTTGCGTATGGCCATTTCACTTGGCGTCCACCGCCTGATGGTTTACGGAGACTCAAATTTGGTGGTTAATCAAGTGATGAAGGAATGGGATATTAGGAGCCCAGCTATGACTGGCTATTGTAATGTAGTGAGGAAGTTGGAAAAGAAGTTCGAGGGGTTAGAGCTCCACCACATACCCTGAGTCAAGAATCAAGCAGTTGATGATCTGGCGAAGATAGGATCCAAGCGCGAGTCTATCCCCAGCAATGTGTTTTTGGAACATCTCCACACTCCGTCCGTTCAAGAGGATCCTTTCACGGAAGAGCCCCTGCAACCAAAGAGTTCCACCGACTCGACTGAGGTTGAAATTCCAGTCGTGGTCGACCTGATCATGGAGGTTTTGGTCATCGCCCCTGATTGGACGGTGCCATATATTGCATACATACTCAGAAAAGAACTTCCTGAGGATGAGGATGAGGCCCGTCAGATCGTCCGTCGATCCAAAGCATTCACCGTGATAGGTGGACGAATGTACAGACAGAGTGTGACCGGAGTTGCTCAACGATGCATTACCCCAGAGGAAGGTTGAATGATTCTCAATGATATCCACTCGGGGACCTGTGGTCAACATGCGTCCTCTCAGACAATCATGGCCAAAGCATACCGAGCAGGTTTTTACTGGCCACATGCAAATGAAATGGCAAAGGAAATAGTCGACAAGTGTGAGGGCTGCCAGTTCTACTCTAACATGTCTCACAAGCCTGCTTCAGCCTTGAAGACTATTCCACTCACCTGGCCATTCGCTGTTTGGGGGTTGGATATGGTTGGACCCCTGAGGACCGGTAGAAGTGGTTTCGCTCATTTGCTTGTAGCAGTCGACAAGTTCACTAAGTCGATCAAAGCCAAGCCTATCAAGAGTCTCGACTCAAGCACTGCCATCAGTTTCATCAGAGAGCTGACATTTAGATATGGAGTCCCTCACAGTATTATCAGGGATAATGGCTCCAACTTTGATTCTGATGAGTTCAGAGCATTCTGCACCTCCCAGGGTACACGGGTCGACTACGCGTCTGTCGCCCATCCGCAGTCGAATAGACATGCAGAGAGAGCAAATGGTTTGATCCTCCAAGGGCTGAAACCCCGGTTGATGCATGACCTCAAGCATGCGGCAGCCGCTTGGGGTGGATGAGTTGCCTTCCGTCCTTTGGGCGTTGAGAACAACGCCAAATCGGTCGACTGGTCGGACTCCCTTCTTCATGGTCTATGGGGTTGAAGCCATGATGCCAAGCGACTTGCTTCACAACATGCCCCGAGTGGAACTTTTCTCAGAAGCTAAAGCAGAGCAAGCTCGGCAAGATGTTCTTGACCTTCTGGAGGAACAGAGAGATATGGCCTTGATCCGGTTGACCATTTATCAGCAAGACCTCCGTCGATTCCATGCAAGAAACGTGAGAGGTCGAGCATTTCAGGAAGGAGACATGGTGCTTTGAGTGGATCAGCAACGGCCACACAAGCTTGCTCCTGCTTGGGAAGGTCTCTTCATCATCACCAAGGTGCTCCACAATGGAGCTTATCACCTTTATAATGTTGAATACAAGAAAGATGAGTCACACGATTGGAACGCGGATCTGCTCTGCCCTTTTAACACTTAAGCACTCGGGTCAGCAAGTTGTCATAAGAATCGTTCATTTTGCTTACCAAAAACAAGATTTTTGTGGTGCCTTAATGATTGTTATCCTGTCAAGTTGTGTGTTCAAATCCCCCTGTGGGTGGCTTAGCCGCGAACCTGATTCGACTAAGTTTCTAAACTCCTACCGAGTGGAGAGCAATCCTCCCACTCGGGGCTTAGCTGCAGTCTCGTACTCGCCTAAGTTTAAAAAAATCCAACCGAGTGGAGAGCAATCCTCCCACTTGGGGGCTTAGCTGCAGTCCCGTTGTTGGTGTCAAAACCAGCAGATCTCGGGTAGGGGGTCCTGAACTGTGCGTCTAAGGCGGATCGTAACAGGAGGCAGGGGACACGATGTTTACCCAGGTTCGGGCCCTCTCGATTGGGGTAAAACCCTACGTCCTGCTTGATTGATCTTGATGATATGAGTATTACAAGAGTTGATCTACCACGAGATCGTAGAGGCTAAACCCTAGAAGCTAGCCTATGGTCTGATTGTATGTTGTCCTACGGACTAAACCCTCCAGTTTATATAGACACCGGAGGGGGCTAGGGTTACACAGAGTCAGTTACAAGGGAGGAGATCTACATATCCGTATTGCCAAGCTTGCCTTCCACGCCAAGGAAAGTCCCATCCGGACACGGGACGAAGACTTCAACCTTGTATCTTCATAGTCCAATAGTCCGGCCAAAGTATATAGTCCGGCTGTCCGAAGACCCCCTAAGCCAGGACTCCCTCAGTAGCCCCTGAACTAGGCTTCAATAATGATGAGTCCGGCGCGCAGTTTTGTCTTCGGCATTGCAAGGCGGGTTCCTCCTCCGAATACTCCATAGAAGATTTTGAACACAAGGATAGTGTCCGGCTCTGCAAAACAAGTTTCACATACCACCCTAGAGAGAATAATATTTCCACAAATCTAATCTGCTGACACGTTTTGACAGCATGACATCATGTCATGGCCCGGTCTTTATTCGAACCATTTTTCTCAACCAGCACTGCACATATCATGAGGTGGTTTTCCTGACACGTCTTGTCAAAGTAGAGATCGTGTCCCCCTTATTACGGGATTCTCATCAATACGGACGTGGGTAACCCAATTGTGCCCGTTGGTATGACTCCTTGATTTTAGGCAAGTCCCAAATGGCCACAAGGAGGACACTTGATATTCATCCTCTTTATAAAGAGGCCAAGGCATGTCCTTTTTTCCCTCTCATGCTCAATCGAATCCTTCCCCCGCCTCGAGTTCCAACACCCACGGCTCAGGTCAGGCGCTTCAGACCTTCAACCATGTCCGGATCCAACCTCCAAGGTCAGTGGATGCCTTCCTCTATCACAGAGGAGGACATCAAGAAGCTGAGAGAGGCCAGGTATATGACCGCCGGAATATCGCATAGGCTGCTTGCCTGAGGGCAGGTCATCCCCACTCCCAAACCCAACGTGAGTGTTGTGTTCATCTCTCACTTCCTCTAAGGGCTAGGCCTCGCTCTGGATCCCTTTGTTAGGGGGCTCATGTTCTATTATGGGTTGGATTTCCATGATCTGGCCCCGTATTCCCTCCTTCACATCTCGTTGTTCATCGTCGTGTGTGAGGCCTTCCTCCGCATTACCCCACACTTCGGCATGTGGCTCAAGACTTTCAATGTGAAGCCGAAGATGATCGAGGGACGACACGTAGAGTGCGGAGGTGTCGTAATAAGCAAAAGCGATGATGCTCCATGGCCAGAGGGTTCCTTCCCAGAGGTGTCCGGTTTGTGGCAGCGGGAGTGGTTTTATATCACAGCTCCTCGAAGTGCCAAGTGGGTAGCCGCCCCTGCCTTTCGCTCGCCCCCCCCCCCCACCACAACTGACGTCATGGATCAGCAAGGGGCTGAACTGGGGGCCAGTAAATGATGTGCCAATATTGCAGAGTCACATCCGAGATCTCCTTGAGAGAGATGTCAGCCTAGTCATGGTAATGCAAGTCATGCTAGTTCGTCGAGTCCATCATTGCAAACGTCGACCCCTCCGTATGTGGGAATTCAACCAGGAAGGGCCGCGAACTATTCAGCACTTCCTCGGCATGATGCTCGAAGAGATGTACAAATTGTTCTTTGGACCCCAAATAGAGTGTTCGGACACCACCGAGGATGCGGGTCTGAGCTGTAATCGCCCCGATACCCAAGTAAGTAATCCCATGGCTGAACATGTTGTCTTTCTATTTATCATAACATCATTATGAAAAGTCGCCCTTTGACCAGGACTGGATAACAAAGGCGAAGATGATCAGGTGTTCGGCCCCCTTCCCGAAGGCTTGGCCAATCCAGTACTAGACATAATGCTCGAGCCGGCGCCTTATCACGCGCCCTCAAAGGAAGATAAAGGGGGGAATAAAGAGGCTGAAAGCGGGCCTCACTCAGTATTCGTCCAAACAGGGGGAGTTAGCGCCTCCGCGAAGGAGGATAGCCAGGGAGAAGAATCTGAAATTCCCTCTCCCCAAGGAAGGAAGAGGACCACCTCAGAAGACCCGGAAACAAAGGTTTCCAAACGGGGGAAGAAATCTCCGCCAGAGGGTCCTGCCTCGGAGGGTACTCTTACCGCACAGTGTCCGCAAGGGGATCAGCCCTCTACCGAGCTGTAAGTAACCAAAAAGTACTTAATAGTAAAAATATCTTACATTACTTCTAAAGATAATAACCGAAGCATATATCTTGCAGTTCAGATCGTAGCCATTCTCGACAGAGTTCGTCTTTGGGGGATCTTCTTTCGGAGATGATGGAGAGTGAAACACCTCCCCCTGTCACCCCGCCTCATTAGGCGGGCGACCCTGAAGAGTCGTCGCGGAGGGTTTCTCCTGATCCGCCAAGGCCAGAGGGTAATCCTTTGGCCACCCGAAGTCCTCAGTATTCGGCTCCTAAAGAGAGCAATAGAAAGAGTCTGAAACCGTACAGTGTGCGGTCGGACGCACTAAAGGATCTTCTGGAGCAAGCGGACATCTCAGAAGCGCATCGTACGCTAATGGGTACGGTGATTGAAAGGATTTCATCCGCCGAAAGTGGGTTGTATGAAGATTTTATGAGTCTGCTGAAAGGCTTTGAGGTACGTGAAATAGTGTATGTTTTTGACAGTACCGCACATGTTAGGTGTGCCCTATGCAGATAGTAGCCCCTGAGACTCTGGTTGCCGTCGAGAATGGCGGCAAACAGAGGATCATAGTCCCGGGTAATAATCAGACCGCCTTCATGTGCAGGTAGCTAAAGATCCAGTGGCTAGCCGGACTGATGAGTTTGCCGAGCTAAAGCGGCAATTTGATGCGGCAGACGCCAACATCGTGCTTGTCAACAAGCGGCTTGACGAGGCACAGGGTATGTGATTTCTCCGGTGATCAACACATAGTAAGAGGAGCATGATGCCAGTATCTTTAATATGTTTTTGACTGAAGATGGAGCTGCCGCCGTGGAGACCCTTCGGGTGGAACTTGCCCGAGCCAAGGAACAAGCCAGGAATAGCAATGCGGCCGCTCTAAAGGCGGTCGAAGAGCTGAGGGCTGAAAAGGCCGCGCATTGCCAAAGCAAGGAAAGAATAGCCAAGATGGCCGTTGAGTTGAAAGATGCCACCGACCGATACCAGCTTCTTGAAAAAGAAAGCCGAGCGAAGGCGATGGACCTGGAGAAGGCCATGGTAGCAGCCAAGGAAGCCCGCTCCAAAATCAGAGCGGCGAAGGAGGAGCTGCGTCAAGCTGGAGATATCGCAGCTGGGAAGCCCTTCTTGTTGCGGACGAAGTTCGGAGATCCAGAGTATGCCCCTCTTGATCAACTATGGAGTTCTGTAGACACATACGTGGATTTGGCAGCAAGTGTTGCTGAGGCGGCCGAGTACTTCAAGGATCAAAAAGATTGTGAAGTGGAAAAGTTGTTCTAGTCATAGTTCCACGCTCTAGTGCATCCACCACTGTTGAATGAGCGAATGGCCGAGTGGGCCGAGCTCCATAGGTTGTCCGGACTTGCCATGAGGTCTATTGTGGATCATCTATGGCCGGAAGGGCCAAGGCCGAATAGTTACTTTAGTTTAGTGCAACAATTCCTTGGTGTTGTGCGCCACATCGACGCTATGAAGTGGTCGGCGTGCATAGAGGGTGCGCGGATGGCACTTGCCCGTGTCAAGACATACTGGGCAGAGATGGAGTCCACCACTATTGCAACACAGGGTTCAGCCGTAGGCCGAGTAGCTGCCGAGTACTACTTTGAAGAAGTCCTTGAAGGCGCTCGTTCGATAGAGGCTCAGTGCTCGAAGAATATTATGTTCTAGTGATATGTAGTCCCATTGTAAAAACAATGTTTTATTTGATTTATAAAGGTTGTGTTTATACTTTTGCCTGAAAGTATTATGATGCCTCCTGTGCGGCCGTTTATGTATATATGTATATAACCTGAAAGATTGCAGTCGTCGGCTTCAGCCCCCACGCATATAATGCAGGGGTGTTCGCAAAAAAGGAGTATTTACACTTGATCCAACGTCTTGGTCCATGAAGGAGGTGGTAGCGCAGCGAATGAGGCAATCGGACTATATTGCTTTAACACTTTCACTTAGCCATAGGAGTTTGACGGCGGGACAACTATATAGCCCCTAGTACTTCTGCGCTCGTCCGAATACGGGGCGCGTACGCACATGACCGGGAAACGACCCTTCATTAATGCGGAGGAATCCTGAAGATTCCACTAAGTCATCGAGTGGTTGACCAGTCTCGCGCTTTATCATGACAGTCAGTTTTCGGCTTTCTCTACTGAGGTGCTCATCCGGATGAACCAGGGCACAATCGCAGTAGTTCTCCCGGTGTCGCCTTAGCCGATAGAGAAGAACGTAAGGTAGCAAAACACGGGAGCCGGGCAAACCCAACATTTGACCAAAGACATGATTCGGAGCTGATGCATATAAGGCCAAACTCGCGACGCCGAACACTCCCTAAGGTATTCGGTCTTTATAATATATGTCAGGCTGAACAATGCCCTTAATAATAAACCACGAGTATCTAGGTACGTGCAATATCCTGACGTGGCCACATGCCAATAACGTCAGCATCCTTCTTGGTTGTATTGAGTATCCGGAGGATGTGAACAACTAGACACAGTAAACAAGGTTTACGCAGGGTCTTAATCTAAAAAGAAACCTTTGAGCGGGTCCCTGCTGCACGTCTGCGCCTGTGTCTCCGTTGTGCCGTGTCCTGGACAGGTGTAGCACGATTGTCATTTGTAAAAAAGAAGAACTTAGGTGAAATTTGTCGTGCCAGAAAATTGGTTATTATCAATAAACCATTGAAATTCAAGATAAGTCAAGTTGAGCCGAACTAGCCCTGATTACACGCGGGAAGCCCGTGGTACCGTCGATGAGGGTTTAACCATCAAACCAATCTCATGTATATGTAGTGATGCGTCGGACTCGCCTAACCGTGTCCGTGGTCTTGACAACTTGTCATTTATACTGGTTGGTGAGGCCGTCTAGTGCTCGGCTGTTAAGGCCGCCGCACATTCTTCCGCGCGTAGAGAACGCTCAATATTTCCACTAACTGTGATGGTGCCACGTGGACCTAGCATCTTAATCTTGAGAGAAGCGTAATGCGGTACTACATTAAAACGAGCGAAATCTTCTCTTCTGGGTAGTGCTTGATAGCTACATTGGAATGGAGCGATGTAGAAAGTTAACTTTTCGCTTCGGAAGTTGTTCGGAGAACCGAATACAACCTCTAGTAATAGAGAGCCCGTACAGCGGGCCTCTGGGCCTGGTATTAGTCCCTTGAAGGTAGTATTACTATGGCTTATTTTTGTCAGGTCTATCCCCATTTTGCAGACTGTGTCCTGATATATCAGATTTAAACCACTACCGTCGTCCATAAGGACTCGTGTGAGGTGGTATCCGTTTATTATTGGGTCTAACACCAAGGCAGCCAATCCCTCATGTCGGATGCTTGTCGCATGATCCCCGCGATAAAAAATGATCGGGCAGGCCAACCAGGGGTTGAACTTAGGGGTGACGAGCTCTATGCTGCATATGTCTTGGAGTGCATGTTTGCTTCTCCTCTTCGTCACATGGATCATGTTTACTGTTTTAACCTCTGGTGGGAATTTTTTCTGTCCTACAGTACTTTGCTGGCGAGGTCCGTCCTCGTCTTCGCTTGGTGTCTCCCCCCCCCCTTGTGTTCGGCATTTAGCTTACCAGCCTGCTTGAAGACCCAGAATTCTCTGTGGGTGTGATTTGCAGGTTTGTCGGGGGTGCCATGGATCTGACATAGTTTGTCGAGAATCATGTGTAGGCTAGACAGTCCATCTCTGCTACCTTTGAAAGGCTTTTTCTGCTCACCTGGCCGAGAGCCCCTGAATCCGGCGTTGACCGTCGTATTATCAGGGTTGTCTTCTTTATTTCGATGCTTGTTTTTACTGCGTCGTGGTTTTCCATTGCCATCCCTGACTTCAGATGTGCTTGGGTCGCTGGTGCTACTGCGGGCTAACCAGCTATCTTCGCCCGCGCAAAAGCGGGTCATGAGGCTTGTCAGGGCTGCCATTGTTCTCGGTTTTTCTTGGCTGAGGTGTCTGGCGAGCATTCGTCTCGGACGCTGTGCTTGAAATCTGCTAAGGCTTTGGCGTCCGAACAGTCGACGATATGGTTCTTCTTAGTGAGAAACCTGTTCCAAAGCTTTTGGGCTGACTCTTCGGGCTGTTGAATTATATGACTTAAATCGTCTGCATCCGGAGGTCGGACATAGGTCCCTTGAAAATTAGCCCGAAAAGCGTCCCCGAGCTCCCCCCAACTTCCAATTGAGTTTTGGGGAGGCTTTTCAGCCAGTGCCGAGCTGGTCCTATAAGCTTGAGGGGCAAGTACTTGATGGCATGGAGATCGTCTCCACGAGCCATATGGATGTGGAGGATAAAGTCCTCAATCCAGACCCCAGGTTCTGTGGTCCCATCATACGCCTCTATGTTCACTGGTTTGAATCCTTCTGGGAATTCGTGGTCCAGCACCTCATCAGTGAAACATAGGAGGTGTGCGGCACCCCTGTATTTGGATGCATCATGGTGTTCAGACGGTTGTAGTATTTGGTTTTGATTTTGTGCCGGAGCACGCTTCCTAGATCCATAGACGGATCTGGTCATACTGGATTTTTGGCGCAAGTCCTCACGTAGATCGTGTGTTGACTTATGTGCGACCTCGTTAGCCGCTCTATCGCGGTCACAAGGTGGTTGATCCGGCCGGTTGGCCGTTTTATTTTTGGCTGTATGGAGTGAGGGAGTCCTGGATTGGGGGGTCTCCGGACAGCCGGACTATCTCCATTGGCCGGACTGTTAGATTATAAAGATACAAGATTGAAGACTTCGTCTCGTGTTCGGATGGGACTCTACTTGGCGTGGAAGGCAAGCTAGGCAGTACGGATATGGATATCTCCTCCTTTGTAACCGACCTTGTGTAAACCTAACCCTCTCCGGTGTCTATATAAACCGAAGGGTTTTAGTCCGTAGGACAACAACCACAACATACAATCATACCATAGGCTAGCTTCGAGGGTTTAGCCTCTCTGATCTCGTGGTAGATCTACTCTTGTATACCCATATCATCAATATGAATCAAGCAGGGCTAGGGTTTTACCTCCATCAAGAGGGCCCGAACCTGGGTAAAACATCGTGTCCCCTGCCTCTTGTTACCATCCGGCCTAGACGCACAGTTCGGGACCCCCTACCCAAGATCTGCCGGTTTTGACACCGACATTGGTGCTTTTATTGAGAGTTCCTCTGTGTCGTCGCTGTTAGGCTTGATGGCTCCTACTATCATCGATAGCGATGCGGTCCAGGGTGAGACTTTTCTCCCCAGACAGATCTTCGTATTCGGCGGCTTTGCACTGCGGGCTAATTCTCTTGGCCATCTGGAGCAGATTGAAAGCTACGCCCCTGGCCGTTAGGTCAGATTTGGATGTTTGAACTACACGGCCGACATCCACGGAGACTTGATCTTCGACGGATTCGAGCCACAGCCGGGCGCGCCACACTGTCGCGATGGGTATGACCTAGCTCTGCCGCTGAATAGTACCCTAGAGGCTGCGCCCGCATCAGCTCCAACCCTTAGCTCGGAGCCAACTGCGCCAGTCGAGGACGGGTGGTTAGACACCACCTCAGGGGTTGCAGTCTCAATGGCGATCGAGCCGAACACCAGCCTAACCCTCTGCGCAGCCTGTTACTCCAAGGTGGCGGACTCTTTTCCGGACTCCGAACCATCCGCGCCCTTGCCAATCGAATCTGATTGGGCGCCGATCATGGAATTCACCGCCGCGGATATCTTTCAACACTCGCCCTTCGGTGATATTCTGAATTCACTAAGGTCTCTCTCTTTGTCAGGAGAGCCCTGGCCGGATTATGGCCAACAGGATTGGGATGCGGACGATGAAGAAATTCGACGCCCACCCACCACCCACTTCGTAGCCACTGTCGATGATTTAACCGACATGCTCGACTTCGACTCCGAAGACATCGACGGTATGGACGACGATGTAGGAGACGAACATGAACTAGCACCTATAGGGCACTGGAAAGCCACCTCGTCATATGACATATACATGGTGGATACACCCAAAGAAGGCAATGGCGATGGGATAGCGGAGGATGACCCCTCCAAGAAGCAACCCAAACGCCGATGTCAGCGGCGCCGCTCTAAGTCCCGCCAAAGCAAAAGTGGTGATACCGGCACAGGAGATAATAACACTCCGGATAGTGCCGAGGAAAACAACAAACCCCTCCAGCAAGATTTAGAGCAGGAGGATGGAGGAGCCAGCTCTCCGGAGAGAGCGGCAGACGGAGAGGAGGAGGATGACAATTACATCACCCCCTCCGAAGATGAGGCAAGCCTCGGCAACGATGAATTCGCCGTCCCAGAGGATCCCGTCGAACAAGAGCGCTTCAAGCGCTGGCTTATGGCCACGGCAAATGGCCTGAAGAAAAAGCAGCAGCAGCTTCAAGCTGATCAAGATCTGCTAGCTGACAAATGGACTGAAGTCCTCGCGGGCGAGGAATATAAACTCGAGCGCCCCTCCAAGAGTTACCCAAGGCGCAGGTTACTACCCCGAGTGGAGGAAGAAGCGTATGATACGGCTGATCGGCCACCTCGTGGCCGCGATAGAGAGGCATTCCAGCCAAAAGCTCAGCCGCCACCCCAACGCCATTCACATAAAAAGGCATGGGGAGATACGCCAGACCTGCGAGACATATTGGAGGACAAGGCAAAGCATTCAAGATTGATCTACGGATCACGAGGGCGCACCACTCTGCGAGATGACAAACATCACGCCAGATACAGTAAAAGCAAATCCGGCCGGGCCGAACACAGCGGGCAAGACCCATTCGAGCTGCATCGAGATATAGCCCAACACAGAGGCGCCGCACACCCCTTATGCTTTACAGACGAAGTAATGGAACATCAATTCCCAGAAGGTTTCAAACCTGTAAATATTGAATTATATGACAGCACAACAGATCCTGCAGTATGGATTGAGGACTTCCTCCTCCACATCCACATGGCCCGCGGTGATGACTTACATGCCATCAAATTCCTCCCACTAAAGCTCAAAGGACCAGCGCGACATTGGCTTAACAGCTTGCCAACGGACACCATTAGCTGTTGGGAAGATCTAGAAGGCACATTCCTCGACAACTTTCAGGGCACTTACGTGCGACCACCAGACACCAATGATTTGAGCCACATAATTCAACAGCCAGAAGAGTCGGCCAGGCAATTCTGGACTCGGTTCCTTACAAAGAAAAATTAAATCGTCGACTGTCTGAATGCGGAGGCCTTAGCGGCTTTCAAGCACAACATCCGAGATGAGTGGCTAGCCCGGCACCTTGGTCAGGAAAAGCCAAAATCTATGGCAGCTCTCACGACGCTCATGACCCGCTTTTGTGCGGGAGAAGATAGTTGGCTGGCTCCCAGTAAAAACATACCAAAGAACCATGGTACCTCAGATACCAAGGACGGCAATAGCAAGTCACGTCGCAACAAGCATAAGCGCCGCATTAACAGCGAAAATACTGAGGATACAGCAGTCAATGCCGGATTCAAAGGCTCTAAACCCGGTCAGCGGAAAAAGCCATTCAAACAAAGTACGTCGGGTCTGTCCAGCTTGGACCGTATACTCGATCGCTTGTGTCAAATACACAACACCCCAGACAAGCCAGCCAATCACACCAACAGGGATTGTTGGGTGTTCAAGCAGGCCGGCAAGTTAATTGCCGAAAACAAGGACAAGGGGTCGCATAGCGATGACGAGGAGGAGCCCCGGTAGCCACACACTGGAGGACAGAAGAGGTTTCCCCCGCAAGTGCGGACAGTGAACATGATATACGCAACCCACATCCCCAAGAGGGAGCGGAAGCGTGCGCTCAGGGACGTATATGCGTTGGAGCCAGTCGCCCCAAAGTTTAACCCTTGGTCCTCCTGTCCGATCACCTTCGATCGCAGGGACCACCCCACTAGTATCCATCATGGCGGATTCGCCGCACTGGTCCTAAACCCAATCATCGAAAGATTTCACCTCACTCGAGTCCTTATGGACGGCGGCAGCAGCCTGAACCTGCTTTATCAGGACATAGTGCGCAAAATGGGTATAGACCCCTCAAGGATAAAACCCACTAAAACGACCTTTAAGGGCGTCATTCTAGGTGTAGAGTCCCATTGCATAGGCTCAATTACACTGGAAGTGGTCTTCGGATCCCCGGATAACTTCCGAAGCGAAGAGTTAATCTTCGATATAGTCCCGTTCCACAGTGGTTATCACGCGCTGCTCAGGCAAACCGCATTTGCTAGATTCAATGCGGTACCGCATTATGCATACCTCAAGCTCAAGATGCTAGGACCTCGCGGAGTTATTACAGTCAATGGAAACACAGAGCACTCTCTCCGAACAGAGGAGCACACTACAGCCCTCGCAGCAGAAATGCAAAGCAGCCTCTCAAGGCAATCAACTAGTTCGGCGCTTCACAGCCCGGACACCTTCAAGCGTGCTCGGGGCAATCGGCAAATAGACCACCTGGCGCGATCTGAGCTCACGTAGCAATACGGCGGCCACCCCAATCCCAGCCCAGCAGTGAAACTCGTGTCGCGCATACATAATTACGCATTAAAAATACCATGGGCACAGGTGGGGAGGGGGCACAACTGCGGCACGCCCCCAAACGCGGCCTAAACCGCACTAGGGGCTTCCCGTTTGGTTATTTTCCTTTTTCTTTCTTTCAGGGGCTTAATCTGTGGAAACACTGTCCGGCAGCACTATTGCCGAACACATGATGCAGCAACCAAGGAGGCAGATAGCTACGTCATACCACGGAATTCCCAGGTTGATTACAGTAACGAGTAAAATATTCAATTTAATATCATTCCTCAGCTTGCCCTTGGAAGGGACTTAGTCCTACTCTTTGCTTATCGCACTATCTGTATCACTCTGCTTTAACGCAGTTTTTTAATAAACAATGCATGACATTACGACTATTATTGCATTTTTGTTATATATATATATGAGTGTTCATTAACGACGCCTTGCAACCGTACACTTTGGTATGGCCAATACACCAGGGGCTCACGTACCCCACAATATGGTGTGAAAAGTCCGAACACTTACACAAGTGCGGCACCCCAAACTTATAGCATTATATGCATCAACTCCGAATCATGTCTTTGGTTAAATGTTGGGTTTGCCCGGCTCCTATGTTTTGGTACCTTACGTTCCTCTCTATCGGCTAAGCTAGCGCTAGGAGAACTACTGCGATTGTGCCCCAGTTCTGTCGGGCTTAGCACCTCAGTAGAGAAAGCTAAAACTGACTGACATGATAAGGCGAGAGACTGGTCGCTGTTCGGCGAGGTTTTTCGAGTCCCTAAAGACTTATGCCGCTTAGGGCGAAGGGCCGGCCCTGTCCGGCTTACAGGCATGTATCGCGCCCCGAATTTGGCCTTCCGAATACCAGGGGCTTCGCCGAAATTTAAAATCATAGAATTCTATGGCTAAGTGAGAGTGATAAAGCATTATTAGTCCGGTTGCCTTGTTCATTGTGCTGAGCACCTCCCTCGAAGGACCCAAATATGGGAACAAGAGTGCTCAGGTTTATCCCGAACACCCCAGCACTCGTGGCATGGGGGCAGAAGCCGAGGACTAGCCATCTCTCAAATTGGATAAACAGCCAAACAGAAGGTAATATTTTAAATTCAAACAAGCGTTGCATAGCGCATATGAAACATGTTTTCATAAATACAGGATAAAATGAGCAAGTTTACTCAAATATTACATCTTTTGAACACTCATCCGCGATGAGACGGGCACCCGGCAGAACACCCTCGTAGTACATCTCGGGGTGGCGGTGCTCCTTGCCCTCTGGAGGCCCCTCCTTGATCAACTTCACGGCGTCTAGCTTGACCCACTGCAATTTCACACGGGCGAAAGCCCGGCGTGCACCTTCAATGCAGACAGATCACTTGACGACCTCCAGACGCGGGCAGGCATCCACAAGCCACCTCGCCAGGCTGAAGAAGCTATTCGGAAGGGCGTCGCCAGGCCACAACCGGACTATGAAGCTCTTCATGGCCTGATCGGCCGCCTTATGTAGCTCGACCATCTGCTTCAGCTGGTCGCTCATTGGCACCAGAGGTTCGGCCTCAGCATACTGAGACCAGAACAACTTCTCCGTCGAGCTTCCGTCCTCGGCCTGGTAAAATTGTGCGGCATCGGACACACTGTGGGGCAAATCTGCGAATGCTCCTGAAGAGCTCCGGATCTGGGTAAGTAATCGGTAATTTACTTTTACATGCTTGCTTTGCATATAGAAAGCCTTACCCGCCGCTATCTTCTTCATCACGGCAATCTCTTGGAGGGCCTTTTGGGCTTCGGCCTTGGCACTTTTTACACTCTCGAGGGCCGCGGCAAGCTCAGACTCCCGCGTCTTTGAGTCAAGCTCCAACGCCTCGTGCTTCGCCACGAGAGCCTGGAGCTCTTGCTGCACCTCGCCCACCCAAGCCTCGTGCTTCACTCGCTTGGTGCGCTCCTTGGCCGCTTTATCTTCGGCCTTGGTTAGCGCTTGCTTCAGGGTCGCCACCTCAGTCGTGGCCCTTGGCAAACATACAATGATCCTGTCATTTTGCAATCGCGTCCTTTTTTATATATACATTTCTGTAGACAGGGTATTACTTACCCTTGTTCTCCTCGAGCTGCCTCTTAGCAAGGCCGAGCTCTTTCCTGGACCCCTCAAGGTCCTGCTTCAGTACGGTGACCTCCGCAGTTAGTGCGGCGGACTCCAGCAGCGAAGCCTGCATACGCATATTGACATACTTATATTAGACTCCTGCGATATTATTTGATCCTCTATTCGACTTTTCTTTGTGAACATCGAACAAAACATCAGGGGCTACTGTCTATGCGGTAATATTTCTACTACATTTTAAAACACTTACCTCAAAGCCTGTTAGAAGGCTGGCATAGGCTTCAGTCAATCCGCTCTTGGCGGACTGAACCTTCTAGATCACCGCACTCATGATAATGCGGTGCTCCTCGTTGATGGAAGCACTGCGAAGCGCTTCCAGCAAATTGTCCAGTGCCTCTAGATGGACAGAGGTCACCGGCACAGGTGTCCTGCCCCTCTTAGAAGGAGGCCGCCTACCCGAGCCCGAAACCGCTGGAGGGTCCGGTGCGGTGTTCGGCTGAGGGCCGAACTCGGAGCTCTCGGGGGCCCCGTCCCCTCGGCTCCTGGAGTCCGGAAGGTCGCCTTGAGGTGCCTCCAGGACTGTCTCCCCTCGATCTGGTGCCTCTTGAGACAACACCTCGGCGTCGTCGGCAGGATGAGGGGAGGTGGCGGTCCGGACTGGATCGCTATCCATGTCCGACGAGCCCAAGGAGCCGTCCGATGATACCTCGATATGGGCTCATGGCGGCCTGCATAATTATGTTCGGCGATTAGGGAAAACAGTGCGACAAAGGAATTCCATGAGTTACTCTGGTATCCGAACACTTAAGATCTCCCTGGGGGCTTGGCCCTGGGAAACCACTCGTCTTCGCCTTCATCGGCGGCGGTGGAACTGTCCGGCAGGAGATTCCTTCCCTTCTTGGACCCTCCGGCCTCCCCGATTGGGGCGGCCTTCCTTTTCCTATCTCCCCCGGTCGGTGGGGGAGCATCTTCTTCTTCTTTCTCGTCTTTCGGGGAAGAGTGTGCCGCAGAGTTATCGGACGATGAGTCCGATAACACCTGGCGTCGGGAACTCTTTTGGGCTCCCTTGGCCTTCTTGGTCTTCTCCGGCACCTTGTAAGGAGCCGGAGTCAGCATCTCCGTCAGGAGAGCGCTCGCAGTGTCTTTGGGCAAAGGGGCCGGACAGTTAATCTGCCCCGACATCTCCACCGAGTCCTATCAAAGGCAGGGAGATTAGACCCCGCGCATAATTAAGCTGGGGAAAATAAATGACCTACGGGACGTATTGAACTCACCGGAGGCGCTAGGCGCTTTGCGCTTAGTCCGCGGTCCTCGGCGAGAGAAGAGGGGACCTCGGCGCCCTTGAACAGCACCTTCCAGACATCCTTGTGTGTCGTGTCGAAGAGCTCGCTCAGAATCTGGTGTTGGGCGGGGTCGAACTCCCACAAGGTGCAATCCTGTTGTTGACACGGGAGGGTCCGGCGGATGAGCATAACTTGGATTATGTTGACAAGCTTGAGCTTCTTGCTCGCCATGTTCCGGATACATTTCTGGAGTAAGTCCAGCTCTGCCGATGAACCCCACGACAAGCCCTTCCCTTTCCAGGAAGTGAGCTGTGTTGGGAATCCGGATCGAAACTCAAGGGCTGCCGCCCATTTGGTGTCGCGCGGCTCGGTGATGTAGAACCACGCCGATTGCCATCCCTTTATTGTCTCCACGAAGGAGCCTTCGAGCCATATGGCGTTGGGCATTTTTCCCACCATGGCTCCGCCGCATTCTGCTTGTTGGCCTCGTACTACCTTCGCCTTGATATTGAAGGTCTTTAACCACAGGCCGAAGTGGGGCCGGATGCGGAGGAAAGCCTCACACACGACGATGAACGCCGAAATGTTGAGGATGAAGTTCGGGCCCAGATCATGAAAGTCCAGCCCGTAGTAGAACATGAGACCACAGACGAATGGATGGAGGGGAAACCCTAGTCCGTGGAGGAAGTGGTGAAGGAGAACTACCCTCTCGTAAGGTTCCAGGGTAGGGACGATCTGCCCCGCAGCAGGCAGCCGATGCGTGATGTTCGCGGCTAAGTATCCGGCTCCGCGTAGTTTCTTGATGTCTCCCTCCGTGACGGAGGAGACCATCCACCTGCCTCCCCCTCTGGACATGATTGGAGAAGGTTGAGGTGGGAAGTGCGGACTTGGGCGCTAGAGCTCAAGTGTGCGAAAACGGATGGGCAAGGGAGGAAGAAGGCATGGATAGAAAGGTGAATCCTTATCCCTTTATATGGGTGGATGAAACTAAGCGTCCCCAGTTGCCTGGTAAAACTCGCTTGTCCCCCAAGCGCCGCAATTGATGGCGCGGTTGGGTTACCCACGCCCGTATTGATGAGCATCCCGTAATAAGGGGACACGATCTCTGCTTTGACAAGACGTGTCGAAAAACTGCCTCACGTTATGTGCGGGGCTGGTTAAAAGAAACGGTTCGAATAATCACCGGGCCATGACATAACGTCATGCTGCCAAAACAAGCCAGCAAATTAGATCTGCGAAAATATTATTCTCTCTACGGTGGAATGTGGAACTTATTTTGCAGGGTCGGACACTATCCTCGTATTCAAATTCTTCTGTGATGTATTCGGAGAAGGAACCCGCCTTGCAATGCCGAAGACAATACTACGCGTCGGACTCAACGTCATTGAATCCTGGTTCAAGCGCTACTGAGGGAGTCCTGGATTGGGGGGTCTCCGGACAGCCGGACTATCTCCATTGGCCGGACTGTTAGACTATCAAGATACAAGATTGAAGACTTCGTCTCGTGTCCGGATGGGACTCTACTTGGCGTGGAAGGCAAGCTAGGCAGTACGGATATGGATATCTCCTCATTTATAACTGACCTTGTGTAACCCTAACCCTCTCTGGTGTCTATATAAACCGAAGGGTTTTAGTCCGTAGGACAACAACCACAACATACAATCATACCATAGGCTAGCTTCTAGGATTTAGCCTCTCTGATCTCGTGGTAGATCTACTCTTGTACTACCCATATCATCAATATCAATCAAGCAGGACGTAGGGTTTTACCTCCATCAAGAGGGCCGGAACCTGGGTAAAACATCGTGTCCCTTGCCTCCTGTTACCATCCGGCCTAGACGCACAGTACGGGACCCCCTACCCGAGATCCGCCGGTTTTGACACCGACACGGGGTCTAAGGCCTCATCATCGAATTTAGGTAATAGTTCACGCTTTGGATAGCTCTTTATGTGGTAACCTCCACCATACTTTTCTTCTTTGTCGAGCACTTTGTTCCACCTATTGTTGAGCGTATTTTGTTCGGCCTTAAGCCTTTGCTTCTGCTTCTTCAGACTCCTCGTTGTGGCAATAAGCCTCCTGCGGAGGTTCTCTTGCTCCAAGTTCATTTCCGGGATGATGTGTGCATCTTCGTCCGGACTGTTTTCCTCCCTAGAGGGTGTTTGATGAGGTTTATCCTCGGCATCGCCGTGTTCGGACGTCGGATTCGTACTATGTTCACCGTTTGCAGCTTCATCGTGCTCTGCCACCGGGGCAATGTGGTCGTTGTTTCCTCTGGAGTTGACCGGAGTGTTGTTTTCTCTTGCGCTGTTATCGCTGTTTTTGCCGACGCGGGATTTGGAGCGGCGCCTACACCGATGCTTTGTTTGCTTCTTGGAGGGGTCATCCTCCGCTGTCTCCTCCCGCTCCTCATCATCATTTTCTTTGGGTGTATCCACCATGTATACGTCATGTGATGAAGTGGTTGTCCAGTGCCCTGTGGGCACTAGTTCCTGTTCCTCTCCTACATCGTTGTCCATTCCGTTGATGTCTGCGGAGTCGAAATCGAGCATGTTGGTTAAATAGTCGGCAAAGGCTACTAAGTGGGTGGTGGGTGGGCAGCGAATTTCTTCGTCGTCCGCATCCCATTCTAGCCGGACATAGTTTGGCCAAGATTCCCCTGACAATGAGAGAGACTTTAATGAATTTAGCACATCGCCGAAAGGCAGTGCTGAAAGATATCCACGGAGGTGAACTCCATGATTGGCGCCCAATCGGATTCGATAGGCACGGATGCAGGCGGCTCGGAGTCCATGGCCGGAGACCAATCCAGTGGTTCGGCAACACGGCTCTCGTAAGGGGTGAAGTCAGTATCCGACTCCATCGCCACTGAGAGTGCAGCCTCCATGGCGGGGTCTATCCCTCCGTCGTCGGATGGCGCAATTTGCTCCGGATTGAAGGCCGGAGTAGTTGCAGATGCGATCTCCCGAGCACTATCCAACGGCAGAGTTACATCATGCTCGCCGTGATTGTGCGGCACACCTGACATGGGCTCGAATCCGTCAAACATCAAGTCTCTGCGGATGTCGGCAGTGTAGTTTAAGTTTCCGAACCTGACCTGATGGCCAGGGGTGTAGCTCTCGATCTGCTCCAGATGGCCAAGCGAATTGGCCCGTAGTGCGAAGCCGCCAAATACGAAGATCTGTCCAGGGAGGAAAACCTCACCCTGGACCGCATCGTTACCGAGGATCGAAGGGGCCATCGAGCCTTATGGTGACGGCACAGTGGAACTCTCAATGAAAGCACCAATGTCGGTGTCAAAACCGATGGATCTCGGGTTGGGGGTCCCGAACTGTGCGTCTAAGGCGGATGGTAACACGAGGCATCGGACACGATGTTTACCCAGGTTCGGGCCCTCTCGATGGAGGTAAAACCCTACGTCATGCTTGATTGATCTTGATGATATGAGTATTACAAGAGTTGATCTACCACGAGATCGTAGAGGCTAAATCCTAGAAGCTAGCCTATGGTCTGATTGTATGTTGTCCTACAGACTAAACCCTCCGGTTTATATAGACACTCAAGGGGGTTAGGGTTACACAGAGTCGATTACAAGGGAGGTGATCTACATATCCGTATTGCCAAGCTTGCCTTCCACGACAAGGGAAGTCCCATCCGGACACGGGACGAAGTCTTCAATCTTGTATCTTCATAGTCCAATAGTCCGGCCAAAGGATATAGTCCGGCTATCCAGAGACCCCCTAATCCAGGACTCCCTCACCAGTACTCGCATAAGTTTAAAAAAACTTACCGAGTGGAGAGCAATCCTCCCACTCGGGGGCTTAGCTGCAGTCCCGTACTCGCCTAAGTTTAAAAAATCCTACCGAGTGGAGAGCAATCCTCCCACTCGGGGGCTTAGCTGCAGTCTCGTACTCGCCTAAGTTTAAAAAATCCGACCGAGTGGAGAGCAATCCTCCCACTTGGGGCTTAGCTGCAGTCTCGTACTCGCCTAAGTTTAAAAATTCCTACCGAGTGGAGAGCAATCCTCCCACTCGGGGCTTAGATGCAGTCCCGTACTCGCCTAAGTTTAAAAAATCCTACCGAGTGGAGAGAAATCCTCCCACTCGGGGGCTTAGCTACAGTATTGTACTCGTCTAAGTTTAAAAAATCCTACCAAGTGGAGAGCAATCCTCCCACTCGGGGGCTTAGTTGCAGTCTCGTACTCACCTAAGTTTTTTTTAAACCTACCGAGTGGAGAGAAATCCTCCCACTCGAAGGCTTAGCTGCAGTCTCATACTCGCCTAAGTTTCTAAAATCCTACCGAGTGGAGAGCAATCCTCCCACTCGGAGCTTAGCTGCAGTTCCATACTCGCCTAATTTAAAAACCATCCTGATCCGCAAGGACGACGAGATGCAGGTCGTACACAGCACCTAGTGCTCTTGTCATTGACCCACTCGACGGAGCTACGTCACAAGTACAATGTCCGCTCCATCCCGATCCGCAAGGATGACGAGATACAGGTCGTGCACAGCACCTAGTGCTCTTGTCATTGACCCACTCGACGGAGCTGCATCACAAGTACAACGTCCTCTCCATCCCGACCCGCAAGGATGACGAGGTGCAGGTCATGCACAACACCTAGTGCTCTTATCCATGACCCACTCGATGGAGCTGCGCCACAAGTATAACGTCCGGTCCACTCCGATCCGCAAGGACGACGAGGTGCAGGTCGTGCACAGCACCTAGTGCTCTTGTCCATGACCCACTCGACGGAGCTGCGCCACAAGTATAACGTACGCTCCATTTCGATCCGCAAGGACGACGAAGTGCAGGTCGTGGACAGCACCAAGTGCCCTTGTCCATGACCCACTCGACAGAGCTACATCACAGAGTCAGTGGCAATTTCGACTGAAGAATCAAGTTTCACTCAGAGTCAAGGGATTCAAAAGCAGCAAAGGTAAAGACAAACATATTCAAAGAAAAACAAACTTCAGATAAATCTCGCAAGGTCCAGAACCGCAAATAAAAGTGCTCGGGCATCCGGCCCGAAGGAGTTTTAACGGTTACAAAATCACTCGGCATTCCGAGGCAAATTGAATTAAAGCTTAAAGTTTGTTCACTCCTCTAGAGGAGGACTGGCGAGCTCGACGAACTCGTCCAAGTCAATTCCGTCCGCGATGCGAGTGGCTGCTTCAATGAAGGTCTCCATGAAGGACTGGAACTTGCGATGTTTGGTGTTAGCGACCTTGAGCACTGCCAGCTTCTCTTCCATGGCCTCCTTGTAGTGGACACGAACCAGGCACAGGGCCACATCAGCTCCACATCGGGCAGAAGACTTTTTCCATGCCTGCACTCAGCCGGGGATCTCATTGAGTCGAGTCATTAGAGACTCGAGGTCATTCTGGAACCTCTCCTTCGGCCAGAGCGCTGTGTCGACTCGGGAAACCGCCACCTTCAGTCGAGCCAGATAATCCACGATGTTGGCAAGACGAGATTCCAGACGGAGCACATTCATGGCGGCTTCATCCCGAATGGGAGAGTTGATGGGATCCAAGTTCGTCTCGATCCGTCCAGTCTCTTCCTCAAAGTTCTGGCAAAACTCTGCATAGCACAGCAAAATGATGAGTCAAAGAACCGTCTAAGGAATCAACAACTATCAGGAGAAACCAGTCGGCCAGGAAGAAATACTTCAAGCATGAGTAATAACTTCTTGGTGAGTCCCCCCACATAAGCCTCCAACTCATTTCTCTTCTGAGAGAGATCTTCAATCTTGTCATTCAGGGATACCTTGTCCTTCTTTAGATGTGTCACATCCTTGTTAGCTTCGGAAAGAGCAGTCTTCATCTTGGCGTTGTCTTCCTCTAACGCCCCGACTGAAGCCAGCTTCTTGTCGGCGAGTGTTGTTTTCTCTTGGGCTTCCTTCTGTGCCGCAGCAAGATCAAGGTCTTTCTGTGCCAGAACCTGCCTCATTTTCTCTAAAAAAATAAACAACACTCGGTTCAGAAAGAAGAACGAGGAGATGACTCGAGAGACAATCCAATCTCACGGTCGACAAGTTTTTTACCTTCCATGCCAGTTGTTTCTTCCTTGGCCTTCTGCAAGTTCTGCTTGGCCAAGTCCAGGTCAAGATTGAGCTGGATCTGCCCCTCTCGAATTTAGCAAATTGGGATGTGAGTTCATAGGATTTCTGAAATCAGTAAATAAGATATATTAGTGGACAAAATCAAAGATTATTTGCTCCCGGGTGATGAAGTACAAATTCAGGATTTTATGAAAAAAAGAGTTCAAAGACTACTGCAGAATCAAACATTCAACAATAGTCTCGGGGACTACACCTAGTGGGTGCACTTGGCGTGCCCCCACTAGTTTGGTTTAGTACTCGACTTGATCAGTCCAGTCGCCCAAAAAAGAGAGAGAATTGCAACAGCAATATTGGGTCTCAAACCACCGCCGACTGCCCGCAGTCGATCGTGGTCTCGGGGACTACACCCAGTGGGTGCACTTGGCGTGCCCCCACTGGTTTAAGAGTTCACTCGACAGGATCAGTCGAAGACCGAGTGGATTTATTATCTGCAACGATCTAAGACCCCCGCTGAATCAAACATTCAACGACGATCTTGGGGACTACACCCAGTGGGTGCACACTACCTACCCCCACTAATTCAAAAGTTCACTCGACACCGACTCAAGTGAAGAAGGTTGTAAAATAAAAGAGTACACTCAGTGGGTGAACAGATGCACATGAAGTTCAAAAAAGTGTGAAAACGATCATCCACGGACATCTTACGAAAAAGAAAGAAGCAGTTCTCAAGTATCAAGTTAGAGGATCAGTCAGGAATCAACTAACCTAGACGTTGGCTTGGAGAGATGCACTGGCGTCATAGGCAGCTTGGCTGGTCTCATGCACCATCTTCATCCGCTCCATCATCAGTCCTGCTTGGCGTATAGCTTCTTTAGCAGCGCTCGCCTGGTCCTCCGGGACATGATGGGTGATGAACAACGGAGACGGTGGAACGGTTGCAGCAATCTGAGGATCTGATGTATGGAGTTGAACAGATGAAGCAGGATCTTGGGCAGTCGATGCTGGTGGATGTTCAGTCCGCATAGGTTCGGCAAAGGTGACAGAGGCCCGATTGAGATCTCCAGTCTACTGGATCACTGGTTCAGGCACTATTGTCGTCTGAGCCGTCTTGCCGGTCGACGCTTTCCTGTCCAAGTTCCTGCCTCTCCTTCCCATAGGCCTCAGAGGCGCTTCTTCATCATCGTCTGGAAGTTCAATCACATGTTGCGGCATTGCAAAAGAATCGACCATAATATATCAGTCGACCTACAAATCAATTGACGAATTGGAGGCAAGATAGCAGAGTCACACCTGCTCGGGAGGTGGCCGCATCTTCCATCTCCGAATCATCCTCATTCCTGTAAATGTCCACTGAGGTCCCAGAAGTAGCAGCACTGCAAGTTCCCGAACTCACTTGGTCAAGCAAGAAAGCGAGTCGAGGTCTGCTTAAGAAGTCCTTGCATAAAAGGAGAAAACTAAACACTTACTCGGAGGCGATAGGGACGTCGATCTTGATCTTTGGCAGAGTCTTCTGAGGCTTAGGAGCCCCTATCTTGGGTTGCTTCGGCGCCTTTTCAGTCGGGATGTGTTGGGGATATTACTATCAGTTATGACCCGCCGAGGAGGGGCCGGGTCAGCCCCAATGGCAGGTTACACAAGAAGCCCAATAAACATTAAGATGATAATTCATTAAATCTTATAGAAGGCCCAACGGCCTGAAGATGGCTTAAGGCCCGATATTGTAAACTGCCATATGTAAGGAAAGACTTGTAAAGAAAGGCATGTAAAGGAAGTCACCGAGCCGGACACGATTATGAGCCGGGGACTCTGTAAGCCACCAGGCGCCAACCCGTGTATATAAGGGGACGACCCGGTGGCGGCTTAGGGCAAGAAACAAGAGATCGATAACCAAGCCGGCGAGTTGAGCCTCTTGGTAATCGAAACCCCAGCAATACCAACACAACTAGACGTAGGCTTTTACCTTCATCGTAAGGGGTCGAACTAGTATAAAACCTCTCGTGTCCTTTGTCCCGATTAACCCCTTTAAGCCGTGTCAATTCCACGATAGTTGGCGCCCACCGTGGGGCTAGCGCACGGTGGATTTGAGTTCTTGAAGGGCAACTTCGAAGGGCTCAAGGGATACGCTGTGGGCCGGATGACCAAGAGTCGTCGCGGCAAGCTCTACGTCAACGACGAATGCTGGGGCACCGAGGTTGGCTCAATTGAGTACGGGTACCGGGCCCCCTTTGGCAGTATTCACGTCTTCATCGGCCGGATCGGCGAGTCGGGTCCTGAGCCGGACGTCCACACCAACCTCATCGAAACGGCTCGGCGCGCGAGGACCACCCGTGTTCAATCTGCCATGAAGCATGCCTTCGTACGCTGCGTCCACGGCGGTGAATACTCTGAAGGATCGGTGGAGGGCGGTGAGATGGCCGTCTGTTCTGACACTATATCATCAACGGGCGAGACAGACTCTTTGTACCAGCTGCAAGACGGCATGCTCGGGGGTTGTTCCAATGGCAGTAGTATTCCGGGCCCCCTTGAGCCGCCGAATTGGGCCGGAGTCTTCATGGCAGGGACACAGCCTGGGCAGAACTCTACAGCAACGCGGCAACAGCTACCGGGTCGGCTGCAGCCGGGTCAGGAGACCCTGCGCGCCCCCCGGCTCAGATCTTGATGGATCTCATGGATAAACTGATGACTCTGCTGACTGCCGTGGTAGAGCCGGTGGATAAAGCCCAGCATGACGCAGAGGTGGCACGCGTACGTGAAGAGATGGTGCAAGCTAAGGAAAATCTAGCCGCAGAGGAAGTCAGGATGGCAGCAGAGCGGGCGGCTTTGGACGTTCGTGCTCAACAGCTTCAAGTGGAGACCGTCCGGTTCTCAGTGGATCTGAACGTGTCGAACAAGGTCATGAGGAGGAGGCATCAGAAAACTCAATCATGTCTACCTCTGACGCTTGATCCTAGGAATATTTTTCATACGCCCGGAGCCAGGGGAAGCAACCCGCCGGAGGCACCCCGGATCACAACACCGGGTGCACCGGTCCAGCCGCGTGCCATGGATCCACCTCATATAATTACCGCCCCGCCTCATTACGTCCCAACGCCGCCGGGTCACTTTTCCAACCACTTGGAAAACCTCATCGTAGCATCGGCTCATCTGGCGGCTCTCCCGATGGAAGGTGACTCACCGGCGGCGGTTGAAACGCAGAGGGTAAGAGAACTTCTTCAAACAGCTCTAGCACAACAGGATGCCTACTCCTACAGTCGAGATAGGATCCATTCAACTCCTCGCCCAAGCCGGAGCCCGAGCTACAGTAGGCATATGGAATCCGCAGACATGTCAAGCAATGCTCAACGTCACAACCGGCCACACAGGCATGAGCCGGTGCGGGCTGGAGCCCTTAACTTGGCGGATCAGGAGAGGATTCGACAAGAGGTGGAACGAGAAGTTCAAATGGCAGCAGATGGGGTGGCTCATCAAACTTTTCCGGCTTATCCAAGCAACCTCGGTCGAGGCAGGAGTGGCCACAAGAACCGGAGGCGTCCCTTGCTTGGTGCCAGCCATACATAATGAGCGTTTGCCAAAGGATTTTAAGGGGCCTCGTAAGGTGCCTAATTACACGGCTGACTTACAGCCCGGGGCTTGGATTGAGAGTTATGAGATGGCTATGGAGTTGTTGGAGGTCAGCGACGCAGCAATGGCCAAGTATTTCACCATGATGTTGGATAGGACAGCTCATACTTGGTTGAAGGTATTGCCACCCAATTCCATCGGCTCATGGGCAGAGTTAAAGGCCCGGTTCATCCAGAACTTCAAAGACACATGTAAGCAGCCTATGTCGATTGTGGACCTGACCAATTGCAAGCAAGAGGATGGTGAATCCACAACCCATTGGGTGCGCTGGGTCAAGGAGATAATACATTCATCTGATAAGATGGATGCCGGCTCGGCGGTCTTAATGTTGGAGAAAAATTGCTGTTTTGAACCTCTAAAGCAGAAGCTAGGGCGGCTCAAGCGTGACTGCAATGACATGGGTCAGTTGGTGGCGGCTCTCGTCAAGTATGCTGATTCGGATAGTACCAAAGACCCGGTGTCTGACGAACAAAAGACAGCGAAGGGAAAGAAGAACGACAATGGCAAGGGTCACCAGCATAACCTGGCAAATCAAGGAGGTAATAAACGTAAGGCTGATGAGTTTGTTGCTAACACCAATGCACAGGGCGGAAATCAACGGCGCAAGGGCAGGCAACCCCCTCGGTCGGGTGGGTCAGGTCCCACCCTTAAGCAATTATTAAATGAACCTTGTCCAAGGCACGGCACCTGGGAGAAGCCAGCCACCCACCTGTGGAAAGATTGTACGATCATGAAGGCGTTTAAAACTTCAAACGCATTTGATGGAGGTCACGGCCCAGGTGGCGGTTCAGGTGGAGGCGGTTTCCAAGGCCCGAGCGCCGGCTCAGGTGGAGGAGGATTCCACGGTCAGGGCCATCCTGGTAACCAAGGAGGATATAATCCACAACCCGCCCAAGGTAATCAGCAGCAATAGTCCGGATATCAGAGCAACCCGGAACAACTGAATAGTGGGCAATACCATGTATTCACCACTAGCTTATGTAAGAGAGACCAGAAGCTTCACAAGAGGGCCGTCAATGCCGTAGAGCCGGCGATTCCATGTTACTTACGCTGGTCAGAGCAGCCTATTGTGTGGAGCAGAGAGGATCACCCACCCCGGGTTGATAATCCGGGTCACTTGGCCTTGGTAGTGGCGCCTCAGGTTGGTGGATATAAATTCACTAAAGTGCTCATGGACGGAGGAAGCAGCATCAACATCCTCTACTATGTGACATTCCGCCGGATGGGGTTGACTGATAAGACTCTTAAACAGTCCAACACTATTTTTCATGGTGTAGTACCCGGCAAGTCAGCATACCCAGTTGGTAAGATTGAACTTGAGGTAGCCTTTGGGGATGAGTATGACTACAGAGCAGAAAAATTAACCTTTGAAGTGGTTAAAATCAAGAGCCCATATCATGCTCTGTTTGGACGGACGGCTTATGCCAAGTTCATGGCTCGGCCGTGTTATGTGTATTTGCAGCTCAAGATGCCGGGTTATAAGGGCACCATTACAGTACATGGGAGCCAGAAAATAGCCTTGGAGTGTGAAGAAGGTGATGCTGCCTATGCTGAATCTGTTTGTGCAACGGAGGAGTTAAAGTTTTATAAGGATCATGTTGACCCGGCAGACATGACGTCATTAAAGAAACCAACAACAGAGCATGAGCCGGTGCTGAAGTTCAAATCAGCTGATGACACCAAGATGGTTGATTTTGTGCCTAGCGACTCATCCAAGCAGTTCATCATCAGTGCAAACTTGGATCCAAAATAGGAAAGTGCGCTCATCGAGTTCATCCGTGAGAACTGGGACATCTTTGCATGGAAACCTTCAGACATGCCGGGTGTCCCGAGGGAACTCGCTGAGCACACTCTCAATATTGATCCAAAGTTTAAACCTGTCAAACAGTTTCTTCGACGGTTCAATGAAGAAAGGCGCAAAGCCATTGGAGAAGAGGTGGCCCAGCTTTTGGCAGCCGAGTTCATTGTAGAAGTCTTCCACCCATAGTGGTTAGCCAACCCGGTGCTTGTACTCAAAAAGAACGGCACCTGGCGTATGTGTGTGGAATACACCGATCTGAACAAGGCTTGTCCGGCTGATCCTTTGCCCTCCCCTGTATTGATCAGATCATTGATGCCACGGCGGGTTGCACACGTTTGAGTTTCTTGGATGCTTATTCAGGTTATCATCAGATCAAGATGGCAGTCAAAGATCAGGTGTCAGGACCCCGATTCCATGTCACATCGATCTAGCCGGTAACACCTCATATCACTTTGCGGCCTCACGCACGGTATTCCCACGGGTGTCGCCTTACCATGGCCCGAGACCGTTTGTGCCTTTTGGCTCACGTATATGATAGTGTCGCTAGCATCCATATGACAGAGAACCCGGGCCAACATGGCTAGTCGTGAACCCAAAGCGGCACTAACCTATGGGGACAGCCATACATGAATCACATCGAGCATGTCGGTCAGCAGCGTGTGAATCCAGACTGTAGCACTGGGCTAACAGGACTCCGGGAACCCGGGCTGTAGCAGCCTAGGCAGGACTCCGGATGTCACCGCGTGACATTTCCCCGAAGGGACAGACACAGGAACGAAGTGAAACATATGCCGGCTAGTCAAGTGTCCTGAGCAGTAGTGCTGGGCTAATAGGACTCCGGTGAACCAGGCTGTAGCGGACTACTATGGCTCATGGAAGCACTAGACTACATTTCCCCATAAGAGAGGCTGCCAAGGATAAACAACTAGATTGTCGGATCCCACACATACCAAGCATTTCAATCATACACACAATATGCTTGATAAGTGTAAATACAACATGGCATCACAACATAACTCTACAACTCAAGTATCTATTCATTAGGCTCCGAGGAGCGAGATATTACAAACATGGGTCTCATGACCCAACAATTATAGCATACAAACCAAAGCACATGCGGAAGCTTAACATGTCTGAGTACAGACATCTACAAATGAAAAAGGCTAAGAAGCCTGACTATCTACCAGATCCTTCCGAGGGCACAAGATCGTAGCTGAGGTATCAAGCTAAACGTCGAAGTCCACGCGGAACTACTAGCGATACTGACGTCTCTCTGCTAAACATAAAATAGGAAAATGTGAGTACAAATGTACCCAGCAAGACTTACATCAGAACTATCTACATATGCATCGGTATCAATAAAGGGGGTGGTGGAGTTTAACTGCAGCAAGCCAGCTTTGACTCAGTGGCCAACCTGAACTACGACTGCAAGCAACTCTTTTGAGGTGGCGCACATGAGTCCACATATTCACCATATCAATAGGGAAATTTTTGTTTTTGCCACTCTAGATTTTGCCAATTTTCCTTATGCCACTCTAGATTTTGACATTTCACTTTTGCCATTCTTAGTTTTTGACAATTATCACAATTTCCATTCCCATGGCAAAAGCAAAATGTTCAGAGTGGCAATTGTGATAATTATAAAAAGCTAAGAGTGGCAAAAATGAAATAAAATTATTTTGCTTTTGCCACAGAATGGCAATCGTGATAATTGTCAAAATCTAAGAGTGGGAAAAGTGAAATGTCAAAATCTAGAGTGGCATAAGAAAAATTGGCAAAATCTGGAGTGGCAAAAACAAAATTTTCCCATATCAATACACCACTATGGATCCGTTCCCATCTCCCTATGAGAAGGCCATCCATAGCACTCACGCTTATCTTGCGAGTTTTAGAGTATCCACCTTCACTTGTCTATGAACTATGCAAGGGGTCCAAGTTTCCATATCCGAGGAATCCGGCTATTCGAATAGATAATGAAAACCCTGCAGGGGTGTACTTCTTCACACATGCTCCCACCACTTACCGTCGTCTACATGACATGTACTCGGCAACCTTCAAGCGGAAGCCCAACGAGGGTGTCGGCCACGGCCTACCTAAACACTCAAGTCTCTAGTCCAGGTTTATCGCCTATCCAGGTTCCATCCGCAGGGAGTCCGGCCGAGGTTTCCACATACGGCCCCGAACGATGTGAACAGGGTTCCCGAGACACCAAACGGGCGCCTGGTACACCGTGCCATGGTGTATCTACCGCATCATAGCCCACCCCTAGGGTCAGCGCTACGCACGGCCGCCAACGCATAACCTACAAACACCAGAAACTAGTTGCAACTCCTGGACAGAGTACTAGGCTGATTAAGAAGCCGAGAGGGTCAATTAAGGATCCCAATGAGTGGTAGTAGCTGTTCATCGATCACAGACACAGAACTCAGTTCCTAAGAACGATTTCAATGAGACAACCCACCATGTACTCCTACATGGCCTCTCACCGCTACCTTTACCAAATCATGTTCACACACTTAGCTCACACACATTAGGACATGTTCATCACCATTCCAATTCATTCCTGATGAATCAGACCCGACACAACTCTATGCAATAGCAGGCATGACAAACAAGCATGAATGAGTAGGCACATCAGGGCTCAAACAACTCCTACTCATGCTAGTGGGTTTCATCTATTTACTGTGGCAATGACAGGTCATGCAGAGGAAAGGGGTTCAACTACCGCAGCATGTAATAGTTGAATCGTTGTTGTCCTAATGCAGTAAAAGAGAGCAGGAGCGAGAGAGTGGGATTGTATCAGAATGAACAAGGGGGTTTTGCTTGCCTGGCACTTCTGAAGATAGTAATAGCTCTTCATCGGTGTCGTTGAACTCATCATCGGAACCACGTTTACTGAGAGGGGACAATACCGGCAAACAAGGAGGAAACACAATCAATGCAATGCAACAATATGATGCATGCTCATGACATGGCAAAATGAGTGTGTTTTGGCTAATGCAACTTAGAACAGATTGGTTTGAGTTCATTTGAATCAAGGATTCAAATGCAAACCCAAAAGAAGAGGTCATATTAGTGCATTATCTTGTTTCACCTAAACAGCAAGGTTGAAGTGTCCTAACATGCATGAAAACATCATAAATGGATAGATTGGATTTTTTTGATAATTTTTCATATATAATTTATTTCATTTGGAGTTATAGATTAATTTCTATGATTTTTAGAAGTTTTAAACATTTTCTGAATATAAATAAATCATTTAGATTTATTTAAAATCAAGAAAACATTACTGCATCAGCATGACGTCGGCATGACATCATCAGGTCAACAGGGGCTGACCAGGGTCAAACCTGACCCGTGGGTCCCACACGTTAGTCTCACAGTGCTGGCTCGAGTCACAGACAGGTGGGACCGGTCAAAAGCCACGTCAGCAAAGTCAATGCTGACAAGTGGGTCCCACTGGGTTATAAACTAATTAAGCATAAATAGAACAGGGTTAATTAGGGCTTGGGTCCCACTAGTCAGTGGCCCTAGGGGTGATTAGTGGTCTGATTAGTGGCTAATTAATACGGGCACGTCACCATCGTCGGCGTCGTAACGCCGGCAACCAAATCCGCGGCGGGTGTGCACCGGAGTGGCTCGGGTTTCACCTACAGGAGGCTTCTTGGGCCGCGAGCGGTCCCGTTGGAAAGCTGGCACTCGGACGCATCCAACGGAGGTGGAGGGAGGCCCTGGGGTTGCCGGAGTTGGGCACGGCGATGAGGTCCAGCGGCGGCGGGGCTCGGGTTCCATGGGCGCGGGGCTGCAGCTCGAGGGCGAGTAAACGGAGGTGCTAGGCAGCACCTAAAGGTCATCGGGAGCACGAGGAGCATCTAGTAGGAGCGGAGGGGCTCCGGGCACGGAGCTCGCGGGCCATGGCGGATGGCGTCCTCGGGAGCTCATGGGGCAGCGGCTAGAGGAAGCTAGCAAGAGGGGGAGGTGAGGAGAAAATCTCAGGGGCTCACGGCGAGTGCAGGGGAGCAAACGACGAGCTCGGGGAGGCACGGACATCGACAGGGCATCTCCGGTGATCTGGGGAGGCAAAAAGCTGAAGACGATGGTGTCGGTGGCGTTTGGCGGCGTCCGGCGTTGCTTGACTCAGCGGAGAGGGTGTTGGCGACGAGGCGATGGCCGTGGACACGTCGGCGAGGCAAGGGGGAGGCGGTGGCTGCGGCAGCACCAAGCGGTGGCGACGGCTGCACTCGGTGGAGAGAACAGAGGAGGGGGAGACCGTTCGGGGAAGAAAGAGAGAGCGAGGGGGGTCAGCGGGTTCCAGACGGCCACGGGGTGGCGATCCCCAGCATCGCGCTGGCTAGGGAGGGCCAGGCAGGCAGCTGCGTGCCGGCCCGCGCGGGCGCCGTGCTCGGCCTCGCCTCTGCCAATAGGCAGAGGTTGAAGACAGGTATGCCCCTGGTGGGCTGGGCCGACACTGCTGGGCCACCAGGTGGGCTGCAGATAAGGTTTTTGTCCTTTCCTATTTTTTTCTAGTTCTGTTCTGTTTTCTATTTTGCAGGTTTGTTTTGAATTTGGTTTTGAAACCAATTCAATTTTTTTTGCTTCTGAAAAATATTTTTAGGAGCTAAAAGAATTAAACCAATGCTCCACAAAATATTTCAGAATTATTGGACCTATATTTATTTAATAGTAGATATAAATCCAATTCAAATAGCTATTGATTTAATTCAAATGCCCAAAATAAATGTTTCTGAGATACCAAAAATATTGGTTTGGATTTTACCTCTTGCCAATATTTCCAGAGGATAACAGGAACATTTTCTCGGACATATTTGAAGCAATTTTATCTTGATCATTTTTTAAAGGATTCCGAGGCTTTGAAAGTTCCTCAATTCAAATTTCATTTGAATTTAAACAAGATGCATGATGCTGATGCAACTACTTACACACAAATTCTAGGGCTGTGACAACTCACCCCCACTAAACAAGAATCTCGTCCCGAGATTCAGGACATGAGGTAAGAAGACAGAGGGGACGCAAAGCTGACACGATCTTCATGATCCAGGGTGCACTCCACAGGAATGTTGATTTGATCACCTTCGTTGTCTCGAAGTCTTGCTCCAGGAACTCCTACCAACATGACAACGAGAGGGAAAAGAAACTCTAGAAGGATCGATCTTCTCAAAGATCGAGCAGCTCAGGATTAACTCACGGAATGAGACATAGATACATCTCGCGAGCTGAGACGCGAATCACACACTAGGAGTGATGGAAAGAGGTAGATGACAAGGTTTTACTGGGTAGGAAAAAATCTCATGCTGAAGAGGGTGGGGCAAAATCTCAAGATAGTGATGAAATAATTGCCATGATTCCATAACGGGACACCTTAGGGAAAGGTGACTCGTAGAGCATTTCCCTTAAGTGGAAAAAAGAATTACTTTTGATACAAAGATCGTTGAAACTCTTTATACCAGCCTTAGGCAATCACAACGATCGTGTGAAGGAGCTCGAGGGAATGGCATACTCGGACTAGAATGAATGATGTGGACTACCTTGTTGAAGACAACGCAATGGATGACTTTTGCTTATCACTAGAAATGGATGGGACCCATGACAGGACCACTTTTGAAGATGATCCTGGACAGCAACTGCTGAGAAGGGCATCCCATGGAAAATTGGCACGATGGGGTGCAAGCTGGGAACAAAATGCAAATGTTGGGAATGTTCCAACCATCATATCTGCCTGAGATTCAGATCTGGTTGGTGTCAGGATATTCTAGACTCATCAAGTCTAGAAAGAAAAAAGAAGTTTGCAACACAAATCGACGAGATGACGTTGCGAGATTCTCGGGGAATGAACTACGATAGTAAGCTCCAAAACATGAGCCGGTTCTGCTACAAGCATGTGAACATGTTGTCCTAGACAAGCATGGCCACCTGGTAGTCTTACAACGAAACACTACCGAGTTCAGGAGGGAACCATCAACGAGGATATCGAAGTCCTTGCGTAAGTCTAGCTCCTAAGAAGAAACTTCTTCTCCTTGAACAAACCAATCAGTGGCTTGGTGTGCTAGGAACACATATGGACTGGAGGTAATTAATCTACCAAACCATAGCACACTTCGCACATATACATGACTGATTTGGGATGATTCCAAGGGAAACAAAATGAACCTTTCTCAAATTCATGGCGGCAACTTACACCTAGTGCACGTGAACTTGGAGAAAGTCACTTCTTTCATCCAAGCATAAGCTTCATGAACGGAACACGAAGGCATTGCTTACAAGGTTTTCAACACTAGGTTGATGTTCAACATGAATCATGGGGGAGACAAAATGCTGCTGATGGGCTCAACAACAACTCATCGTAATTTCCATATCACTGGACTTCCACCATCATGTGAACAATGTGATAGTATTGGTCAGACCAAAAGATGTAATGGTGTATGCTCAAGGAGTCAACCAGGAGTAGACAACATTACGAATATCGTTGGTTCTGATTTGATTTGAGGATAGCCCACACTCAAATCAAGGTTGGACAAGACGATAGATTCAAGAACTGATCACAAGGATCAATCGATGAAGATATCATCTTTCTTCAACACACACACACAACACAAGGATATCCCTTCCGAAATGAACTAAGTGGGAAAAGCTTTCATCTTCCAACTCTGCAAGTTGTTGTTTAGCTCAACCGACTAGTTCAGGGTACCCAACATAGAATCTTGGAGAATGGGTGGTTTGGAGGAAACCAATATGATCGCAGACTTAACATAGCGGTCAGGTGACAACCTGGTAATACTTCTGTGAAGATATCCGGAAATCACGAACCACCGATATGACTTTAAGCTCGAGAACAATCTTGCTTTTCAAGGCAAGACGACATGATCAGAAGAGTAAGGAATTCAATTCTAACTCAAAGATCGAAGAGTGCACCAGAAATAAGGACAAGATAACACGAGCAATCCTAGAATAGTGATTCGATAACCAACACACTAAGAATGATATTAATGTCCATTAACTACCAAGCAACACGGTTGCTAGGAGTATTGATTTCACACATCACAATTCACTTGTCGGCAATCCGGTTACAACAACACGAGGACCGAGAAATGAACGATGATGGTGCGAAGTCACTGCATCAAGAATTCATAAGAGATGGTGCAATTCTCACAATATTCTTGACATAAAGTGGGTAATACTTCAGGGTAGAACAGAGCAAAAGCTGGATTGGCATTTGATCTGCAGAACACAACTACTTTGACCCAATCTTGGATATTGATGAGGTACTGGAGTTTGTTTCTCCTAGTCATTCTGATATAGAATGGCTTGACGGACCACAAGAATAATAAGCATCGATAGCACGAATGCATAATTACTGCTGACTATCAATTGATAGACGAAGGTCAGAGTACAACTGAGAAGGGACAACTCAAAGGAACATATCACTTTCTGAGTTGTTGATCCATAGGTTAGCATGTCGAATGAGTTCAACATAATTCTTCCAGATAACCCATGCAGAAAGGTAGAACTGGTAGAGTCACAATGTAGAACGGAGAACTCATCGAGAGCACTCTTACTGTGATCTTTTGATCCAACAAACTTCTGCCATAAGTGGTTCATAGTATTTGGAAGAAGGAAATACCACAGACCTCAAGGACTAATGCAAAGGTTACTAATAACCTAAAGGAACGAGCAAACACTATCAACATGAAGTAAGTAGGGTGAATCTCGGGTTCAAAACCCAGAAATAGAAGGCCTACTAACTAAATGGCATCACGGGATGCTTTCGAGAATGGTGGCCAGAATCATCACACTGGGAACACAAAACATGGATAGATTACTAGGTGACTCCCTAAAACACCTAGGATCATAATGATAGCTCCAACATATATGTCGAGGCAATAGAGTACCTCAACGCACCGGTTAGTGTGCTTATTCTGACCAAAAGGACATCGGGAACGGAAAGAAAGGATTTGCAAATGCATCAGACTATTTAGAAACCTGGGATGACTCGGACAGCATAACGGCTGTAAATGCTCAAAAATATTTGAGACATCCTGCAAAATAGTGGCATGACCACTCAACATTGCAATATCAAAGTTCTGAGATCAACTGTCAACACACAGAAGTAGTAGAAACTGAACTGGGCTTAAATCCATCAATCCTATAAGTCTATGGATTAGTAACACATCATCCTAATAGATAGATGAGAAGGCCTAGTTCTTAATCCCCGTAGAAGAGAACAGGATGACTCAGATCATAAGGCATAAGGTAAAGGAGTAAAAAGAGCCTTATGTTCCCTTCCCTAATCAATTCCCTTACATAACTAAAGCATTTCTAGACACAACTTCGACCAGTTGGCTTGATAAACCTACAGGCAGTTAAGCTCTGATACCAAAGCTGTCAGGACCCCGATTCCAAGTCACATCGATCTAGACGTTAACACCTCATATCACTTTACGGCCTCACACACGGTATTCCCATGGGTGTCGCCTTACCATGGCCCGGGACCATTTGTGCCTTTTGGCTCACGTATATGATAGTGTCGCTAGCATCCATATGACAGAGAACCCGGGCCGACATGGCTAGTCCTGAACCCAAAGCGGCACTAACCTATGGGGATAGGCATACATGAATCACATCGAGCATGTCGGTCAACAGCGTGTGAATCCGGACTGTAGCACTGGGCTAACAGGACTCCGGGAACCCGGGTTGTAGCAGGCTAGGCAGGACTCCGGATGTCACCGCGTGACATTTCCCCGAAGGGACAGACACAGGAACGAAGTGAAACACATGTTGGCCAGTCAAGTGTCCTGAGCAGTAGTGCTGGGCTAACAGGACTCCGGTGAACTGGGTTGTAGCGGACTACTATGGCTCATGGAAGCACTAGACTACATTTCCCCATAAGAGAGGCTGCCAAGGATAAACAACTAGATTGTCGGATCCCACACATACCAAGCATTTCAATCATACACACAATATGCTCGATATGTGTAAATACAACATGGCATCACAACATAACTCTACAACTCAAGTATCTATTCATTAGGCTCCGAGGAGCGAGATATTACAAACATGGGTCTCATGACCCAACAATTATAGCATACAAACCAAAGAACATGCGGAAGCTTAACATGTCTGAGTACAGACATCTACAAATGAAAAAGGCTAAGAAGCCTGACTATCTACCAGATCCTGCCGAGGGCACAAGATCGTAGCTGAGGTATCAAGCTAAACGTCGAAGTCCACACAGAACTACTAGCGAGACCGACGTCTCTCTGCTAAACATAAAATAGGAAAACATGAGTACAAATGTACCCAGCAAGACTTACATCAGAACTATCTACATATGCATCGGTATCAATAAAGGGGGTGGTGGAGTTTAACTGCAGCAAGCCGGCTTTGACTCAGTGGCTAACCTGAACTACGAATGGAAGCAACTCTTTTGAGGTGGCGCACACGAGTCCACATATTCACCATATCAATACACCACTATGGATCCGCTCCCATCTCCCTATGAGAAGGCCATCCATAGCACTCACGCTTATCTTGCGAGTTTTAGAGTATCCACTTTCACTTGTCTATGAACTATGCAAGGGGTCCAAGTTTCCATATCCGAGGAATCCCGCTATTCAAATAGATAATGAAAACCCTGCCGGGGTGTACTTCTTCACACACGCTCCCACCACTTACCGTCGTTTACACGACATGTACTCGGCAACCTTCAAGCGGAAGCCCAACGAGGGTGTCGGACATGGCCTACCTAAACACTCAAGTCTCTAGTCCAGGTTTATCGCCTATCCAGGTTCCATCCGCAGGGAGTCCGGCCGAGGTTTCCACATACGGCCCCGAACGATGTGAACAGAGTTCCCGAGACACCAAACGGGCGCCCGGTACACCGTGCCATGGTGTATCTACCGCATCATAGCCCACCCCTAGGGTCAGCGCTACGCACGGCCGCCAACACATAACCTACAAACACCAGAAACTAGTTGCAACTCCTGGACAGAGTACTAGGCTGATTAAGAAGCCGAGAGGGTCAATTAAGGATCCCAATGAGTGGTAGTAGCTGTTCATGGAACACAGACACAGAACTCAGTTCCTAAGAACGGTTTCAATGAGACAACCCACCATGTACTCCTACATGGCCTCTCACCACTACCTTTACCAAATCGTGTTCACACACTTAGCTCACACACATTAGGACATGTTCATCACCATTCCAATTCATTCCCGATGAATCAGACCCGACACAACTCTATGCAATAGCAGGCATGACAAACAAGCATGAATGAGTAGGCACATCAGGGCTCAAACAACTCCTACTCATGCTAGTGGGTTTCATCTATTTACTGTGGCAATGACAGGTCATGCAGAGAAAAGGGGTTCAACTACCGCAGCATGTAACAGTTGAATCGTTTTTGCCCTAATGCAGTAAAAGAGAGCAGGAGCGAAAGAGTGGGATTGTATCAGAATGAACAAGGGGGTTTTGCTTGCCTGGCACTTCTGAAGATAGTAATAGCTCTTCATCGGTGTCATCGAACTCGTCGTCGGAACCACATTTACTGAGAGGGGACAATACCGGCAAACAAGGAGGAAACACAATCAATGCAATGCAACAATATGATGCATGCTCATGACATGGCAAAATGAGTGTGTTTTGGCTAATGCAACTTAGAACAGATTGGTTTGAGTTCATTTGAATCAAGGATTCAAATGCAAACCCAAAATAAGAGGTCATATTAGTGCATTACCTTGTTTCACCTAAACAGCAAGGTTGAAGTGTTCTAACATACATGAAAACAGCATAAATGGATAGATTGGATTTTTCTGATAATTTTTCATATATAATTTATTTCATTTGGAGTTATAGATTAATTTCTATGATTTTTAGAAGTTTTAAACATTTTCTGAATATAAATAAATCATTTAGATTTATTTAAAATCCAGAAAACATTACTGCGTCAGCATGGCGTCGGCATGACGTCATCAGGTCAACGGGGGCTGACCAGGGTCAAACCTAACCCGTGGGTCCCACACGTCAGTCTCACAGTGCTGGCTCGAGTCACAAACAGGTGGGACCGGTCAAAAGCCACGTCAGCAAAGTCAATGCTGACAAGTGGGTCCCACTGGGTTATAAACTAATTAAGCATAAATAGAACAGGGTTAATTAGGGCTTGGGTCCCACTAGTCAGTGGCTCTAGGGGTGATTAGTGGCTAATTATGGACACGTCACCATCGCCGGCGTCGTAACGCCGGCAACCAAATCCGCGGCGGGTGTGCACCGGAGTAGCTCGGGTTTCGCCTACAAGAGGCTGCTTGGGCCGCGGGCGGTCCCGTTGCAAAGCTGGCACTGGGCCGCATCCAACGGAGGTGCAGGGAGGCCCTGGGGTTGCCGGAGTTGGGCACGGCGATGAGGTCAAGCGGCAGCGGGGCTCGGGTTCCATGGGCACAGGGCTGTAGCTCGAGGGCGAGCAAACGGAGGTGCCAGGCAGCACCTAAAGGTCATTAGGAGCATGACGGAGCATCTAGTAGGAGCGGAGGGGCTCCGGGCACGGAGCTCGCCGGCCATGGCGGATGGCGGACTCGGGAGCTCATGGGGCGGCGACTAGAGGAAGCTAGCGAGAGGGGGAGGTGAGGGGAAAAGCTCAGGGGCTCACGGTGAGTGCAGGGGAGCAAACAGCGAGCTCAGGGAGGCACGAACGACGACGGGGCATCTCCGGTGATCTGGGGAGGCAAAAAGTTGAAGACGACGGCGTCGGCAGCGTTTGGCGGCGTTCGGCATTGCTTGACTCAGCGGAGAGGGTGTTGGCGAGGAGGCGATGGCCGTGGACATGTTGGCGAGGCAAGGTGGAGGCGGTGGTTGCGGCAGCAGCGAGCGGTGGCGACGGCTGCGCTCGGTGGAGAGAACGGAGGAGGGGGAGACCGTTCGGGGAAGAGAGAGAGCGAGCGAGGGGGGTCAGCGGGTTCCAGACGGCCACGGGGTGGCGATCCCCAGCATCGCGCTGGCCAGGGAGGGCCAGCCAGGCAGCTGTGTGCCGGCCCGCGCGGGCGCCGTGCTCGGCCTCGCCTCTGGCAGTAGGTAGAGGTTGAAGACAGGTATGCCCCTGGTGGGCTGGGCCGAAACTGCTGGGTCACCAGGTGGGCTGCAGGTAAGGTTTTTGTCCTTTCCTGTTTTTTTTTTTTAATTTTGTTCTGTTTTCTATTTTGCAGGTTTGTTTTGAATTTGGTTTTGAAACCAATTCATTGTTTTTTTGCTTCTGAAAATGTTTTTAGGAGCTAAAAGAATTAAACCAATGCTCCACAAAATATTTCAGAATTATTGGACCTATATTTATTTAACAGTAGATATAAATCCAATTCAAATAGCTATTGATTTAATTCAAATGGCCAAAATAAATGTTTCTGAGATACCAAAAATATTGGTTTCGATTTTACCTCTTGCCAATATTTCTAGAGGATAACAGGAACATTTTCTCGGACATATTTGAAGCAATTTTATCTTGATCATTCTTTTAAAGGATTGTGAGGCTTTGAAAGATGCATGATGCTGATGCAACTAGGTACACACAAATTCTAGGGCTGTGACATTAGGAGAAGACGGCTTTTATCACTCCTTTTGGAGCTTTCTGCTATGTGTCTATGCCTTTTGGGCTTAAAAGTGCCCAGGCGACTTACCAACGATGTGTGCAGAATTGCCTTCACGATCAAATTGGGCGTAATGTTCATGCTTATGTGGATGATATAGTGGTAAAATCCAGGAAAGAGGAAACCTTGGTCACAGATCTGAAAGAGACCTTTGATAATCTCCGGGTCTACAAAATGATGCTTAACCCGGCCAAGTGTGTTTTTGGAGTCCCAGACGGCAAGCTTTTGGGTTTTTTGGTGTCTAACCGAGGTATTGAAGCTAACCCGGAGAAAATCAAGGCAATTACGTCCCTGGCCAAACCAACATGCATCAATGACGTTCAACGACTGGCGGGCCGTGTTGCTGCTTTGAGCCGGTTCATAAGCCGGTTAGGGGAGAAGGCAATGCCTTTGTATCAGATGATGAAGAAAACATATGATTTTGTTCAGAGCGATGCTGCAAACTCTGCTTTTGAAGATCTGAAGACACAGCTCGCTGAGCCGCCGGTCCTGGCTGCTCCAGTTGAGAAAGAGCCGATGTTGTTATATGTGGCCGCCAACTCACGAGCTATTAGTGTGGCTATTGTGGTGGAGTGCAAGGAGGCTGGCAAGGAACATCCGGTTCAACGGCCGGTTTACTACGTCAGCAAGGTGTTAATTGAATCCAAGCAACGATATCCACATTGGCAGATGCTTGTATATGGGGTGTTCATGGCAAGCCGGAAGCTTAAGCATTATTTCCAGGGTCATCCAATCACTATGGTTAGCTCTGCTCCTTTGGGGGACATCATTCAAAACAGAGAAACCACTGGCCGAGTCGCCAAGTGGGCCATTGAGCTTGGGTCTCATGGGTTCAAGTATGTACCACGCACTGCGATCAAATCTCAAGCACTAGTTGACTTCATTAATGACTGGACAAGGATGTAGATGCCAGAAGATAAACCAGACAACACATATTGGACTATTCATTTTGATGGGTCCAGACAGTTGGAAGGCTCGGGGGCTGGAGTCGTTTTAACCTCTCCTCGAGGTGACAAATTTTGTTATGTGTTACGGCTGATGTTTCCTTGCACTAACAACGCAGCAGAGTATGAAGCCTTGCTCCATGGTCTTCGAGTGGAAAAAGAGATGAGTTTGAGCCGGTTCAGATGTCTTGGCGACTCAGATTTAGTGGCTCAACAGGTATCAGACAAGTGGGATTCCAAGGATCCTCTCATGGCGGCTTATCGTCGGGAGGTTGATGCTATTGTGGGGCATTTTAAAGGTTATCAGGTGGAGCACATTGACCGTAGGAAGAACGAAGCGGCTAATGCTTTAAGCCGGTTGGGGTCTCAGCGTAAGCCGGTACCACCTAACACCTTTTTGGATGTTTTGCATAACCCCTGTCAAGTTGCCCACAGAAGAAGATTTAGTTGTTCCTGACCCGGAGGCGCAGTTGGTGGCAGATCTTCATGTCATCCCAGATTGGACAGTGCCGTTCTTGGCTTACATGACCCGGGGAGAGTTGCCAGCGGATGAGACCCTGACTCGACAGATAACCCGGCGGTCTAAGTCAATGACGATTTCTGATGGAGAACTATACCATCGCAGCGTCTCTGGAGCGTTTCAACGGTGTGTTTACCCTGAAGAAGGCTAAGAAATACTTCGTGAGATCCATGACGGTGATTGTGGTCATCACGCTGGGTCAAAATCTTTGGTGGCCAAAGCTTTCCGTCACGGTTTTTACTGGTTAATGGCTCATGCTGATGCAAAGGATCTGGTTAGCAGATGTGATGGATGTCAAAAATTTGCACGACGAGCACATGTTCCAGCTCAAGAGCTCCAGATGATTCCAATCACTTGGCCGTTTGCGGTCTGGGGACTTGACATGGTGGGGGCTTTCAAAATGTCTAAGGATAAAAAGACACATCTTTTAGTGGCAGTTGATAAATTCACAAAGTGGGTTGAGGCAGAACCGGTGAGTAAGTGTGATGCGGCCACGGCGGTTCAGTTCATGAAAAAGGTGATCTTCCGCTTTGGTTTTCCACACAGCATTATCACTAACAATGGCACTAATCTATCCCAAGGGGCTAAGGAGTAGTTTTGTCAACGTGAGCATATCCGGCTTGATGTTTCTTCTGTAGCTCATCCTCAATCCAATGGTCAAGCTGAGAGAGAAAATTAGGAAATTTTAAAAGGTCTCAAACCCTGGCTTATGGTTCCCTTACAGCGAACGCCGGGTTGTTGGGTAGAGGAATTACCCTTGGTGTTGTGGAGTATCAATACCACACCTAACAGGTCTACAGGTTATACACCTTTCTTCATGGTGTATGGAGCAGAAGCAGTGTTGCCTAGTGACATCTATCATGACTCGCCCCGTGTGGCAGCTTATGTTGAAGCTAATAATGAACAAGCCAGACAGGATGCACTCGACTTGTTAGATGAAGAAAGAGACTTAGTAGCGGCTCGATCAGCAATTTATCAACAAGACCTGCGACGTTATCACAGCCGCCAGCTTAAGTCCAGGACTTTTCAGGAAGGCGACCTGGTGCTCCGGCTCATCCAGGATATGTCAGATGCGCACAAGTTATCCCCACCATGGGAAGGAACCTTTGTGGTCAGCAAGAACTTAAACAACGGGTCGTATTACCTCATTGATGTTCGAGAGCACAAAGACTCACGTAAGTCGGAGGAAGATACCCGCCGGCCGTGGAACATTGATCAACTTCGGCCATACTACACCTGAGCCACCGGCTCTCATCATGTACATACTTTAGCATTGTATATACCATGATAAGCAATAAAGTAAGACCATCGGTCTCTTTTCTTTTCAAAGATTATGCATCTTTGTTATTTCTTATTTTCAAATGACTATTAAGGAGCTGATCATATTTGAATCAAGTCTAACCTTTTTTGGTCCGGCTTATGATCGTATTCAAATCTAGCTGCAATTATCGTGATCACTTGGGGGCTTCCTGTTCAAACATAGGTCGTATTCGAACCAAAGAGAACATACTGTCGTAACCCTCTTGATCGGCTCAAAGCCAAACTCACTTGGGGGCTTCTTGATCGTATCCGAATCATAGCTTAACCCCTTCTGGGTCCGGCTTGGATCGTATTCGAATAGGGTCGCTAAAAACCTCTCAAGGTCATTTGGGGGCTTCCTGTTCAAACATAGGTCGTATTCGAACCAAAGAGAACATAGCTGTCGGCACCCTCTTGATCGGTGCAACGCCATAACCACTAGGGGCTATATGGTCCTATTCGAACCTTAGCTTAACCCCTTTGGTCCGGTTTACTGATCGTACTCAAATCAGAAGCCACCAACCTTTAAATAAAAGGTTAAATCATACTTGTTACCTGTTATTTGCCTTTTAGTTTCTTGTTACACATAATTAGTATGATCTTCTTCGCCGGCTTGTCTATTTGACAACAAGGCTACCAAGGTATGATGGTCATTAAAGTATTCAAAGGCATTAATTTCTCAGAAAAATTGAGTTATCAACTTCATTACCCGGGTTATTCAAGCCGGTGGTGTAAGGATCAAAGGTACAAGTATGGCTATTATTTATATGCAATTGCATGCTGCGTTAACCAAAGGGTTAGTTTCAGCCCTTGTCCTTTATTTATATCTATTTCTGTTTTCTATTATGATAAACATATTGGCTATAAGCCGGGTGTTTTAACCCGTTCGGTTCTAAGTCGCCAAGCCAGTCTTTTCTCTTGTATCTACAGGAACAGAGTTAAAATATTACAGCAGCAATCATCAGATATAATGCATATATTGCCATCAGGACACACGGAGTCACACACAGTATTTTATGCATGATGGCATAGGCAAGGCATTCAGTGTTTTCATAGCTAAACTATTACAAGGCTTTTTATAAGCCAATGAAGATGGTTATTACTCCTCCCTCGCCGGTTCACCACCCTTTGTTGGCTGGAAGTTGGGTTTTGACCAGTCAAAACCGTTCACGGCGACAAATTCAGCTTCTTCGTCGATCAGGCCAGCTGGGTCAACTTCCGGGGCAAATGTATTTTCTCTTACAGGCGGGATCAAATCTGTCACCTTGTACGAGGGAGTCGCCATCTTCTTATTTTCAACATCAAAACCCGGCTGGTATTTGTCGATGTTGGTGTCATCGCCAAAGGTAGTTGCCTGAGGCTGGACTCCATGCATGCAAGCCATGAAGTCCTCCTGCTCAAAGGGAGTTCCGTCTAACTTCACTATGGGATAGCCTCTGGCCACGTCCGCCGGGTCTAAGTCTGGCACCCAAGCCTTGGAGCGGCTCAGGGCAGTCAAAGCTCCGGCACGCGTATAGGAGCGTTTCACTTCTTGAAATCTGGCGGGCAGGATTGACAGTTTCTTCAGGACGTCGCTGAGCCGGTTGGGTCCTTGATTGGCAGGAGAGATGGTGGCAAGTGACCATTGTGCGCCAATATACAATTGTTCTACTAAAGTATACACTGCCTTTAGTTTAATCAAAGGATCTTGGCTCAGGTTCTTGCTTCATGGGCCTGCACATGTTTTATACACAAAGTCAGCTGGCATCTTATATTCCAGATCAGCAAAAAATACACAAGATTAAAAACGGACGGCTTACCAAAGATGGCTGCCACCATTTGAGACACCCGACCCTTTAAGCCGTTCAGCTGTGTTGAAACCTCTTCAAGGGCTGCTTCGGCTCTCTCAGCGCGTTGTGTCAGAAGTGTTTTTTCATTTGCCTAGGTTTTCTTCTTGGCGACGAAGCTGGTCTTTAAATTCTCTGTCTCAGAGAGACTTACTTGCAATTTGGAGTTCGCAGCCTTGATTTCTGCCTCCTGACTTGCTAGCCGGGTCTTCGCATCCGTCAATTGCGAGTTCAGTTCAGATAAGGCATTCTGCAAAAAACATACTCAGATGAGTCAAGTTTTTGCTTAAAAGGTCAACAATCAAGATTCAAGTCTCAAGTACTTTACAAAAAAACCACTTGACACTTGGGGGCTAATGTATGCCAAAACAATTTTTTATGACTCTAAAGACATATTTTAAGTCCCAAGTACTTTACAAAGTAACAACACATGGCACTTGGGGGCTAATGTATGCAATACAGCAAGTTTCTCAAGGTTAAGCCAGAGAATCAAGTTCTTTGAATATGGTATAAGTCAATTTAAAAGTACCGGCTCATTTATGATCAAAAGGAACCGCCCTTGGGGACTACAGGTGACGCTTTATTCTATTTTATTGAATTCAAGAAAAGTTTCAAAGGTAAGTCTTGGCCTATATTATAAAGTCTATAGATCATTCTGGTTTTCTCATAATCTGAAGACTTGGGGGCTGGAGGAATATAGATAAGCCGGAAGAACATACCTCGTATTTCAGCTGCAACTGTTTGACCATTTTGATCTCAGAGTCGCGACTGGAGTGCACATGGCTGATATAGTCGGATAAAATATCAGTGGCATTCAGATGATCATAATTGGCAACGTCAAAGCGCACTTTATGCCTCTCCAATGCCTCTTGTTTCGCCGTGTAGCGAGCCAGCACGGTTGGATTCCCTGGATCAATAAAACGGCTCCCGGTGATCTCAACGTCTTGTGCAGACGGTGATGGCGGGTTGACTGAGCTTGATGGTCCAGTTGCGGAAGGGTTCACAATGGTCTCATCAAACGACGGCTCAGGAGGATTTGCTTCTGCATTGACAGGCGGGTCTTCTGGAGCATCAGTTAAGGGAGGAGAAGATGGCCTGGCCGGGTCAAATGCAAGCATTGGCGGGTCTTTCGCCGATTTAGCTGCCTTTGCCTTCTTGGATTTAGCTTGGCCACTAAGAGAGATGTTGCAGGACTATCAGTACAAAAATACAATTTGAACAACCCGGAAAAAAGGAGGATTTTTCATTACCCAGGGGCAGTCTTGAAGGCCGGAAATTGAGTCTATGATGAGTCGCTAGACGAGCAAGACACCTCCTGAAAAGATAAAATGAAGTTAAAATAATGCAAGGGAAAGGATTCATTAAACAGAGTTAAAGACAACATAAGTAAACCTCATTCGGACGCTTCTGAGGAGTTTGTTGAAGAAAGACAGCCGTCTCATCTTCGGTCTGAGCTTGACGGCGGCTTTCATGTTGCTGCTTTTTCAAACAAAAGTTGGGATCCAAGTGAGCTAAAGGGTTAGAAAACCTTACTTTACGGATCACTCGTCGAATTTTTTGTCTTGGCAAGGGCTCTGAGTCGAAGGAAATGATAGTTACCTCTGCTTCCACGGCCTGACTGGCCCCAGTGTCAACCTGGTAATGATCAATGTTAATAAGATTATTAAAAAAATTGGACAAGGGAATCAAGGGCTACCTCCGAATCAGATGTATCATCAAGCTTCATCCAATCTTCAGCAGTGTTCTTATTCTTCTTTTTCAACCTCTGGGTCGTTTTCTTGGCGTTTATGGCAGCGGCTCTCGCTTTCTTGGCAGCCTCATGGTCATATTTAACTTTCCAAAAGTCAGAGTTGGCCTGCAGACAGGTAAAAACAAGATAAAAAGTCAGGCGAGTATTAAAACAATAGGGCTGGGAAAAATACAAAGGAGAGAAATCAGAATATCCTTACTTCTGGCACCGGGTTAAGCTTGCAGAAGGGGTTTAACCCGACGACACTGCAATCTTCGTATTTCCTGTTCACCAGAAGAGTTGACATTGAAACAATATCTTCTTATGTTAATTGAGCGGGGCTGTGACGAAGAGAGTCATCCGGGCCTCCACCATACTCATACATTAGCTTTGACTGATGGCTTAAAGGGATGACCCGCCATGAGATCCAGCAGTGGGTCAGATCAACTCCAGTTAACCCATTCCCTAACAAAGCATTGATCCTTTTGATGGATGGTATCAGCCTCTTGCGTTCAGTGGCAGTAAGCTTATCAGGAAGCGCGAACTTGGAGTCAAGACGATCGGGGCGATAACCTGGCAGTGGCTTCTCGTTTGCTGGTGAAATGTCTTGACAGTAGAACCAAGTCTGGTTCCAGTCCTTTGGGTGACTTGGTAAGACTATGAGGGGGAAGACAGCACCCTGCCGGCGCTGAATTGAGATGCCTCCAAGCTCTAAGCTAAGGCCATTGGTGCACTCATTCTGCCCGTTTAGATAAAAGTATTCTCTAAACAGCTCCACAGTCGGCTCTTGCTGAAGATACACCTCACAGAGCACTTGGAAGTTACAGATTTTAGATATGGAATTGGGCCCGATATCTTGAGGGTGGAGTTTGAAAAGGTGGAGGACCTCTCTGAAGAACTTTGAGTCGGGCGGTGAGAAGCCATGGTTCATGTGGTCAGTAAAAACAATCACTTCGCCGTCTCTTGGATTGGGTCGTTCTTCTTCCGACTTAGGGGCACGGTAAGACATGACGTCTTTTCCTGGCAGAAATCCTATGGTGAAGAACTCCTTAAAACGTTCTTCAGTGACAGTTGAGGGAACCCAGTTACAGATGATTGGTGCTTTTGATGGCATGATGCTCAAAGACGAACTGGAAAGAAAATAGCATGCCAGTTCAAATTCAATTGTGAGATTAACACTTAAGTGATGATGATGCAAATAAGTAATGGCGGCTTAGTTAAGGGCTAATGACATATAAGGAAAAGTAAGCCGGCATAGTAAGCCGCCATGACTACAGATATTTGAAGAAGGCAAATTCAGCTAAGTGTTGAGACAAACAAATTTCCTAAATTGCTTGGTATTATTCCAGATCAAATGGCTATTCAAAATGAAAAAAATTCTAGACCTAAAAAGTTCAGTGCAGAGGAGTCTGTAAAGTCTAATGCGGTCTTTGAATCAGAGAAAGGGATCTGTGGATTAAGAAAAGGCACAAAAACACTACCGCACGAGCATATATATATCTTTTTGGATCAAGAAGAGGCCTGCGGTGGAAAAACTACAAGGGACTGTGATGAACTCGGAAGAACACGAAGGAATCTAGAAACCCTAAATGCGGATATGAGAAGTGAAAAGAAGAGAACTTACAATCACAGGTCTTCTGCGGAGGTCCCCGCCGTTCTCTGGATTGGTTCGGGTTGATGTAGCGGCCAACATCGATGGAGATGGAGGTGAAGCGCGGCGGCGGCGAAGCTCGAGCAGCAGGGGGTGCGCGAGAGGAAGAAGATGGAGCGAGAGAGGAGAATGAGAAGCCCGAGGCGTGCCTATTAATAAGGGAAAGATGTGAACAGACGGGCGCAAAAATCGAGGGAGAGCCGAATAATGGTTATCCAGCTACACAGGCGCCTCGATTCTCGGGAAACATTAAAGATAAAAGATCCGTTGGGAGATGACATCATGGAAGTTTTTTGCGTTTTCAAGAGATGACATCATGGCGGGTTACAAAAACTTCAGCGAAGATAAGAAGATGGATTTTTGTCTAAGTATTGAAGATTGACAAAGAACGAAGTTCAAAGTCAACCTAGGGCCTAATGTTGGGGATATTACTATCAGTTATGACCCGCCCAGGAGGGGCCGGGTCAGCCCCAATGGCAGGTTACACAAGAAGCCCAGTAAACATTAAGATGATAATTCATTAAATCTTATAGAAGGCCCAAAGGCCTGAAGACGGCTTAAGGCCCGATATTGTAAACCGCCATATGTAAGGAAAGACTTGTAAAGAAAGGCATGTAAAGGAAGTCACCGAGCCGGACACGATTATGAGCCGGCCGGGACTCTATAAGCCACCAAGCATCAACCCGTGTATATAAGGGGACGACCCGGTGGCGGCTTAGGGCAAGAAACAAGAGATCGATAACCAAGCCAGTGAGTTAAGCCTCTTGGTAATCGAAACCCCAGCAATACCAACACAACTAGACGTAGGCTTTTACCTTCATCGTAAGGGGCCGAACTAGTATAAAACCTCTCATGTCCTTTGTCCCGATTAACCCCTTTAAGCTTCCTAGTTGCGATGGCCCTACGACTAAGTCCTTTTTCTAGGACATCGGCCGTGTCAATTCCATGACAGGATGGGAGAGGAAGTCTGAGTGCGCTTCGAGGTCTACGCAATTGCCTTGCCGCGGATGCTCGTGGAGTCATGGGTCTGCTTGGAGCATCTTTCAGTGCGAGGCGGGGAGTCGACCTCCTCGCCATCGCTTGAATCCTCACTCTCCTCCTCGTCATCGTCACCGGATCTCCAATTGCCACTTTCGCCCCCACTCACCTCTCCCTCCTGATCCTGCTCTCCATTGGGCATTGAGTACGTGTCAATGTAAACCTACAAGGCAAAGGATAACATAGACATCAGTCGGGCACGAAGACAGATACAAATCAGAATGAAGAAGCACTCGACAGTAAAAGACAGACCTTTTCAGGTTCATGACCAGCGCAGAATGGTTGAACTCTTCAGGACCCCTAGGGATTATCTTTGTTTCCAGTAATGCCCTACAACCACAGCTCCACTATCTCTTCGGTGACGTCCTCCGGGTGGATCCGAGTGGTGTCCTCAATGCCCGAATACATCCACATAGGATGGTCGCGGGCCTGGAGCGGCTGGACACATCGACTGAGAAACACTTCCAGCAAGTCCATACCAGTCACACTGTCCCGAACTAATTGGACTACTCGCTCCATTAGCATACTCACCTCTGCTCTTTCTGCTGGAGTTACTTTCAAACAAGTGGGTTGTTGGACTCGTTCCATGGAGAAGGGAAGGAGACCAGTCGACTGACTAGGAGTTGGTTGGTCCTTGCAGTAGAACCAGGTCGACTTCCACCCTCTAATTGACTCGAGAAGGATCACAGCGGAGAAGCACTCTTGCTTCTCATCAGGATACCTAGGCCTCCACACATCTGGATCACATGAATCTTCTCGTCGTTCGAATTAGCTTTTTTCACTGACTGAGAGCAATATGTGAAGATATGTTTGAAGAGACCCAAATGCGGTCGTCAGCCCAAGAAATTTTCGCACATAGAAACGAACGCAGCAAGATATGTGATGGTGTTGGGGGAAAAGTGATGAAGTTTGGCACCAAAGAAGTTCAAAAAACCCAAAAGAAAGGATGGGGAGGCAAAGAGAATCCACGGTCAACGTGAGTCGCAAGGAGGACGCAGTCACCCTCCCGTGGCTGTGGCTCGGTCTCGTTGCCGGGAAGCCTCCAAGATTTGTGGGCGACCAAACCTCCAGAGGCCAGATCCTCCACATCCTCCAGCTGAATCAGGGAGCAGATCCAGTCGCCCTGGATCCAGCCGGGTGGCAGGACATACCTCGAGGAGGATCCCCCTGACTCGTCTTCTTGCCCTTCGGCTTCCCCGTCGCCGTCGCCTTCTTGGCGCGCTCCAGAGCCGCCGTTTTGTCCTTCCTCATCGCCGCGGACTGCTCACGAGTGGTGCGGTGGCGTCGAGAGTGGTAGAGGGCAAGGTGTGGAAACAGAGGAAGGAGAAGGAGAATGGGGAACGCTGTGCAGACGCACCGGCTGCGGAGTCTTTTATTTGCCCGTTTCCGAGTGACTGACATGCGGGCCCAAAAAATCATGTCAAATCCCGCAACAGTCACGCGCTTGGTACGTGGCGAAAAAGGCGGCATGGAAATCGAGGCACCCTTGCCAAATCCGTCCCGATTACTGCGGCGCACTCTCTCCCGCGCGCTTCCCAAAATTTCGAATCCCGTGGGATCCGGGGATGGCAGCGCAATCAATCACGCCAAAGATTTCGTTCCACTCCAACACTCGAAGCATTCCAGAATGAGTTCACTCGACAAATTCTGAATGGATCAAGGCGACTGAAAATAAGGTTAAAGTATCAAAGTGGTTCGCCTTCCCAAGCAAGATGCCTCTGAAGCATAAAAATTGGGTCAGAACTATCTCCAACCTTTTCTTCCTTCAGACCTCGATCCATTTGGGGCTAATGATGATGACATGTACCTAGGGTAGGGTAATAGGCCTGACCTAGACACCCTCCCCAAGGACACTACCCGAAGATCAACAGCATTCAAACCATAGTAATTCCCACTGACTGGAATCTCCTCAGGTGCAACTCACTCGACCATGAACTCCACTTGGATAACTCAATTCCATTCGACCAATATATCACCATTCGACCATACAAGAAACCCCTCGGAAGACAGAAGATCTAAAGTCACCTAGGATGGTAACGGTCAGGCATTCATTCCGTAGTGTTAATGATCATTTATATGTCTTTATTGCTGGCATTACCAGTAACGCCTCATCTTTATGTACATTGAACCCTGTATAACTGGGGGCTGGAGAGGTCCGGCGCACTCTATATAAGCCACCCCCTCCTCAGCTACAAGGGTTTGCACCCCCTATAACTTCACGCATAATCCAGTCGACCGCCTCAGGGCACCGAGACGTAGGGCTATTACTCCTCCGCAAAGGGCCTGAACTCGTAAATCTTGCATGCACAACCTCATCGTAGCTAGAATCTTGCCTCCTCTTACATACCCCTTAATCTATTGTCAGACTTAGAACCACTCTATATAAGCCATAGCCAGAAACCCTAATCAGTTCGGTCTCACCGATAGGGATTTCGGTCTCACCGAGATGGGATTGCAAACTCTCAGTTTTCCTTCGTAATGTTTTGGTATCACCAAAATAAGCGATTGCTCCCACCGAGTTTGCAATGCAAACTCTCTGTTTCCCCTTCGTAACGTTTTGGTATCACCAAAAGGAGCCATCGGTCCCATCGAGTTTGCTTGACCAACTCTCTGTTTGCTTATTGCTGAAATCGGTCTCACCGGGTTCATGCAATCGATCCCACCGAGTTGATGTTTTGCCCTAACCCTAGTGCATCGGTCCCACCGACTTGATCATGTCGGTCCCACAGAGAATCCTAGCATTCACATTTTGAACTGAATCGGTCTCATCGAGTTCACCCATTCGGTCTGACCGAGTTGGCTCAAATGTTTGTAAGGGTTAGATTTTGTGTGGACGCTATATATACCCCTCCACCCCCTTCTCTATTCAAGTGAGAGCCATCAGAACGTGCCTAAACTTCCACTACTCATTTTCTGAGAGAGAACCACCTACTGATGTGTTCAGACCAAGATATTCCAATCCAACCATAAGAATCTTGATCTCTAGCCTTCCCTAAGTTGCTTTCCACTGAAATCTTCTTTCCACCATAGCCAAATCTGTGAGAGAGAGTTGAGTGTTGGGGAGACTATCATTTGAAGCACAAGAGCAAGGAGTTCATCATCAACACACCATCTATTACCTTTTGGAGAGTGGTGTCTCCTTGATTGGTTAGGTGTCACTTGGGAGCTTCCGTCAAAGATTGTGGAGTTGAACCAAGGAGGTTGTAAGGGCAAGGGGATCGCCTACTTCGTGAAGATCTACCCAAGTGAGGCAAGTCCTTCGTGGGTGATGGCCATGGCGGGATAGACAAGGTTGCTTCTTCGTGGACCCTTCGTGGGTGGAGCCCTCCATGGACTCGCGCAACCGTTACCCTTTGTGGGTTGAAGTCTCCATCAACGTGGATGTACGATAGCACGACCTATCAGAACCACGCCAAAAATCTCCGTGTCTACATTGTGTTTGCCTTTCCAAACCCCTCCCTTTACCTTCATATGCAATGTTTTACATTCCGCAGCTATACTCTTAGAATTACATGTGTAGGTTGATTGCTTGACTTGTGCTAAGTTGCTAAAATCTACCGAGACTTAAAATTGGGATAAGGCTAGATTTTTATTTGGTCAAGTAGTCTAATCACCCCCCTCTAGATCTACTTTCGATCCTGCATGGTGGATTCTACTGCAGGATGTGATTTGCTCTCTTTTCTGGATGCATACTTTGGATACCATCAAATCTTTATGTACAAGGAAGACGAAGAGAAGACCTCATTCATCACCCCATGTGGCACATACTGCTTCGTGCGCATGCCTTTTGGGTTGAAGAGTGCCGGGTCCACTTTTGCAAGAGTAGTCTAGATTGGTTTTGAATCACAGTTGCACGGGAACATTGAAGTTTGTATGGATGATATTGTGGTCAAGATGTAACGCCCCGGATACAACTTTCCATATTCGTACTCTGACTCTTGCCTTTTCTGGAGATGCAATATGATTTTCCCTTCGTGGTTGGGTTTTGTTTTTCATTTTGCTTTTGTTCATGTCATGCATTTCATATCATGTCATCATGTGCATCGCATTTGCATACGTGTTCGTCTTATGCATCCGAGCATTTTCCCTGTTGTCCGTTTTGCAATCCGACACTCCTATGTCCTCCGGCGCCCCTTTTGCCTCTTTTCGTGTGCGGGTATTAAATTTTTTCGGAAAGGACCGAGATTTGCCTAGCGGCCTTGGTACCACCGGTAGACCGCCTGTCAAGTTTCGTGCCATTTGGAGTTCGTTTGATACTCCAACGGTTAACCGGGGAACCGTAAAGGCCTCGTGTGTGTTGCAGCCCAATAACCCATCCAAAAGCCCTCCATCCTCTCGGCCGTTCGATCATGATCACGTAGCCGAAAACCGCACTCCATTTGGACTTTCCTAACTCCCTCTACCTATATAAACACCTCCCCCTCCAAAATTCGCAGTCCAAACCCTAGATCTCACCTTCCCCGCGCTACCGGACGCGTCCGCACCATGCCGGACGTGTCCACGGCGGCCTCCACCTCACCCCGGCCAATCGCAGGCCGCCACCTCAGTGTCGCCGCCGCCCGGACCTATCCCTCGCCGCCACGTGTCCCCGCAGCCGCCTCCTTCCCCGCGTCGTCCGCGCGGCCCGCTGGGCCCAGGGCAGGCCCGCCCGGGCCCGAACCACCCCGCCGCCTCCGCCCGAGCGCGCCCGTGCCATGCCAAATCTGCGCGCCGCCGCCCGTCGCCGATCTGCTCCGCCACCATCGCCCTCCGGCCGCGCGCCTCACAGCCACCGCGCCGCTTCTCCGCCGCCACGGCACCGCGCCACCGCCCTGCTCCCGCGCCGGCCATCGCCGCCGCGCCTCGTATCCGTCGATGCTCGCCGGAGTCCACCCCGTCGCCGGATCCGGGGAAGAGGGACCAGATCCACCGGCCCCTCCTTCCAAACGTCGTCCCTGCTTTCCTGGATCCCGCCGTCCCGCTCGCCCTCGTCCCGCGTTGACTTTCTGCGAGGTCTAATTTTCTCCAAGTCCTCAGATCTTCATGATATATTCCTCTGTACATCATGCCGTAACTTTGCGCTCGCTACTCCATTTTGCATGCATGATATATCAAAATGTTCATCATGATGTGCTCTTCATTTCATTCCATTGTGCCAAGCTTTTTTGAGTCCATCTTGATGCCCAAATCATTGATGCAAGAGTGCTATAAAAATGTTAGGTGTTCATTCTTATCAGTTTATGAGCATTTGTCATTTTTGCTACATTTATTGTGTGCTTCATATGAGCATGAGCTCTACATGTGTTTTGGGCTATGCCATGCCATCTTTACAGGGGTGTATGCCATGTATTTTTGTGATCAATGTGGTGACTAGCACATGCATGCATGTAGCTCTCGTGATATTGCTGATTTCGGGGACTTAGAATTTCACTAAGTCTTTGCTCTGCTGTTATTTTTATGCCATGTATTCATGTTGCTACAGTGAGATCCATGCTTCTTTTGAGTATGTTCAGTAAGGATGATTTTGACATATGGTTATGCTCTAGCCATACATGTCCCTTTTTGAATTTATGGAGTGCCCTAGCATGACTCAATCTTGCTCTACTTTTGCTATAAAATGTTCCTGGCAGATTGTTTACGTGTTAATCAATTTTGCCAAGGGTGTTGTAGTTGATCCATGCATGCTATGAGCTTGTTCTTGCTTTGGTTAGCTTCATGATCATGTATTCTTGATATTGCTATGCTTATCTTGTCATGAAATGCCTTGTGGTGAGTGAATCGAGCTTGCAAAGAGGCCTTCGTAATTCTGTTTTTACCATGTCCAGTTTTCTGTTAAGTCTGAATCTGTTAACGAAACTTGCTATGTTTACATGGGTGCCATCATATCTTCTGATCCTTTTTGGCTTATGGTCAGTAAGAGACTTTTGTTATATGCTTTTAGTAGTTTAATGGCATGCCTTGTTTTGCTATGATATGTTCCTGTAGCATGTTGTTATCTTTCTCTAAACATTGCTTCCTGATGTTAATTCCTCACATGTTATTTTCACTAAGTCTGTGATGCTGATATCTTTTGTATTTTTGCCATGCTTGTTTGAACCTTCTCTTGTGTGATTTAGCCGTAGCTCAGTGTTCATCTTTTGTCAAGCATCTTGAGTAGATCACGGTCATGTGCTTTGTTGCTATGTTGGAGTGCAGTAGCTTAGTTTCTTGTTGCATTCTATATGGCATCGTGTTGTTAATCGCAGAATTGTGCCATTCTTGTTTCGCTTGCCATTTGCAAACCGTGCATCCGATTCCGGTGATCTTTATATCGATTTCGACCGAAATCAACTCATCTTTCCAGCGACACACTTGGTTTACCAATTTGAGGCCTGGTTCAATCTTTCCCTTCCGAAGCATGCATATGCATTGCATATCACATCCCGCATATCATGCCATGTTTTGCATCTTGTTGCTTGCGCATTGCACCGTGGTTGATTGTGGTTTCCTTTGCTTGTGTTCTTGCCTTGGGTAGAGCCGGGAGACGAGTTCGTGATTGAGGAACCCGTTGAGTACGCTTACGAGGATCAAGTTTTCGTCAACTCGGAGAACTTTGCAGGCAAGATGACCATACCCTCGAAATCACTTCTATCTTTGCTTGCTAGTTGCTCGCTCTATTGATATGATGCAATACCTACCACTTGCTATATCATGCCTCCCACATTGCCATGTCAAACCTCTAACCCACCTTTCCTAGCAAACCGCTGTTTGGATATGTTACCGCTTTGCTCAGCCCCACTTATAGCGTTGCTAGTTGTAGGTGAAGATGGAGTTTGTTCCTTATTGGAACATGATTATTGTTGGGATATCATTATTATACCGTGTTTATTTTAATGCACCTGTATACTTGGTAAAGGGTGGAAGGCTCGGCCTTATGCCTGGTGTTTTGTTCCGCTCTTGCCGCCCTAGTTTCCGTCATACCGGTGTTATGTTCCTTGATTTTGCGTTCCTTACGCGGTTGGGTTATAATGGGAACCCCTTGACAGTTCGCCTTGAATAAAACTCCTCCAGCAAGGCCCAACCTTGGTTTTACCATTTTCCACCTAAGCCTTTTTCCTTTGGGTTCTGTAGACTCAAGGGTCATCTTTATTTTAAACCCTCGGGCCAGTGCTCCTCTGAGTGTTGGTCCAAACTAGAGTCCTTTGCAGCGCCCCCTCGGGGAAACTCGAGGTTTGGTTTTAGTTGTACGGAGCACTCATCCGGTGTGCCTTGAGAATGAAATACGTGCGACTCCTATCGGGATTTGTCGGCACATCGGGCGGCTTTGCTAGTCTTGTTTTACCATTGTTGAAATGTCATATAACCGGGATTCCGAGTCTGATTGGGTCGTCCTGGGAGAAGGAATATCCTTCGTTCACCGCGAGAGCTTGTGATGGGCTAAGTTGGGACACCCCTGCAGGGTTTTGAACTTTCGAAAGCTGTGCCCACGGTTATGGGCAGATGGGAATTTGTTAATGTCCGGTTGTAGAGAACTTGAAACTTAAATTAATTAAAACGAATCAACCGCGTGTGTAGCCGTGATGGTCTCTTTCCGGCGGAGTCCGGGAAGTGAACACGGTCTCATGTTATGCTTGAACGTAAGTAGCTTCAGGATCACTTCTTGATCATTTTTAGCTTCTCGACTGTGCTTTGCTTCTCTTCTCGCTCTCTTTTGCGTAAGTTAGCCACCATCTATGCTAGTGCTTGCTGCAGCTCCACCTCACTACCCTTTCCTACAATTAAGCTTGAATAGTCTTGATCGCGAGGGTGTGAGATTGCTGAGTCCCTGTGACTCACAGATACTTCCAAACAGTTGCAGGTGTCGATGATACCAGTGCAGGTGACGCAACCGAGCTCAAGGAGGAGCTCGATGAAGACCTTGGTCGTTGTTTTGTTTTGTTTCCTTTTGATCAGTAGTGGAGCCCAGTCGGGGCGATCGGGGATCTAGCATTAGGGGTTGTCTTTCTTTATTTGGTTCCATAGTCGGACCTTGATTGTATTCTGGATGATGTAATGCTATATTTATGTATTGTGTGAAGTGGCGATTGTAAGCCAACTCTTTATCCCTTTCTTATTCAATACATGGGATGTGTAAAGATTACCCCTCTTGCGACATGCCTACTATGTGGTTATCCCTCTAAGCCGTGCTCCGACACGTGGGAGATATAGCCGCATCATGGGTGTTACACAAGACCAAGAAAAGATCAACCCTCATCCAGGATTTAGAAGTGACGTTTGCTAATCTGCGCAAGATCAACTTGAAGCTAAACCCGGAGAAATGTGTGTTCGGCGTTCCCTCCGGCAAGCTACTTGGTTTCTTTGTGTCCCATCGTGGTATAGAGGCCAACCCCGATAAAATCAAGGCTATCGAGTAGATTCAGGCACCTAAGACAAATAAGGATGTAAGACGTTTGACAGGGTGGATTGTCGCACTTAGTAGATTCATCTCCAAGTCTACCGAGCGTGCCATACCATTCTTCAAAATCTTGAAGAAAGCAGGACCCATGAAGTGGATCCTAGAAGCAGATTCAGTGCTGCAAGATTTAAAGACCTACTTGTCCTCTGTGCCCACTCTGGTTGCTCCTGAACCACAAGAGTCGTTGCTGCTATAGCTGGCGGCAACTAATCAAGTGGTTAGTGCAGCACTAGTGGCGCAGCGGGAAGTGGAGGAAGAAGGAGCCTTATCTAGTGTCCCTTCCAGGAGGGAGAATGAGAATAGCCCGATAAGGCCAGATATGAATCAGGGCAAAGAAGAGCACAACAGCCGAGACCACCCCAAGGACGCAGCAAGGAAGAAAGTGGTGCAGCTCCGAGTGTACTCCGTCAGCTCCCTATTGCAGGGGGCTAGATCCAGGTACTCTAGCGTGCAAAAATTGATTTTTGGCCTTGTCATGGCATCAAGGAAATTGTGCCACTACTTCCAAGCCCATGAGATCACGGTTGTCACCCGCTTTCCTTCGCAAAGGATACTCCGAAACCCCGAGGCTACCGGAAGAATAGTGGAGTGGGCATTGGAGTTATCCAGCTTTGGCTTGAAGTTTGAAAGCACATCAAAAATTCAGAGCACGACATTGGTAAAGTTTATTACAGAATGGATGCCAACCCATGATGAGGAAGTGCTAGAAACAGTTACTCCCGGCAAGGAAGCGCCTCAGGAATGGATCATGTATTTCAATGGTGCCTTCTCCCTACAAGGTGCAGGGGCTGGCGTGCTTCTCATTGCTCCCACTAGAGAATACCTGAAGTATGTCGTCCAGATGCATTTTCCCCAGGAGGAGGCGACCAACAATACAACAGAATATGAAGGGCTCCTTGCCGAGCTCAGGATTACCACTAAATTGGGAATCAAGAAGTTGATCATTCGAGGAGATTCACAACTTGTGGTGAGACAAGTCAACAAGGATTACCAAAGTCCATTGATGGAGGCATACGTTGAGGAAGTGAGGAGGCTGGAGGAGTGCTTTGACGGATTGCGAACAGTGTACGTACCCCGTACGGAAAACAACATTGCTGATCATCTGTCAAAGTGTGTTGCGCAAAAGCTTCTTGTGGAACCATGAACTTTTGTTCTCCATCTTACTCAGCCCTCCGTATGCCCAGCAACAATGGCCCGAAAGAGGAGGAAACTGGACTCCGGTATGCCTCTCCCGGTAGAGCCTCTCAGGGCTCCTAGCAGGGACCCTGCCGAAAACAACTCCCCTTTGATTGTCGGGATGCACCCTCATGTCAGGCCACTGGTCCCCGCAGTCGAGGAATGCACCCCCACGAATGAGGAGGTGCCGCTAGTCCTCCTTGCCGAGCCTCAGGCTCAAACTTGGGCAAGGCACATAGTCCACTTCCTCCAAACCGGAGAACTTCCCGAAGAGCAAGAAGAAGCTGAAAGAGTAGCCCGAAGGGCCAGTATGTATCAGTTTGTCGATGACACACTATACAGAAGAAGGCCCAACAGTGTGAAATTGAAGTGCATTTGCCGGGAAGAAGGAAAGGAACTGCTGGCAGAAATACACGAAGGCATGTGCGGATCCCACATTGGATCAAGGGCGTTGGTTGGGAAAGCTTTCCAGCAAGGATTCTATTGGCCCACAGCCCTCCAAGATGCGGTCGAGCTAGTCAGAAAATGTGAAGCCTGCCAGTTCCATTCCAAGGACATCCATCTGCCTGCCCAAGATCTTCAGACAATCCCTTTGCCATGGCCGTTTTTGGTCTGGGGGCTCGATATCCTCGGCCCTTTCCCCCGAGCTGCCGGGCGCATTGAATCCTTGTTTGTTGCCATCAACAAGTTTACAAAGTGGTCGGAAGTAGATGCCATGAGAAAGATGACTGTTTAGTCAGCTATCAAGTTCTTGAAAGGATTGGTGTGCCGCTTTGAGGTCCCTGCCCGGATCATCACCGACAACGGCACCCAGTTCACGAGCTACGCCTTCATGCAATATGTTTATGCCCTCGGAAGCAAGATTTCATTTGCCTTTGTTGCGCATCCCAGAAGCAATGGACAAGCTGAGAGGGCTAACACTAAAGTGTTGCGAGGACTCAAGACAAGAACATTTGATAAGCTGCAGAAGTGCGGCAGGCGATGGATCGATGAGCTGCTGGTGGTTCTCTGGTCCCTCAGAAGGACACCAAATCGAGCTACCCGGCAGACTCCCTTCTCCCTAGTCTATGGGGCAGAAGTAGTTATCCCCACGGAACTCATTTACGGGTCACCTCGAGTGCTTTCCTATGATGAAGTAACGCAGGATCAACACCGGCATGACGACATTGTGCTTCTCGAGGAGAACCATCTTCGGGCTGCTATGCGTGTTGCACGCTACCAGCAAGCCCTGCATCGCTATCACAGCCGCAAGGTTCGTGCCCGGTGTTTTGAGGAAGGCGACCTTGTCCTTAGGCGGTTTAGTCCGCCAAGGGTTCAAACAAGTTGACGCCAAAGTGGAAACACTCTTACCGGGTAGTATGAGTCACCAAACCTGGCGCAGTCCGTCTAGAAACCGGAGATTGCATTCAATTGCAAAACTCATGGAATATTTAGCATCTCCACAAGTTCTACCCGTAAGCCGTGGCTAGCGGTCCCTACCCGGTAGCCACCCTTTTGTACATGCCTTGCCTCAGTTGCATGCAACCCCTTGTACAAAGCCAGGCGCAGACCCTGAGCAACAGAGAAATAAATGAAGCACTAGGGCCCCCCCGACAAGTTGCATGTATGCATAAGCATTTCATGAGCATCGCATGTTCATATAGATAAGATCGCATCTGGCATCATTTTTCATCTGCATAAATTGCAGGCTCCTACCGAGAACTTGGTCTCCAAGAAGAGATGGAAAGATGAGCCTACGCTGCGATCTCCAGCAAGCCAAACAGATAAGTTCTTTATCTTATCCATACGTGTTCTGTAAATAAAGACTTGTGCATAAGAAAACCTCACCGCTTTTTGAAACTTAGGTTCTCCCATCCCTTGACTCGAAGGTTGCTTCGATAAGGATGGCCACAGTGGTTGTCCGCGTTATGGGAATGGGAGTGCCCAGACTTGCCTGTCTGCGGCCCACGACGTGCCTCCATTGACGGACTGGTATGGCCCACCTTCAGCATCACCAACACAAGACCCTCACGAGGGGCCAAGCCTCGCGAGGCGGACGATGTCAAGACCTCTAGAAGGAGTGGCCTCCTTAGGCCGGCTCCTGAGGAGCAGAGATTTCTATGCGAGCCCTCATCTTGTGAGGTTCTGATGATGCAAGCCATGACGACCAAGGCCAGGCGGGCGCCAACAGGCAGAGTACAATAGTTTCCTCTTTGTTGCTAAGGAGGTAAGCACAGGCGCGGAGTCCCGAGGAATTAGCCAAAGGTTTCCATTTCCATGCAACAAGACCAAGAGCGCCAAGACGGCAGGACGGAGGTCATTGCCGAGCCCACCACGGCGTCACGACCAGAAGCTTTGCAAGCGAAGACCACCTTTCATCAGAATAAGATGTATTAGTTGTCTCCCTTCGAATTTGGCCGTTGTGGGATCTCTTCCCGCCTTCATTTTGGGGGAAGAGGACCAAGGCCACTATAAATATAGCCTAGCCACCACCATAGAAGGGTGGGCTGATCGGAGCGATCATTCAGATCATCCTCTCCCTCACCAACACAAGAACACACCTCTTGAGGCTGTTCTCCCACTGTACTAGTTCATCCTCAGCCCATCTCGAGGCTAATCCACCACAAAGCAGGAGTAGGGTTTTACACTGCAAGGTGGCCCGAACCTGGGTAAATTGCTTTGTCTTGTTTCCTTCATGTTCATCGAGCTAGGGTGTAAGATCGACGAGTTGGCAGAATGGGGAAGTTGAGTTCTTCGCACGCACCCTCAGGAGTTCGAATCTATCCAGGGTCTGCGAAGCTCGGAATCTGACATTTGATGGGGTGGGAGGGGTGCTCAGCCCCTTAGTAGGCTGATGTGCCCCCTCCCCTTGCCCCATAAGGCCCCCCAACGCTTGTTGGGGCCTCCGAAACCCCTTTCGAACATGCTGGTCGTCACCCAGTACCCCCGAAACAATTCCGGACTCCAATACCCTTCATCCAATATATTGATCTGAAGTAAATATGCCCTAGAGGCAATAATAAAGTTATTATTTATTTCCTTATATCATGATAAATGTTTATTATTCATGCTAGAATTGTATTAACCGAAAACATAATACATGTGTGAATACATAGACAAACAAAGTGTCACTAGTATGCCTCTACTTGACTAGCTTGTTGATCAAAGATGGTTATGTTTCCTAACCATAGACATGAGTTGTCATTTGATTAATGGGATCACATCGTTAGGAGAATGATGTGATTGACTTGACCCATTCCGTTAGCTTAGCACCTGATCGTTTAGTTTGTTGCTATTGCTTTCTTCATGACTTATACATGTTCCTATGACTATGAGATTATGCAACTCCCGTTTATCGGAGGAACACTTTGTGTGCTACCAAACGTCACAACGTAACTGGGTGATTATAAAGGTGCTCTGCAGGTGTCTCTAAAGATACTTGATGGGTTGGCATATTTCGAGATTAGGATTTGTCACTCCAATTGTCGGAGAGGTATCTCTGGGCCCACTCGGTAATGCACATCACTTAAGCCTTGCAAGCATTGCAACTAATGAGTTAGTTGCGGTTTGATGTGTTACGGAACGAGTAAAGAGACCTGCCGGTAACGAGATTGAACTAGGTATTGAGATACCGACGACCGAATCTCGGGCAAGTAACATACCGATGACAAAGGGAACAACGTATGTTGTTATGCGGTTTGACCGATAAAGATCTTCGTAGAATATGTGGGAGCCAATATGAGCATCCAGGTTCCGCTATTGGTTATTGACCGGAGACATGTCTCGGTCATGTCTACATAGTTCTCAAACCTGTAATGTCCGCACGCTTAAAGTTCGATGATGGTTATATTATGAGTTTATGTGTTTTGATGTACCAAAGGAGTTCGGAGTCCCGGATGAGATCGGGGACATGATGAGGACTCTCGAAATGGTCGAGACGTAAAGATCGATATATTGGGCGACTATATTCGGACATCAGAAAGGTTCCGAGTGATTCATGTATTTTCGGAAGTACCGGGGAGTTACGGGAATTCGTATTGGGCCTTAATGGGCCATACGGGAAAGGAGAGAAAGGCCTCAAAGGGTGGCCGCACCCCTCCCCATGGGCTGGTCCGAATTGGACTAGGGAGGGGGGCGCCCCCTTCCTTGCTTCTCCTTTTCCCTTCCCTTTCCTTCCCTCATACTCCTACTACTTGGAAGGGCTCCTAGTTCTACTAGGAAAGGGGGAATCCTACTCCCGGTGGGAGTAGGACTCCCCTAGGGAGCGCCATAGAGATGGCCGGCCCTCCCCCTCCTCCACTCCTTTATATATGGGGGTAGGGGGCACCCCAAAGACACAACAATTGGTCCCTTGGATCTCTTAGTCGTGTGCGGTGCCCCCCTCCACCATAATCCACCTCGATCATATCATAGTGGTGCTTAGGCGAAGCCCTGCGTCGGTAGAACATCATCGTCACCACGCCATCGTGCTAACGAAACTCTCCCTCAACACTCAGCTGGATCGGAGTTTGAGGGACATCATCGGGCTGAACGTGTGTAGAACTCAAAGGTGCCGTACGTTCGGTACTTGATCGGTCAGATCGTGAAGACATACGACTACATCAATCGCATTGTGCTAACGCTTCCACTTTCGGTCTACGAGGGTACGTGAACAACACTCTCCCTCTCGTTGCTATGCATCACCATGATCTTGCGTGTGCATAGGAAATTTTTTGAAATTACTACGTTCCCCAACAGTGGCATCCGAGCCAGGTTTTATGCGTTGATGTAATATGCACGAGTAGAAAACAAGTGAGTTGTGGGCGATATAAGTCATACTGCTTACCAGCATGTCACACTTTGGTTCAGCGGTATTGTTGGATGAAGCGGCCCGGACCGACATTACGCGTACGCTTACGCGTACGCTTACGCGAGACTGGTTTTACCGCCGTGCTATGCACACAGGTGACTAGCGGGTGTCAGTTTCTCCAACTTTAGTTGAACCGAGTGTGGCTACGCCCGTTCCTTGAGAAGGTTAAAACAGGACTAACTTGACAAACTATCCTTGTGGTTCTGATGCGTAGGTAAGAACGGTTATTGCTAAGCCCGTAGCAGCCACGTAAAACTTGCAACAACAAAGTAGAGGACGTCTAACTTGTTTTTGCAGGGCATGTTGTGATGTGATATGGTCAAGACGTGATGAGAGATAAGTTGTTGTATGAGATGATCATGTTTTGTTGAAGTTATCGGCAACTAGCAGAAGCCTTATGGTTGTCTCTTTATTGCATAAGGTGCAAGTGCCAAATAATGGCTTTACTTTATCGCTATGCGATAACAATAGTTGCAAGAGCAATAGTTGGCGAGACGACCATGTGACGACACATTGATATAGATCTAGATGATGGAGATCATGGTGTCATGCCGGTGACGATAGAGATCATGACGGTACTTTGGAGATGGAGATCAAAGGCGCAAGATGATCATGGCCATATCATGTCACATATTTTGATTGCATGTGATGTTTATCTTTTATGCATCTTATCTTGCTTTAATTGACGGTAGCATTATAAGATGATCTCTCACTAAATTTCAAGATAAAAAGTGTTCTCCCTGAGTATGCACCGTTGCCAAACTTCGTTGTGCCCAGACACCACGTGATGATCGGGTGTGATAAGCTCTACGTCCATCTACAACGGGTGCAAGCCAGTTTTGCACACGCAGAATACTCAGGTTAAACTTGACAAGTCTAGCATATGCGGATATGGCCTCGGAACACTGAGACTGAAAGGTCGAGCGTGAATCATATAGTAGATATGATCAACATAGTGATGTTCACCATTGAAAACTACTCCATTTCACGTGATGATCGGTTATGGTTTAGTTGATTTGGATCACGTGATCACTTAGATGATTAGAGGGATGTCTATCTAAGTGGGAGTTCTTAAGTAATATGATTAATTGAACTTTAATTTATCATGAACTTAGTCCTGGTAGTATTAGCATATCTATGTTATAGATCAATAGCTCGCGATGTTGCTCCCCGTTTAATTTTTATATGTTCCTAGAGAAAACTAAGTTGAAAAATTTTAGTAGCAATGATGCGGATTAGATCCATGATCTGAGGATTATCCTCATTGCTGCATAGAAGAATTATGTCCTTGATGCACCTCTAGGTGACAGACCTATTGTAGGAGCAGATGCAGACGTTATGAATGTTTGGCTAGCTCAATATGATGACTACTTGATAGTTTAGTGCACCATGCTTAACAGCTTAGAATCGGGACTTCAAAGACGTTTTGAACATCATGGATCATATGGATGTTCGAGGAGTTGAAGTTAATATTTTAAGCAAATACCCGAGTTGAGAGATATGAAGTCTCCAACAAGTTCTATAGCTAAAAGATGGAGGAGAATAGCTCAAGCAGTGAGCATGTGTTCAGATTGTCTGGATACTACAATCGCTTGAATCAAGTGGGAGTTAATCTTCCAGATAAAATAGTGATTGACAGAATTCTCTAGTCACTATCACCAAGTTAGTAGAACTTCGTGATGAACTATAGTATGCAAGGGATGATGAAAACGATTCCCGAGCTTTTCATGATGATGAAATCGATGAAGTTAGAAATCAAGAAAGAGCATCAACTGTTGATGATTAACAAGACCACTAGTTTCAAGAAAAGGGCAAAGGTAAAGCAAGGGAACTTCAAGAAGAACGGCAAGCAAGTTGTTGCTCAAGTGAAGAAGCCCAAGTCTGGTCCTAAGCCTGAGACTAAGTGCTTCTACTGCAAAGGGACTGGTCACTAGAAGCGGAACTGCCCCAAATATTTGGCGGATAAGAAGGATGGCAAAGTGAACAAAGGTATATTTGATATACAGATTATTGATGTGTATTTTACTAGTGTTCGTAGCAACCCCTCGGTATTTGATACTAGTTCAGTTGCTAAGAGTAGTAACTCGAAACGGGAGTTGCAGAATGAACAGAGACTAGTTAAGGGTGAAGTGACAATGTGTGTTGGAAGTGGTTCCAAGATAGATATGATCATAATCGCACATTCCCTATACTTTCGGGATTAGTGTTGAACCTAAATAAGTGTTATTTGGTGTTTGCGTTGAGCATGAATATGATTTGATCATGTTTATTGCAATACGGTTATTCATTTAAGTAAGAGAATAAATTGGTGTTCTGTTTACATGAATAAAACCTTCTATGGTCATACACCCAATGGAAATGGTTTGTTGGATCTCGATCGTGGTGATACACATTCTCATAATATTGAAGCCAAAAGATGCAAAGTTAATAATGATAGTGCAACTTATTTGTGGCACTACCGTTTAGGTCATATTGGTGTAAAGCGCATGAAGAAAATCCATGTTGATGGGCTTTTGGAATCACTTGATTATGATCAGTTGATGCTTGCGAACTGTGCCTCATGGGCAAGATGACTAAGACTCCGTTCTCCGAAACAATGGAGCAAGCAACTGACTTATTGGAAATAATACATACTAATGTATGCAGTCCGATGAATGTTGAGGCTCGCGGTGGGTATCGTTATTTTCTGACCTTCACAGATGATTTGAGCAGATATGGGTATATCTACTTGATGAAACATAAGTCTGAAACATTTGAAAAGTTCAAAAAACTTCAGAGTGAAGTGGAAAATCATTGTGACAAGAAAATAAAGTTTCTACAATCTGATCGCAGGGACAAATATTTGAGTTACGAGTTTGGTCTTCAATTAAAACAATGTGGAATAGTTTCACAAAATCGTGCCACCTGGAACACCACGGCATGATGGTGTGTCCGAATGTCATAACCGTACTTTATTGGATATAGTGCAATCTATGATGTTTCTTACCGATTTACCACTATAGTTTTGGGGTTATGCATTAGAGACAGCTGCATTCACGTTAAAAAGGGCACCATCTAAATCCGTTGAGACGACACTGTATGAACTGTGGTTTGGCAAGAAACCAAAGTTGTCGTTTCTTAAAGTTTGAGGTTGCAATGCTTATGTGAAAAAGTTTCAACCTGATAAGCTCAAACCCAAATCGGAGAAGTGCATCTTCATAGGATACCCAAAAGAAAATGTTGGGTACACCTTCTATCACAGATTCGAAGGCAAGATATTCATTGTTGAGAATGGATCCTTTCTAGAGAAGGAGTTTCTCTCGAAAGAAGTGAGTGGGAGGAAAGTAGAACTTGATGAGGTAACTATACCTGCTCCCTTATTGGAAAGTAGTTCATCACATAAATCTGTTTCTGTGACTCCTACACCAATTAGTGAGGAAGCTAATGATGATGATCATGTAACTTTAGATCAAGTTACTACCGAACCTCGTAAGGTCAACCAGAGTGAGATCCGCACCAGAGTGGTATGGTAATCCTGTTCTGGAGATCATGTTAATTGACCATGAAGAACCTACGATCTATGAGGAAGCGATGATGAGCCCAGATTCCACGAAATGGCTTGAGGCCATGAAATCTGAGATGAGATCCATGTATGAGAACAAAGTATGGACTTTGATTGACTTGCCCATTGATCGGCGAGCCATTGACATTAAATGGATCTTCAAGGGGAAGACAGACGCTGATAGTAGTGTTACTATCTACAAAGCTAGAATTGTCGCAAAAAAGGTTTTCGACAAGTTCAAGGTGTTGACTACGATGAGAGTTTCTCACTCGTATCTATGCTTAAGTTTGTCCGAATCATGTTAGCAATTGCCACATTTTATGAAATCTGGCAAATGGATAAACAAAATTGCATTCCTTAATGGATTTATTAAAGAAGAGTTGTATATGATGCAACCAGAAGGTTTTGTCAATCCTAAAGGTACTAACAAAATATGCAAGCTCCAGCGATCCATCTATGGACTGGTGCAAGCATCTCAGAGTTGGAATATACGCTTTGATAAGTTGATCAAAGCATATAGTTTTATACAGACTTGCGGTGAAGCCTCTATTTACAAGAAAGTGAGTGGGAGCACTACATCATTTCTGATAAGCATATGTGAATGACATATTGTTGATCGGAGATAATGTAGAATTATTCTGCAAAGCATAAAGGAATGTTTGAAAGGAGTTTTTCAAAGAAACACCTCGGTGAAGCTGCTTACATATTGAGCATCAAGATCTATAGAGATAGATCAAGACGCTTGATAAGTTTTTCAATGAGTACATACCTTGACAAGATTTTGAAGTAGTTCAAAATGGAACAGTCAAAGAAGGAGTTCTTGCCTTTGTTACAAGGTGTGAAGTTGAGTAAGACTCAAAACACGACCACGGCAGAAGATAGAGAGAGAATGAAAGTCATTCCCTATGCCTCAACCATAGGTTCTATAAAGTATGTCATGCTGTGTACCAAACCTATTGTATACTCTGCCATGTGTTTGGCAAGGGAGTACAATAGTGATCTAGGAGTAGATCACTGGACATTGGTCAAAATTATACTTAGTGGAATAAGGATATGTTTCTCGATTATGGAGGTGACAAAAGGTTCATCATAAAGGGTTACGTCGATGCAAGGTTTGACACTGATCCAGATGACTCAAAGTCTCAATCTGGATACATATTGAAAGTGGGAGCAATTAGCTAGAGTAGCTCCATGCAGAGCATTGTTGACATAGAAATTTGCAAAACACATACGGATCTGAATGTGGCAGACCCGTTGACTAAACTTCCCTCACAAGCAAAACATGATCACACCTTAGTACTCTTTGGGTATTAATCACATAGCGATGTGAACTACATTGTTGACTCTAGTAAACCCTTTGGGTGTTGGTCACATGACGATGTGAACTATGGGTGTTAATCACCTGGTAATGTGAACTATTGATGTTAAATCACATGGCGATGTGAACTAGATTATTGACTCTAGTGCAAGTGGGAGACTGAAGGAAATATGCCCTAGAGGCAATAATAAAGTTATTATTTATTTCCTTATATCATGATAAATGTTTATTATTCATGCTAGAATTGTATTAACCGGAAACATAATACATGTGTGAATACATAGACAAACAAAGTGTCACTAGTATGCCTCTACTTGACTAGCTCATTGATCAAAGATGGTTATGTTTCCTAACCATAGACATGAGTTGTCATTTGATTAATGGGATCACATCATTAGGAGAATGATTTGATTGACTTGACCCATTCCGTTAGCTTAGCACTTGATCGTTTAGTTTGTTGCTATTGCTTTCTTCATGACTTATACATGTTCCTATGACTATGAGATTATGCAACTCCCGTTTACCGGAGGAACACTTTGTGTGCTACCAAACGTCACAACGTAACTGGGTGATTATAAAGGTGCTCTACAGGTGTCTCTGAAGGTACTTGTTGGGTTGGCGTATTTCAAGATTAGGATTTGTCACTCCGATTATCGGAGAGGTATCTCTGGGCCCACTCGGTAATGCACATCACTTAAGCCTTGCAAGCATTGCAACTAATGAGTTAGTTGCGGGTTGATGTATTACGGAACGAGTAAAGAGACCTGCCGGTAACGAGATTGAACTAGGTATTGAGATACCGACGACCGAATCTCGGGCAAGTAACATACCGATGACAAAGGGAACAACGTATGTTGTTATGCGGTTTGACCGATAAAGATCTTCGTAGAATATGTGGGAGCCAATATGAGCATCCAGGTTCCGCTATTGGTTATTGACCGGAGACGTGTCTCGGTCATGTCTACATAGTTCTCGAACCCGTAGGGTCCGCACGCTTAAAGTTCGATGACGGTTATATTATGAGTTTATGTGTTTTGATGTACTGAAGGAGTTCGGAGTCCCGGATGAGATCGGGGACATGACGAGGAGTCTTGAAATGGTCGATACGTAAAGATCGATATATTGGACGACTATATTCGGACATCGAAAAGGTTCCGAGTGATTCGGGTATTTTTGGGAGTACCGGGGAGTTACGGGAATTCATATTGGGCCTTAATGGGCCATACGGGAAAGGAGAGAAAGGCCTCAAAGGGTGGCCACACCCCTCCCCATGGGCTGGTCCGAATTGGACTAGGGAGGGGCGGCGCCCCCTTCCTTCCTTCTCCTTTTCCCTTCCCTTTCCTTCCCTCATACTCCTACTACTTGGAAGGGCTCCTAGTTCTACTAGGAAAGGGGAAATCCTACTCCCGGTGGGAGTAGGACTCCCCTAGGGCGCGCTATAGAGAGGGCCGGCCATCCCCCTCCTCCACTCCTTTATATACGGGGCTAGGGGGCACCCCAAAGACACAACAATTGATCCCTTGGATCTCTTAGCCGTGTGCGGTGCGACCCTCCACCATAATCCACCTCGATCATATCGTAGCGGTGCTTAGGCGAAGCCCTGCGTCAGTAGAACATCATCATCACCACGCCGTCGTGCTAACGAAACTCTCCCTCAACACTCTGCTGGATCGGAGTTCGAGGGACGTCATCGGGCTGAACATGTGCAGAACTCGGAGGTGCCGTACGTTCGGTACTTGATCGGTCAGATCGTGAAGACGTACGACTACATCAACCGCATTGTGCTAACGCTTCCGCTTTCGGTCTACGAGGGTACGTGGACAACACTCTCCCCTCTTGTTGCTATGCATCACCATGATCTTGCGTGTGCGTAGGAATTTTTTTGAAATTACTACGTTCCCCAACATGATCTTCACCCCCGGACCATTCCGGAACTCCTCATCATGTCCGGGATCTCATTCGGGACTCCGAACAACCTTCGGTAACCACATACTATTTCCCATAACAACTCTAGCGTCACTGAACCTTAAGTGTGGAGACCCTACGGGTTCGGGAACCATGCAGACATGACCGAGACATCTCTCCGGCCAATAACTAATAGCAGGATCTGGATACCCATATTGGCTCCCACATGTTCCACGCTAATCTCATCGGATGAACCACGGTGTCGGGGATTCAATCAATCCCGTATACAATTCCCATTATCTATCGGTATGTTACTTGCCCAAGATTCAATCGTCGGTATCCCCATACCTCGTTCAATCTCGTTACCGGCAAGTCTCTTTACTCGTTCCGTAACGCATGATCCCGTGGCTAACTCATTAGTCACATTGAGCTCATTATGATGATGCATTACCGAGTGGGCCCAGATATACCTCTCCGTCACACAGAGTGACAAATCCCAGTCTCGATTCGTGCCAACTCAACAGACACTTTTAGAGATACCCGTAGTGTGCCTTTATAGCCACCCAATTATGTTGTGACGTTTGGCACACCTAAAGCATTCCTAAGGTATCCGGGAATTGCACAATCTCATGGTCTAAGGAAATGATACTTGACATTAGAAAAGCTTTAGCAGACGAACTATACGGTCTTGTGCTATGCTTAGGATTGGGTCTTGTCCATCACATCATTCTCCTGATGATGTGATCCCGTTATCAACGACATCCAATGTCTATGGTCAGGAAACCATAACCATCTATTGATCAACGAGTGATAACCCACAAGTATAGGGGATCGCAACAGTTTTCGAGGGTAGAGTATTCAACCCAAATTTATTGATTCGACACAAGGGAAGCCAAAGAATATTTCAAGTATTAGCAACTGAGTTGTCAATTCAACCACACCTGGAAACTTAATATCTGCAGCAAAGTGTTTAGTAGCAAAGTAATATGATAGTGGTGATAATGGTAACAAAAGGTAACAGTAGTAAAAGTAATGTTTTTGGTATTTTGTAGTGATGATGGCAATAGCAACGGAAAAGTAAATAAGCGAAGAACAATATGTGGAAAGCTCGTAGGCAATCGATCAGTGATGGAGAATTATGTCGGATGTGGTTCATCATGTAATAGTCATAACCTAGGGTGACACAGAACTAGCTCCAGTTCATTGATATAATGTAGGCATGTATTCCGAATATAGTCATACGTGCTTATGGAAAAGAACTTGCATGACATCTTTTGTTCTACCCTCCCGTAGCAGCGGGGTCCTTACGAAACTAAGGGATATTAAGGTCTCCTTTTAATAGAGAACCGGAACAAAGCATTAACACATAGTGAATACATGAACTCCTCAAACTACGGTCATCACCGGTAAGTATCCCGATTATTGTCACTCCGGGGTTAACGGATCATAACACATAATAGGTGACTATAGACTTGCAAGATAGGATCAAGAACACTCATATATTGATGAAAACATAATAGGTTCAGATCTGAAATCATGGCACTTGGGCCCTAGTGACAAGCATTAAGCATGACAAAGTCATAGCAACATCAATCTCAGAACATAGTGGACACTAGGGATCAAACCCTAACAAAACTAACTCGATTACATGATAGATCCCATCCAACCCATCACCGTCCAGCAAGCCTACGATGGAATTACTCACGCACAGCGGTGAGCATCATGAAATTGGTGATGGAGGATGGTTGATGATGACGATGGCGACGGATTCCCCTCTCTGGAGCCCCGAACGGACTCCAGATCAGCCCTCCCGAGAGGTTTTAGGGCTTGGCGGTGACTCCGTATCGTAAAACGTGATGATTTCTTCTCCCTGGTTTTTTTCTCCCCGAAACTCAATATATGGAGGTGGAGTTGGAGTCGGAGACGCAACAGGGGGCCCACGAGGTAGGGGGCGCGCCCCCCACCCTCGTGGCAAGGTGGTGGGCCCCCTGGCCTTCATTTTTTGTAGGTATTTTTCTTATTTTCTGAAAAGTGGCTCCATGAAGTTTCAGGTCATTCCGAGAACGTTTGCTCCTGCACATAAATAACACCATGGTAATTCTGCTGAAAACAGCGTCAGTCCGGGTTACTTCCATTCAAATCATGCAAGTTAGAGTCCAAAACAAGGGCAAAAGAGTTTGGAAAAGTAGATACGTTGGAGACGTATCAACTCCCCCAAGCTTAAACCTTTGCTTATCCTCAAGCAATTCAGTTGATAAACTGAAAGTGATAAAGAAAAACTTTTACAAACTCTGTTTGCTCTTGTTGTTATAAATATGTAAAGCCAGCATTCAAGTTTTCAGCAAAGATTATAACTAACCACATTCACAATAACGCATAGATCTCAAGTTTACACATATCAATAGCATAATCAACTAGCGAGCCATAGTAATAAATCTCGGATGAACACGCTTTCTCAAAACAATCATAATATGATATAACAAGATGGTATCTCGCTAGCCCTTTCTGAGACCGCAAAACATAAATGCAGAGCACCTTTAAAGACCAAGGACTGACTAGACATTGTAATTCATGGTAAAAGAGATCCAGTCAAGTCATACTCAATGTAAACTAACAGTAAAGAATGCAAATGATAGCGGTGCTCTCCAACTGGTGCTTTTTAATAAGAGGATGATGACTCAGCATAAAAGTAAATAGATAGGCCCTTCACAGAGGGAAGTAGGGATTTGTAGAGGTGCCAGAGCTCGGTTTTGAAACAAAGGTGAATAATATTTTGAGCGGTATACTTTCATTGTCAACATAACAACCAAGAGATGGCGATATCTTCCATGCTAAACACATTATAGGCGGTTCCCAAACAGAATGGTAAAGTTTATACTCCCCCTTCCACCAACAAGCATCAATCCATGGCTTGCTCGAAACAACGAGTGCCTCCAACTAACAAGAGTCCCATGGGGAGTTTTGTTTGCAATTATTTTAATTTAGTTTGCATAAAGCATGGGACTGGGCATCCCGGTGACCAGCCATTTATCTCGTGAGTGAGGAGCGGAGTCCACTCCTCTTGATAATAACCCGCCTAACATGGAAGATACAGACAACCCTAGTTGATATATGAGCTATTAGAGCATACAAAACAGGATATTTATTTGAAGGTTTAGAGTTTGGCACATACAAATTTACTTGGAACGGCAGGTAGATACCGTATATAGGTAGGTATAGTGGACTCATGTGGAATAACTTTGGGGTTTAAGGGATTGGATGCACAAGCAGTATTCCCGCTTAGTACAGGTGAAGGCTAGCAAAAGACTGGGAAGCGACAAGCTAAAGAGCGACAACAGTCATGAACATGCATTAAAATTAATCAACACCGAATGCAAGCATGAGTAGGATATAATCCACCATGAACATAAATATCGTGAAGGCTATGTTGATCTTGTTTCAACTACATGCGTGAACATGTGCCAAGTCAAGTCACTTAAATCATTCAGAGGAGGATACCACCCTATCATACCACATCATAACCATTTTAATAGCATGTTGGCACGCAAGGTAAACCATTATAACTCATAGCTAATCAAGCATGGCACAAGAAACTATGATCTCTAGTTAGCATTGCAAACATGTTTATTCATAATAGGCTGAATTAGGAACGATGAACTAATCATATTTACAAAAACAAAAGAGGTCGAGTTCATACCAGCTTTTCTCATCTCAGCCAATCCATCATATAACATCATAATTGCCTTTCACTTGCACAACCGAACGATGTGAATAATAATAATAGCGCGCGTGCATTGGACTAAGCTAGAATCTGCAAGCATTCAATAAACAGGAGAAGACAAGGCAATATGGGCTCTTTTGTCAGATCAACAATAATGCATATAAGAGCCACTTCAACAATTTAATTATGGTCTTCTCCTATCGAACCCCAATGAAAAGAAAAGAAATAAAACTATTTACACGGGAAAGCTCCCAACAAGCAAAAGAAGAACATGAAATATTTTTAGGTTTTCTTTTTAATTAGTACTACAAGCATGGAAATTAAACTGATTAAAAGCTACAACTAATTTTTTTTTGTTTTTTCTTAAGGTTTATTAAGCACACGGGAAGAAAGCATAAAAGGGAAAATAAACTAGCATGGACGATACAATGAAAAAGTATGAGCACCGACATCTAGCAATGAGTGTGTAAACATAAATGTAATGTCGGTGGGTACATACTCCCCCAAGCTTAGGCTTTTGGCCTAAGTTGGTCTATGGCCACGGCTGGCCTGGTGGATATCCATAATAATAGCTGGGGTCGTACTGCGATGCGGCGGCTATCGCCTGCTGAGATGCGGCGTGACGACGAGCGGCCTCCTCTCTCCTCTCGTACTCATCTGCCTCCTCTCTGGTAATAGTATATCATCCTCTTGCCTGATAATCAAAGAAGGCAGGGGCAGGGAGAGTAATACGGATAGCACGGTGTCTGTCAAAGATTAGTCGATACTGAAGAGGTGATTCGTTCCTCTCGACAAACTGGTGGTGAACCATAGCATTAAAATCTAGATAAGCAAGAGGTAATTCAATATCATCTTCGCGTATGGCTATACCAAGAAAATTATCTATGCGGGTTGCATAAATTCCACCAAAGAAATCTCCATTAAGTCTATTACGATTCAACCTACGTGCAACAATGGCTCCCAAATTATATGATTTGTCTCCTAACACAGGAATACTGAGGTCAGGGACACACATGTGACATGCCTCATCTTTACCATTTATGCATCTACCTATGAAGAGAGCAAAATAATGTATAGCAGGAAAGTGAATGCTCCCTATGGTAGCTTGTGCAATATCTCTAGATTTTCCCACGGTTATGCTAGCAAGAAAATCTCTAAATTCAGATTTGCGAGGATCCCTTATACTACCCCATTGTGGAAGTTTGCATGCAGTGGTAAAATCCTCTAAGTCCATAGTGTAAGAATTATCATAAAGATCAAACAGGACAGTTGGAGAATTACGTGAAGTTGAAAATTCAAACCTCCTCACAAAGGTACTGGTGAGATAGTGATACTGGCTGCACTTCTGTTCCTCAAAGCTCACAAGATCAGCATTATGAAAATATGCGTTAAATTCTTCCTTAATTCCAGCTCGATCCATAAAGTTCTCAGAAGGCCATTCACAAGGACGCACTGGAGCGTCTCTTGGTGGCTCTTCATCAGCATCACGCATTGCAAGCCTGGGTCCTTGCTTCCTTGAAGAACCACCTTGGAACATTTTCCTACGCATATTTCTTCCTCTGAAAAATTTTGAAAATTTTTAGTAACTTCAAAATAAAAGTAAACCGAACTCAATAATATTGATAGCAACTACTCCTACAAGTGCCTAGGGCCTATATCATGCATCAAAACTACTTTTGACCATATAAATTTGACATGCAAGCTCAAGAACAGGGTCATTTAGCAGCAAAATTTTGCAATGAATAAAGCACTAGAACAAAAACTAATTGGACCAATGGAGGAGTCACATACCAAGGAACAATCTCCCTAAGCAGTTTTGTGAGAGGTGCTTTGAGCAAGGAGATCGAAAATGGCAGCAAGATGAGCTAGAACTCGTGCTTGAGCTGGTTATTCGTATTTGTGGGAGGAAGATGAAGTGTGTGGGTGCAGGAATAAGTGGAGGAGGGCCACCGTGGGCCCACGAGGCAGGGGGGCACGCCCTAGAGGGGTGGGTGTGCCCTCCACCCTCGTGGGCAGGTGGTTGACCACCCCTGGTGTGTTCTCAGTTCCATAAATCCTCAAATATTCCTATAAAAACATATTTAAATTTCAGGGCATTTGGAGAACTTTTATTTTCAAGGTATTTTTATATTGCATGGATAATCAGATAACAGATAGAAAAATATTTATTTTTATTTTATTTAATATAAATAACAGAAAGTAAAAGTGGGGTACAGAAGGTTGTGCCTTCTAGTTTCATCCATCTCATGATCATCAAAAGAATCCACTAACAAGGTTGATCAAGTCTTGTTAACGAACTCATTCCGAATAACATGGAACCGGAGAAACTTCGAATAACACTATGTTACCTCAACGGGGATATGCACATCCCCAATAATAAGAATATCATATTTCTTCTTGACAGTAGGAAGAGGAAATTCAAAACCTCCAAATATAATCGATGGAATTTTTCCAATAGAGTTGATACTATGAACTTGAGGTTGTTTCCTCGGAAAGTGTGACGTATGCTCATTACCGTTAACATGAAAAGTGACATTGCCTTTAGTGCAATCAATAACAGCCCTGCATTATTCAAAAAGGGTCTTCCAAGAATAATATACATACTATCGTCCTCGGGAATATCAAGAATAACAAAGTCCGTTAAAATAGTAACGTTTGCAACTACAACAGGCACATCCTCACAAATACCGACAGGTATAGCAGTTGATTTATCAGCCATTTGTAAAGATATTTTAGTAGGTGTCAACTTATTTAAATCAAGTCTACGATATAAAGAGAGAGGCATAACACTAACACCGGCTCCAAGATCACATAAAGCAGTTTTAACATAGTTTCTTTTAATGGAGCATGGTATAGTGGGTACTCCTGGATCTCCAAGTTTATTTGGTATTCCACCCTTAAAAGTATAATTAGCAAGCATGGTGGAAATTTCAGCTTCCGGTATCTTTCTTTTATTTGTAATAATATCTTTCATGTACTTAGCATAAGGATTGGTTTTGAGCATATCAGTTAATCGCATATGCAAAAAGATAGGTCTAATCATTTCAGCAAAGCGCTCAAAATCCTCATCATCCTTTTTCTTGGATGGTTTGGGAGGAAAGGTCATGGGTTTCTGAACCCATGGTTCCCTTTCTTTACCATGTTTCCTAGCAACAAAGTCTTCTTTATCATAATGTTGATTCTTTGATTATGGGTTATCAAGATCAACAGCAGGTTCAATTTCTATATCATTATCATTACTAGGTTGAGCATCACCATGAACATTATTATTAACATTATCACTAGTTTCAGGTTCATTACCAGATTGAGTTTCAGCATCAGAAATAGAAATATCATTTGGATTCTCAAGTGTTTCAACAATAGGATCACTAGAAGCATGCAAAGTCCTATCATTTTTCTTTTTTCTTCTTTTTAGAAGAACTAGGTACAACTATATTATTTCTTTGAGAATCTTGCTCAATTCTCTTAGGGTGGCCTTCAGGATACAAAGGTTCCTAAGTCATTTTACCAGTTCTAGTAGCCACTCTAACAGCATTATTATTATCCTTACTATTCAATTCATTAAGCAAATCATTTTGAGCTTTAAGTACTTGTTCTACTTGAGTGGTAACCATAGAAGCATGTTTACGAATAAGTTTAAGTTCGCCTTTAACATTAGCCATATAATCACCCAAGTGTTCAAGCATATTTGAATTGTATTTCAATTGTCTACCAAAATAAGCATTAAAGTCTTCTTGCTTAACCATAAATTTATCAAACTCATCTAAGCATGGGCTAGCAAATTTAGTAAACGGGATTTCAGCTTTATCATATCTATAGAGAGAATTTACCTTTACTACCTGTGTCGGGTTATCAAGACCATGAGTTTCTTCAATAGGTAAAGGATTAAGATTATATGTTTCTTCAACGGGCGGTAAATTAAGACCATGTATTTCTTCAATAGGAGGTAAATTCTTAACATCTTCAGCTTTAATACCTTTTTCTTTCATAGATTTCTTTGCCTCTTGCATATCTTCAGGACTGAGAAATAGAATACCCCTCTTCTTCGGAGTTGGTTTGGGAATAGGCTCAGGAATTGGCTCCGGAGGTGTCCAATTATTTTCATTTGTCAACATATTATTCAATAGAATTTCAGCTTCATCCGGTGTTCTTTCCCTGAAAACAGAACCAGCACAACTATCCAGGTAATATCTGGAGGCATCAGTTAGTCCATTATAAAAGATATCAAGTATTTCATTTTTTAAGAGGATGATCAGGCAAAGCATTAAGTAATTGGAGAAGCCTCTCCCAAGCTTGTGGGAGACTCTCTTCTTCAATTTGCACAAAATTATATATATATATCCCTTAAAGCAGCTTGTTTCTTATGAGTAGGGAAATATTTAGCAGAGAAGTAATAAATCATATCCCGGGGACTACGCACACAACCAGGATCAAGAGAATTAAACCATATCTTAGCATCACCCTTTAATGAGAACAGAAATATTTTAAGGATATAAAAGTAATGAGTTCTCTCATCTTTAGTGAACAGGGTGGCTATATCATTCAATTTAGTAAGATGTGCCACAACAGTTTCAGATTCATAACCATGAAAAGGGTCAGATTCAACCAAAGAAATTATATCAAGATCAACAGAGAATTCATAATCCTTATCAGTAACAAAGATAGGTGAAGTAGCAAAAGCAGGGTCAGGTTTCATTCTAGCATTTAAAGATTGCTTACTCCATTTAGCTAATAATCTTTTGAGTTCAGTTCTATTTTGGCACGCTAAAATAGCTAAGGAAGCTTCTTGATCAAAGACATAACCCTTAGGAATAACAAGTGATTCTTCATCATCACTTTCATCACTATCATCAGATTCAATATTTTCAATCTCTCTAGCCCTAGGAAGTTGTTTATTGAGAAAATCACTAAGTGGCATAGTAGTATCAGGCAGGTAGTTTCATCATAAGTATCATGCATGGCAGAAGTGGCATCATCAATAACATGCGACATATCAGAGCGAATAGCAGAAGCAGGTGTAGGTGTCGCAAACTTACTCATAACAGAAGGTGAATCAAGTGCAGAGCTAGATGGCAGTTCCTTACCTTCCCTCGTAGTTGAGGGATAAATCTTGGTTTTTGGATCTCTCAAGTTCTTCATAATGATAAGCAGATATATATCCCAAGTGACTCAAAGAATAGAGCTATGCTCCCCGGCAACGGCGCCAGAAAATAATCTTGATAACCCACAAGTATAGGGGATCGCAACAGTTTTCAAGAGTAGAGTACTCAACCCAAATTTATTGATTCGACACAAGAGGAGCCAAAGATTATTATCAAGTATTAGCAGCTGAGTTGTCAATTCAACCACACCTGGAAACTTAATATCTACAGGAAAGTGTTTAGTAGCAAAGTAATATGAGAGTGGTGATAATGGTAACAAAAGGTAACGGTAGTAAAAGCAATGTTTTTGGTATTTTGTAGTGATGATAGCAATAGCAACGGAAAAGTAAATAAGCGAAGAACAATATGTGGAAAGCTCGTAGGCAATGGATCAGTGATGGAGAATTATGTCGGATGCGGTTCATCATGTAATAGTCATAACCTAGGGTGACACAGAACTAGCTCCAGTTCATTGATATAATGTGGGCATGTATTCCGAATATAGTCATACGTGCTTATGGAAAAGAACTTGCATGACATCTTTTGTCCTACCCTCCCGTGGCAGCGGGGTCCTTACGGAAACTAAGGGATATTAAGGCCTCCTTTTAATACAGAACCGGAACAAAGCATTAACACATAGTGAATACATGAACTCCTCAAACTACGGTCATCACCGGTAAGTATCCCAATTATTGTCACTTCGGGGTTAACGGATCATAACACATAATAGGTGATTATAGACTTGCAAGATAGGATCAAGAACACTCATATATTGATGAAAACATAATAGGTTCAGATCTGAAATCATGGCACTCGGGCCCTAGTGACAAGCATTAAGCATAGCAAAGTCATAGCAACATCAATCTCAGAACATAGTGGACACTAGGGATCAAACCCTAACAAAACTAACTCGATTACATGGTAGATCCCATCCAACTCATCACCGTCCAGCAAGCCTACGATGGAATTATGTAACACCCCGGATGTAACTTTCCCAATTTGTACTCCAACTCTTGCCGTTTCCGGCGTTAAGTTAATTTATTTCCTCAGGTTCGGGTTTTTGTCTCCGTGTGTTGTTGTCGTTGTCATGCATCTCATATCATGTCATCATGTGCATTGTATTTGCATACGTGTTCGTCTCATGCATTCGATCATTTTCCCCATTGTCCGCTTTGCATTCCGGCGTTTCATTCTCCTTCGGTGGTAATTTCTAGCTTTCTTTCATGTGTGGGGATTCAACATTTCCAGATTGGACCGAGACTTGCCAAGCGGCCTTGGTTTACTACCGGTAGACCGCCTGTCAAGTTTCGTATCATTTGGACTTCCTTTGATACTCCAACGGTCAACTGAGGGACCAAAAAGGCCTCGTGTGTGTTGCAGCCCAACACCCCTCCAATTTGGCCCAAAACCCACCTAACTCTGCTCCATCATCTAGAGCGTTTGATCACGATCGCGTGGCCGAAAACCGCACCTCATTTGGACTCTCCTAGCTCCCTCTATGCCTATAAATAGGTCCCCCTCAAAATATCCCGGATCCCCTCTCCCCGAAACCCTAAATCCCAGATCCGCGTCGGCCGGACACGTCCGCCCCGGCCGGACGCGTCCGCTCCACCGCCCGCGCCAACCACCGCCCGCCACGTGGCATCGCGCCGTCGCCGCCGCCGAAG
>NC_041392.1:264432746-264476667 GCF_002162155.2 Triticum dicoccoides
CCGCCGCCGAGCCGCCGCCGGCCGCCTTTGCCTCGCCGCGCTGCCGTGGGCGCCATTGCCGGCCCACCGGAGCAAGCCGCCGGCCGCCCCGCGCCCGTCCTCCTCCGCCACTCATCGTCGTGGCCGAGCCCGCTCGCCGCCGTTCAACCCCGGCGTCGGCCGCCCTCGTCCTCACCTTCTCCTCGCCGGCCCGGCCGCCACCGACTCGCCGATGAACAGTGCTCGCGCCGCCGCCTCGGTTTGCGTGCAGATCTGGAAACCCTAGGTCGTTTTTTTTCTCTAACTCCCGAAATTGCAGATCCAAGTGCCTCTGTTCGTGGCCCCGTAACTTTGCAACCGTAGCTCCGATTCATGCATATAGCATATCAAAATGTTCATCTCAGAGAGTACATCATTTCATTCCATTGCATCATTTTCATTTGAGTTCATCTTGATGCCCGAAATACTGTTAGAAGAGGGCTACTTGAGATAATTGTCAGATCTGCTACTCCATTTAGGATTTTGTCATTTTTGCCATGATTAATGTGCGCATGCTATGACCTGATGCTCTACATATGTTTTGTTAAGGGTTTTGCCATCTTTCCAGAGGTGCAACCCATGTATTTTTGTGATGTGTGTGGTGATTTGTGCAAGCCTGAAAGTGGTGCACTTGCTAATTCTGTTTTCGGGGACTTAGCAATTTCACTAAGTCCTTGATCTGTTTATCTCATGATGCCATATGTTCATGTTGTTTCCTAGTGATCCGTGCCTCTTTTGAGGATGATCAGTAAGGATGTTTTGTTAACCTTGTAGTGCTCTATCCATCCAAGTCTTTGTTTGCAATTATGGAGCACCCTAGCTTGAGTCAATCGGGATCTACTTTTGCTACTTTGTGAATCTGGGCAGATTGTCAACTTATTTGCAATTTTGCCGATGATGTTGTAGTTGATCCGTGCATGCTATGCTATTATTCTTACCATGTCTAGCTTGAATTTTGTTACTTCTTGCTGGATGTATGCTTGTCTTGCCATGACTTGCACTGTAGTGAGTGCATCGAGCTCATAAACATGCCTACTTGAGATATGTTTCAGCATGTGCCAGTTTTCGCTAAGTCTGTGATCTGATTATGTTTTTGCTATGTTCACATGCTTGCAATTGTATTTTCTGATCCCTTTTGGCTCAAGGTCACTAAGGTACTTTTGTTAAGCTCTTTGAGTAGCTTCATGCCATGCTTTACTTTGCCTTGTTCAGGTCCTGAAGCATGTAGTTGTGTTGCTCCGAAGAGGGCTACCTGATCTGAAATTCCAAACAAGTGTTAATTTCACTAAGTCTGAGATCTGTTTACCATATGCATTTTTGCCATGCTTGTTTAAACCTGTTAATGGATGAATTGGCCATAGCTCAGTGCTAGACTTTTGTTAAGCATCTTGAATGCATCCCTTCCATGTATTTTGTTGTCATGTTTGGGTGTTGTAGCATGTTCATCTCATTGCATTCAGATGCCTACTTGCTGTAAATCGCAGACCGGTGCCATTTTTGAATCGCTTGCCATTTCCAAACCGTAACTCTGATTCCGGCGTTCTTTATATCATTTTCAAGCGATTTCATCTCATCTTTCCAGTGGCACACTTGGTTTTCCAAGTTGAGGTCAGGTTCATGCATTTCCTGTCATATCTTGAATTTTGCATCCCGCATCGCATCCCGCATAGCATATCATCTTTGCATTGCGTTGTTTGAGTTTGCACGTGGTTGATTGTATCCTTGTTGCTTGTTTGTCTTGTTTGGGTAGAGCCGGGAGACGAGTTTGCTAACGAGGAGCCCGTTGAGTTTGCTTTCGAGGATCCAGTCAACTCTGACAACTGTGCAGGCAAGATGATCATACCCTCGAAATCACTACTATCTTTGCTATGCTAGAATTGCTCGCTCTTTTGCTATGCCAATGCTACGATGCCTACCACTTGCTTTCAAGCCTCCCAAATTGCCATGTCAAACCTCTAACCCACCTTGTCCTAGCAAACCGTTGATTGGCTATGTTACCGCTTTGCTCAGCCCCTCTTATAGCGTTGCTAGTTGCAGGTGAAGATTGAAGACCGTTCCTTGTTGGAACATTTATTTACTTGTTGGGATATCATTATATTATCTTGCTATCTTAATGCATCTATATACTTGGTAAAGGGTGGAAGGCTCGGCCTCTCGCCTAGTGTTTTGTTCCGCTCTTGCCGCCCTAGTTTCCGTCATATCGGTGTTATGTTCCTGGATTTTGCGTTCCTTACGCGGTTGGGTTATCCAGCTTTTCCAGCAATGCCCAACATTGGTCTTACATTCGCCACCTAGCCTTTTTCTTTCCCTTGGGTTCTGCAGACTCAAGGGTCATCTTATATTAACCCCCCCGGGCCAGTGCTCCTCTGAGTGTTGGTCCAACCGGGCGATGTCCGGGGCTACCAGGGGCAACTCTGGGCTGGCCTACCCGACGTCTGGCTCATCTGAGTGTGCCCTGAGAACGAGATATGTGCAGCTCCTATCGGGATTTGTCGGCACATTTGGGCGGTGTTGCTGGTCTTGTTTTAACCTGTCGAAGTGTCTTGAATTACCGATATACCGAGTCTGATCGGAACGTCTTGGGAGGAGGTCTATTCCTTCGTTGACCGTGAGAGCTTGTCATGGGCTAAGTTGGGACTCCCCTGCAGGGATTTGAACTTTCGAAAGTCGTGCCCGCGGTTATGGGCAGATGGGAATTTGTTAATGTCCGGTTGTAGATAACTTGAACCTTAACTTAATTAAAATGAATCAACTAAGTGTGTTACCGTGATGGTCTCTTCTCGGCGGAGTCCGGGAAGTGGACACGGTGTTGGAGTAATGTTTGCGCAGGTTGCTCTCTAGTTTCTCGCTCGCGCTTTCCCTCCTCTTCTCGCTCTCTTTTGCGAATAAGTTAGACACCACATATGCTAGTCGCTTGCTGCAGCTCCACATATTTACCTTGCCATACCTATAAGCTTAAATAGTCTTGATCGCGAGGGTGCGAGATTGCTGAGTCCCTGTGGCTCACAGATTACTATTACACCAGATGCAGGGCCTGATGATTCCGCTCCAGGAGACGCGTTTGAGCTTAAGTGGGAGTTCGACGAAGACTCTCAACGTTACTATGTTTCCTTTCCCGGTGATCAGTAGTGGTGCCCAGTTGGGGGTGATTGGGACCGTTGTCGCATGCTGGGTTATCTTTTATTTTGGTGCCGTAGTCGGGCCATGAGTGTTTGGATGATGTAATGTTATTTATGTACTTGATTGACGTGGCGAGTGTAAGCCAACTATGTTATCTCCCCTTTATTATTCATATTACATGGGATGTTGTGAAGATTGCCTAACTTGCGACATATGCCTTCAATGCGATTATGCCTCTAAGTCGTGCCTCGACATGTGGGAGCTATAGTCGCATCGAGGGTGTTACAAATTACTCACGCACGGCGGTGAGCATCATGAAATTGGTGATGGAGGATGGTTGATAATAACAATGGCGACGGATTCCCCTCTCCGGAGCCCCGAACGGACTCCAGATCAGCCCTCCCAAGAGGTTTTAGGGCTTGGCGGTGGCTCCATATCGTAAAACACGATGATTTCTTCTCCCTGATTTTTTTCTCCCCGAAACTCAATATATGGAGGTGGAGTTGGAGTCTGAGACGCAACAGGGGGCCCACGAGGTAGGGGGCGCGCCCTAGGGGGGCAGGCGCGCCCCCCGCCCTCGTGGCAAGGTGGTGGGCCCCCTGGCCTTCATCTTTTGCAGGTATTTTTCTTATTTTCTGAAAAGTGGCTCTGTGAAGTTTCAGGTCATTCCGAGAATGTTTGCTCCTGCACATAAATAACACCATGGTAATTCTGCTAAAAACAGCGTCAGTCCGGGTTAGTTCCATTCAAATCATGCAAGTTAGAGTCCAAAACAAGGGCAAAAGTGTTTGGAAAAGTAGATACGTTGGAGACGTATCAACGAGCTAGTCAACTAGAGGCTTACTAGGGACATGTTGTGGTGTATGTATTCACACATGTACTACGGTTTCCAGTTAATACAATTATAGCATGAACAATAGACAATTATCATGAACAAGGAAATACAATAATAACCATTTTATTATTGCCTCTAGGGCATATTTCCAACAGTCTCCCACTTGCACTAGAGTCAATAATCTAGTTCACATCACTATGTGATTGTAATGAATCCAACACCCATGGGGTTTGTTCATATCTCGCTTGCGAAAGAGGTTATTTAGTCAATGGGTTTGAACCTTTCAGATCCATGTGTGCTTTACAAATCTCTATGTCATGTTGTAGATGCAGCTACCACGCGCTACTTGGAGCTATTCCAAATAACTGCTCTACTATACGAATCCGGTTTACTACTCAGAGTCATCTGGATTAGTGTCAAAGTTTGCATCGACGTAACCCTTTATGACGAACTCTTTTACCACCTCCATAATTGTGAAAATTCCTTAGTCCACTAGTTACTAAGGATAAGTTTGACCGCTGTCATGTGATCCATTCATGGATCACTCTTGTACCCCTTAACTAACTCATGGCAAGGCACACTTTAGGTGCGGTACACAGTATAGCATACTGTAGAGCCTACGTCTAAAGCATAGGGGACGACCTTTGTCCTTTCTCTCTCTTCTGTCGTGGTCAGGTCTTGAGTCTTACTCAATACTCACACCTTGTGACACAGCCAAGAACTCCTTCTTTGCTGATCTATTTTGAACTCCTTCAAAATCTTGTCAGGGTATGTATTTATTTGAAAGTACTATTAAGCGTTTTTATCTATCCTTATAGATCTTGATGCTCAATGTTCAAGTAGCTTAATACAGGTTTTCCATTGAAAAACATTGTTCAAATAACCCTGTATGCTTTACAGAAATTCTACATCATTTCTGATCAACAATATGTTAACAACATATACTCATCAAAAACTCTATAGTACTCCCACTCACTTCTTTGGAAATACAAGTTTCTCATAAACTTTGTATAAACCCAAAATCTTTGATCATCTCATCAAAGTGTACATTCCAACTCCGAGATGCTTACTCCGGTCCTTAGAAGTATTGATGGAGCTTTACATACTTGTTAGCATCTTTCAGGATTGACAAAACCTTCTGGTTGTATCACATACAACCTTTCCTCAAGAAAATCGTCGAGGAAACAATGTTTTGACATCCTATCCGCAAGATTTCATAGATAATGCAGTAACTGCTAACATAATTCCAACAGACTCTTAGCATCGCTACGAGTGAGAAAGTCTCATAGTAGTCAACTCCTTGAACTTGTCGGAAAACATCTTAACGACAAGTCGAGCTTTCTTAATGGTGACACTTACCATCATTGTCCGTCTTCCTTTTAAAATCCATCTGCACCCAACAGCCTTACGACCATCAAGTAGTTCTTCCAAAGTCTATACTTTGTTTTTATACATGGATCCTCTCTCGGATTTTATGGCCTCGAGCCATTCGTCGGAATCCGGGCCCACCATTGCTTCTCCATAGCTCGTAGGTTCATTGTTGTCTAGCAACATGACTTCCCAAGACAGGATTACGTACCACTCTGAAGTAGTATGCATCCTTGTCGACCTATGAGGTTTGGTAGTGACTTGATCCGAAGTTTCATGATCACTATCATAAGCTTCCACTTCAATTAGTGTAGGTGCCATAGGAACAACTTCATGTGCCCTTCTACACACTAGTTGAAGTGACGGTTCAATAACCTCATCAAGTCTCCATCATCCTCCCACTCAATTCTCTCGAGAGAAACTTTTCCTCGAGAAAGGACCCATTTCTAGAAACAATCACTTTTGCTTCCGGATCTGAAGTAGGAGGTATACCCAACTATTTTGGGTATTCTATGAAGATGCATTTATCCGCTTTGGGTTCGAGCTTATCAGCCTGAAACTTTTTCACATAAGCGTCGCAGCCCCAAACTTTTAAGAAACGGCAGCTTAGGTTTTTCTAAACCATAGTTCATACGGTGTCGTCTCAACGGAATTGTGTGGTGCCTTATTTAAAGTGAATGCGGTTGTCTCTAATGCCTAACCCATAAACAATAGTGGTAATTCCATAAGAGACATCATGGTATGCACCATATCCAATAGGGTGCAGTTATGATGTTCGGACACACCATCACACTATGGTGTTCCAAGCGGTATTAGTTGTGAAACAATTTCCACAATGTCTTAATTGTGTGCTAAACTCGTAACTCAGATATTCATCTCTATGATCATATCATAGACATTTTATCATCTTGTCACGACGATCTTCAATTTCACTCTGAAATTACTTAAACCTTTCAATAATTCAGACTTGTGTTTCATCAAGTAAATATACTCAGCATCTACTCAAATCATCTGTGAAGTAAGAACATAATGATATCCACTGCGTGCCTCAGCACTCATTGGACTGCACACATCAAAATGTATCACTTCCATCAAGTTGCTTTCTTGTTCCATCTTACTGAAAACGAGGCCTTTCAGTCATCTTGCCTATGTGGTATGATTTACATGTCTCAAGTGATTCAAAATCAAGTGAGTCCAAACGATCCATCTGTATGGATTTTCTTCATGCATATCTACCAATAGACATGGTTCGCATGTCTCAATCTTTTCAAAAACGAGTGAGTCCAAAGATCCATCAACATGGAGCTTCTTCATGCGTTTTATACCAACATGACTCAAATTGCAGCGCCACAAGTATGTGGTACTATCATTACTATCTTATATCTTTTGGCATGAACATGTGTATCACTACGATCGAGATTCAATAAACCATTCATTTTAGGTGCAAGACCATTGAAGGTATTATTCAAATAAACAGAGTAACCATTATTCTCCTTAAATGAATAGCCATATTGCGATAAACATAATTCAATCATGTCTATGCTCAACGCAAACACAAAATAACAATTATTTAGGTTTAACAGTAATCCCGATGGTAGAGGGAGCGTGCGATGTTTGATCACATCAACCTTGTAAACACTTCCAACACATATCGTCATCTCACCTTTAGCTAGTCTCCGCAGCCTTTTATTTCGAGTTACTAACACTTAGCAACCGAACCGGTATTTTTTACCCTGGTGCTACTAGGAGTACTAGTAAAGTACACAATAATATAACGTATATTCAAAATACCTCTGTTGACCTTGCCAGCCTTCTCATCTACCAAGTATCTAGGGTAGTTCTGCTTCAGTGACCGTTCCCCTCATTACAGAAGCACTTAGTCTCGGGTTTGCGTTCAACCTTGGGTTTCTTCACTAGAGTAGCAACTGATTGCCATTTCATGAAGTATCCCTTCTTTCCCTTGCCCTTCTTGAAACTAGTGGTTTAACCATCAACAATTGATCCTCCTACTTGATTTCTACTTTCGCGGTGTCAAACATCGCGAGTTGCTCAAGGATCATCATGTCTATCCTTGATATGTTATAGTTCATCACGAAGCTCTAATAGCTTGGTGGCAGTGACTATGGAGAACCATCACTATCTCATCTGGAAGATTAAATCCCACTTGATTCAAGCGATTGTAGTACTCAGACAATCTGAGCACATGCTCAACGATTGAGCTTTTCTCCCTTAGTTTGCAGGCTTAAGAAACTTGTCAGAGGTCTCATACCTCTTGACGTGGGCACTAGTCTGAAATCCCAATTTCAGTCTTTGGAACATCTCATATGTTCTGCGACTTCTCAAAAACGTCTTTGGTGCCACAATTCTAAACCGTTAGCATTACGCACTGAACTATCACGTAGTCATCAAAACGCGTATGTCAGATGTTTCCCAACATCTACAGACAATGCTCGAGGTTCAGCACACCGAGCGGTGCATTAAGGACATAAGCCTTCTGCGCAGCAATGAGGATAATCCTCAGTTGACGGACCCAGTCCGCATGATTTCTACTATCAACTTTCAACTAAATTTTCTCTAGGAACATATCTTAAACAGTGGAACTAAAGTGTAAGCTACGACATAATTTGCAAAGATCTTTTGACTATGTTCATGATAATTAAGTTCATCTGATTATTTAATGAACTCCCACTTAGATCGACATCCCTCTAGTCATCTAAGTGATACATCATCCGAGTCAACTAGGCCGTGTCCGATCATCACGTGAGATGTACTAGTCATCATCGGTGAACATCTTCATGTTGATCATATCTACTATACGACTCATGTTCGACCTTTCGGTCTCTTGTGTTCCGAGGCCATGTCTGTACATGCTAGGCTCGTCAAGTCAACCTAAGTGTTTAGCATGTGTAAATCTGGCTTACACCCGTTGTATGCGAACGTTAGAATCTATCACACCCGATCATCATGGGGTGCTTCTAAACAAGGAACCTTCGCAACGGTGCACAGTTAGGGGGAACACTTTCTTGAAATTTTAGTGAGGGATCATCTTATTTATGCTACCGTCGTTCTAAGCGAATAAGATGTAAACATGACAAACATCACATGCAAATCATAAAGTGACATGATATGGCCAATATCATCTTGTGCCTTTGATCTCCATCTTCGAGGCGCGGCATGAACAACATCGTCACCGGCATGACACCATGATCTCCATCATCATGATCTCCATCATCGTGTCTTCATGAAGTTGCCTCGCCAACTATTACTTCTACTACTATGGCTAACGGTTAGCAATAAAGTAAAATAATTACATGGCATTTCCATTGACATGCAGGTCATAAATAAATTAAGACAACTCCTATGGCTCCTGCCGGTTGTCATACTCATCGACATGCAAGTCATGATTCATATTACAAGAACATGATCAATCTCATACATCACATATATCATTCATCACATCCTTTTGGCCATATCACATCACATAGCATACCCTGCGAAAACAAGTTAGACGTCCTCTAATTGTTGTTGCATGTTTTACGTGGCTACTATGGGTTTCTAGCAAGAACGTTCCTTACCTACGCAAAACCACAACGGTGATATGCCAATTGCTATTTGCCCTTCATAAGGACCCTTTTCATCGAATCCGATCCGACTAAAGTGGGAGAGACAGACACCCGCCAGCCACCTTATGCATCAAGTGCATATCAGTCGGTGGAACCAGTCTCACGTAAGCGTACGTGTAAAGTCGGTCCGGGCTGCTTCATCCCACAATGCCGCCGGATCAAGATAAGACTAGTAACGGTAAGCAAATTGAACAAATCATTGCCCACAACTGCTTTGTGTTCTACTCGTGCATAGAATCTACGCATAGACCTAGCTCATGATGCCACTGTTGGGGAACGTAGAAATAATTCAAAATTTTCCTACATGTCACCAAGATCAATCTAGGAGATGCTAGAAATGAGAGAGAGGGAGTGTATCTTCATACACTTGAAGATCGCTAAGCGGAAGTGTTACAAGAACGTAGTTGATGGAGTCGTACTCGCGGTGATTCAAATCGCGGAAGATCCGATCTAGCGCCGAACGAACGGCGCCTCCGCATTCAACACACGTACAGCCCAGGTACGTCTCCTCCTTCTTGATCCAGCAAGAGGAGAGGATAAGTTGAGGGAGAACTCCGGTAGCACGACGGCGTGGTGGTGGAGTTTGTGGTATTCCTGCAGGGCTTCGCCAAGCTCTACGGAGGAGAAGGAAGAGTTGGAGGAGAGAGGGGCTGCGCCAGGGAAGGGGTGCGGATGCCCTCTCTCTCCCTCACTATATATAGGGGGAGGGGTGGAGGAGGCGCCCTAGGGCTCCCTAGGGGAGGGGCGGCGGCCACAGGGAAAACCCTAGATGGGTTTGGGCGCCCCCACCCCTAGGAAACTTGCCCCCCAAGCCGGGAGGGGTGGCTGCCCTAGGGGAGGCGCCCCCACCTCTCCAAGTTACGTGAGATGGGGTGGGAGGGGCGCTCAGCCCCTTAGTGGGCTGATGTGCCCCCTCCCCCTGGCCCATAAGGCCCCCCAACGCTTGTCGGGGCCTCCGAAACCCCTTTCGGACATGCTGGTCGTCACCTGGTACCCCCGGAACAATTCCGGACTCCAATAACCTTCGTCCAATATATCGATCTTAACCTCCGGACCATTTCAGAACTCCTGTCACGTCCGGGATCTCATCCAGGACTCCGAACAACCTTCGGTAACCACATACTATTTCCCATAACAACTCTAGCGTCACCGAACCTTAAGTGTGTAGACCCTACAGGTTCGGGAACCATGCAGACATGACCGAGACATCTCTCCGGCCAATAACCAATAGCAGGATCTGCATACCCATATTGGCTCCCACATGTTCCACGCTGATCTCATGGATGAACCACGGTGTCGGGGATTCAATCAATCCCGTATACAATTCCCTTTGTCTATCGGTATGTTACTTGCCCGAGATTCGATTGTTGGTATCCTGATGTCTACTACACAACCTTCTTCTTGTCGATGTTGTTGGGCCTCCAAGTGCAGAGGTTTGTAGGACAGTAGCAAATTTCCCTCAAGTGGATGACCTAAGGTTTATCAATCCATAGGAGGCGTAGGGTGAAGATGGTCTCTCTCAAGCAACCCTGCAACCAAATAACAAAGAGTCTCTTGTGTCCCCAACACATCCAATACAATGGTAAATTGTATAGGTGCACTAGTTCGGCGAAGAGATGGTGAAACAAGTGGTATATGGATAGTAGATAAAGGTATTTATAATCTAAAATAATAAAAATAGCAAGGTAACGAATGATAAAAGTGAGCGTAAACGGTATTGCAATGCGTTGAAACAAGGCCTAGGGTTCATACTTTCGCTAGTGCAAGTTCCCTCAACAATAATAAAATAATTGGATCATATAACTATCCCTCAACATGCAACAAAGAGTCACTCCAAAGTCATTAATAGCGGAGAACAAATGAAGAGATTATGGTAGGGTACGAAACCACCTCAAAGTTATTCTTTCCAATCAATCCGTTGGGCTATTCCTATAGGTGTCACAAACAGCCCTAGAGTTCGTACTAGAATAACACCTTAAGACACAAATCAATCAAAACCCTAATGTCACCTAGATACTCCATTGTCACCTTAAGTATCCGTGGGTATGATTATACGATATGCGTCACACAATCTCATATTCATCTATTCAACCAACACAAAGGACCTCAAAGAGTGCCCGAAGTTCCTACTGGAGAATCACGACAAAAACGTGTGCCAACCCCTATGCATAGGTTCATGGGGGGAACCCGCAAGTTGATCACCAAAACATACATCAAGTGAATCACGTGGTATCCCATTGTCACCACAGATACGCACGGCAAGACATACATCAAGTGTTCTCAAATCTTTAAAGACTCAATCCGATAAGATAACTCCAAAGGGAAAACTCAATTCATTACAAGAGAGTAGAGGGGGAGGAGAAACATAAGATCCAACTATAATAGCAAAGCTCGCCATACATCAAGATCGTGCCAAATCAAGAACACGAGAGAGAGAGAGAGATAGAGAGAGAGAGATCAAGCACATAGCTACTGGTACATACCCTCAGCCCTGAGGGAGAACTACTCCCTCCTCGTCATGGAGAGCACCAGGATGATGAAGATGGACACCGGAGAGGGATTGCCCCCTCCGGCAGGGTGCCGGAACGGGTCTAGATTGGTTTTTGGTGGCTACGGAGGCTTCTGGCGGCGGAACTCCCGATCTATTCTCCGTTCTGGAAGTTTTAGGATACGTGGGTATATATGGGTGAAAGGAGTACGTCGGTGGACCGAAGGGGTGGCCACGAGGCAGGGGGGCGCGCCCCCTACCCTCGTGAGCTCCTCCTTCATCTTCTGACGTAGGGTCCAAGTCTATCTGGTAGGTTTCCTTCCAAAAATAACTTCTCCAGTTGATTTCGTTCCGTTTTGACTCTGTTTGATATTCCTTTTCCTCGAAACACTGAAATAGGCATAAAACAGCAAATCTGGGCTGGGCCTCCGGTTAATAGGTTAGTCCCAAAAATAATATAAAAGTGAAAAATAAAGCCCAATATTGCCCAAAACAGTAGATAATATAGCATGGAGCAATCAAAAATTATAGATACGTTGGAGACGTATCAAACATCCCCAAGCTTAATTCTTGCTCGTCCTCGAGTAGGTAAATGATAAAAGCAGAATTTTTGATGCGGAGTGCTACTTGGCATAATTTCAATGTAATTCTTCTTAATTGTGGTATGAATATTCAGATCTAAAAGATCCAAGGCAAAAGTTCATATTGACATAAAAATAATAATACTTCAAGCATACTAACTAAGCAATCATGTTTTCTCAAAATAACATGGCCAAAGAAAGCTATCCCTACAAAATCATATAGTCTGGCTATGCTCTATCTTCACCACGCAAAATATTTAAATCATGCACAACCCCGATGACAAGCCAAGCAATTGTTTCATACTTTTGATGTTCTCAAACTTTTTCAATCTTCACGCAATATATGAGCGTGAGCCATGGACATAGCACTATAGGTGGAATAGAATGGTGGTTGTGGAGAAGACAAAAAAGGGAGAAGATAGTCTCACATCAACTAGGCGTATCAACGGGCTATGGAGATGCCCATCAATAGATATCAATGTGAGTGAGTAGGGATTGCCATGCAATGGATGCACTAGAGCTATAAGTGTATGAAAGCTCAACAAAAGAAACTAGTGGGTGTGCATCCAACTCGCTTGCTCACGAAGACCAAGGGAATTTTGAGGAAGCCCATCATTGGAATATACAAGCCAAGTTCTATAATGAAAGATTCCCACTAGTATATGAAAGTGACAACATAGAAGACTCTCTATCATGAAGATCATGGTGCTACTTTGAAGCACAAGTGTGGTAAAAGGATAGTAGCATTGCCCCTTCTCTCTTTTTCTCTCATTTTTTTTATTTTTTATTTGGGCCTTCTCTTTTTTATGGCCTCTTTTTTTTATTTGGGCTTCTTTGGCCTCTCTTTTTTCGTCCGGGGTCTCATCCCGACTTGCGGGGGAATCATAGTCTCCATCATCCTTTCCTCACTGGGACAATGCTCTAATAATGATGATCATCACACTTTTATTTACTTACAACTCAAGAATTACAACTCGATACTTAGAACAAGATATGACTCTATATGAATGCCTCCGGCAATGTACCGGGATGTGCAATGATGCATGAGTGACATGTATGAAAGAATTATGAACAGTGGCTTTTCCACAAATACAATGTCAACTACATGATCATGCTAAGCAATATGACAATGATGAAGCGTGTCATAATAAACGGAACGGTGGAAAGTTGCATGGCAATATATCTCAGAATGGCTATGGAAATGCCATAATAGGTAGGTATGGTGGCTGTTTTGAGGAAGGTATATGGTGGGTTTATGGTACCGGCGAAAGTTACGCGGTACTAGAGAGGCTAGCAATGGTGGAAGGGTGAGAGTGCGTATAATCCATGGACTCAAAATTAGTCATAAAGAACTCACATACTTATTGCAAAAATCTACAAGTTATCAAAGCAAAGTATTACGCGCATGCTCCTAGGGGATAGATTGGTAGGAAAAGACCATCGCTCGTCCCCGACAGCCACTCATAAGGAAGACAATCAATAAATAAATCATGCTCCGACTTCATCACATAACGGTTCACCATACGTGCATGCTACGGGAATCACAAACTTCAACACAAGTATTTCTCAAATTCACAACTACTCAACTAGCATGACTCTAATATTACCATCCTCATATCTCAAAACAATCATCAAGTATCAAACTTCTCTTAGTATTCAACACACTCATAAGAGAATTTTATTATTCTTGAATACCTAGCATATTAGGATTTTAAGCAAATTACCATGCTATTTAAGACTCTCAAAATAATCTAAGTGAAGCCTGAGAGTTCATCTATTTCTTCAAAATAAAACTACCACCATGCTCTAAAAGATATAAGTGAAGCACTAGAGCTAATGACACACTACTCCGAAAGATATAAGTGAAGATCAATGAGTAGTCGAATAATTGTGCAACTATGTGAAGACTCTCCCATTAAATAATTTCAGACCTTGATACTTTATTTAAACAGCAAGAAAAACTAAATAAAATGACATCTAAGAATAGCAAACATCATGTGAAGAAGCAAAAACTTAGGATCAACCGAAACTAACTGATAGTTGTTGAAGAAGAAAGGTGGGATGCCAACCGGGGCATCCCCAAGCTTAGACGCTTGAGACTTCTTGAAATATTATCTTGGGGTGCCTTGGCCATCCCCAATCTTTATCCTTTGTGTCTCCTTAATTCCTCTCATATCACGGTCTCCCTAAACCTCAAAAGCTTCATCCACACAAAACTCAACAAGGACTCGTGAGATAAGTTAGTATAAACCATTGCCAAAACCTTATCATGCTCTACTGTAGCAAATCACTAAAAAATATTATTAAACATTGCATACTAAATGCCTCTGCATATTTAATAGTCCTATCCTCAAATAGAATCATTAAAGAAGCAAACATATGCAAACAATGCAAACATAACAGCAATCTGCCTAAACAGGATAGTCTGTAAAGAATGCTGCAACATCCATACTTCCCTAGCTCCAAAAATTTTGAAAGAAAATCCCCACTGTAGTAAATTTATCAGAGCTTAATATGAAAAAGGTTTTGACATTTTATCACATTCTGACTTTTCTAGGGAATTATTGCAACAGCGGTAAACTTTCTGTTTTCAAACAGCAACATGTATACTTGTAACATAGGCATAGTAAAGGCTATCAATGCCACTTTTATTGAAATAAAAGATGCAAAACATTGTTCTAAATAACAGCAAGCAAATCCTAACAAAATAAATTGACGCTCCAAGCAAAACACATATCATGTGGTAAATAAAAATATAGCTCCAAGTAAAGTTACCGATGAATGAAGACGAAAGAGGGGATGCCTTCCGGGGCATCTCCAAGCTTAGGCTCTTGGCTATCCTTGAATATTACCTTGGGGTGACTTGGGCATCCCCAAGCTTAGGCTCTTGCCACTTCTTATTCCATAGTCCATCGAATCCTTACCCAAAACTTGAAAACTTCACAACACAAAACTTAACAGAAAACTCGTAAGCTCCGTTAGTATAAGAAAATAAATCACCACTTCAAGTTACTGTAATGAACTCATTATTTATTTATATTGGTGCTAAAACTACTGTATTCCAACTTCTCTATGGTTTATAAACTATTTTACTAGCCATAGATTCATCAAAATAAGTAAACAACACATGAAAAACAGAATCTGTCAAAAACAGAACAGTCTGTAGTAATCTGGATCAAACGTATACTTATGGAACTCATAAAATTCTAAAATAAATTTCTGGACCTGAGGTATTTATGTAGTAATCATCTTAAAAAAGAATTAACTAAATAGCACTCTCCAAATAAAAATGGCAGCAATTCTCGTGAGCGCTAAAGTTTCTGTTTTTTACAGCATGATCGCAAAGACTTTCCCCAAGTCTTCCCAAAGGTTCTACTTGGCACAAACACTAATTAAAAGCATGTAACCACATCTAAACAGAGGCTAGATGAGTTATTCATTACTAAACAGGAACAAAAAGCAAGTAATAAGAATAAAATTGGGTTGCCTCCCAACAAGCGCTATCGTTTAACGCCCCTAGCTAGGCATGATGATTTCAATGATGCTCACAGAAAGGATAAGCATTGAAACATAAACAGAGCATCATGAAGAATATGACTAGCACATTTAAGTCTAAACCACTTCCTATGCATAGGGATTTTGTGAGCAAACAACTTGTGGGAACAATAATCAACTAGCATAGGAGGGTAAAACAAGCATAACTTCAAAGCTTTAAGCACATAGAGAGGAAACTTGATATTATTGCAATTCCTACAAGCATATGTTCCTCCCTCATAATAATTTTCAGTAGCATCATGAATGAATTCAACAATATAACCAGCACCTAAAGCATTCTTTTCATGATCTACAAGCATAGAAAATTTACTACTCTCCACATAAGCAAAATTCTTCTCATGAACAATAGTGGGAGCAAACTCAACAAGATAACTATCCTGTGATTGAAAATTAAGATCAAGATGACAAGTTTCATGGTTATCATTATTCTTTAAAGCATACGTGTCATCACAATAATCATCATAGATAGGAGGCATGCTTTCATCATAATAAATTTGCTCATCAAAACTTGGGGGACAAAACATATCATCTTCATCAAACATAGCTTCCCCAAGCTTGTGGCTTTGCATATCATTAGCATCATAGATATTCAAGGAATTCATACTAACAACATTGCAATCATGCTCATCATTCAAATATTTAGTGCCAAACATTTTATAGATTTCTTCTTCTAGCACTTGAGCACAATTATCCTTTCCATCATACTCACGAAAGATATTAAAAAGGTGAAGCATATGAGACAAACTCAATTCCATTTTTTATAGTTTTCTTTTATAGACTAAACTAGTGATAAAACAAGAAACTCAAAGACTCGATTGCAAGATCTAAAGATATACCTTCAAGCACTCACCTCCCGCGCCAGAAAAGAGCTTGATGTCTACTACACAACCTTCTTCTTGTAGACGTTGTTGGGCCTCCAAGTGCGGGGGTTTGTAGGACAGTAGCAAAATTCCCTCAAGTGGATGACCTAAGGTTTATCAATCCGTAGGATGCGTAGGATGAAGATGGTCTCTCTCAAGCAACCCTGCAACCAAATAACAAAGAGTCTCTTGTGTCCCCAACACACCCAATACAATGGTAAATTGTATAGGTGCACTAGTTCGGTGAAGAGATGGTGAAACAAGTAGTATATGGATAGTAGATAAAGGTATTTATAATCTGAAATAATAAAAACAGCAAGGTAACGAATGATAAAAGTGAGCATAAACGGTATTGCAATGCGTTGAAACAAGGCCTAGGGTTCATACTTTCGCTAGTGCAAGTTCCCTCAACAATAATAACATAATTGGATCATATAACTATCCCTCAACATGCAACAAAGAGTCACTCCAAAGTCACTAATAGCAGAGAACAAACGAAGAGATTATGGTAGGGTACGAAACCACCTCAAAGTTATTCTTTCCAATCAATCCGTTGGGCTATTCCTATAGGTGTCACAAACAGCCCTAGAGTTCATACAAGAATAACACCTTAAGACACAAATCAATCAAAACCCTAATGTCACCTAGATACTCCATTGTCACCTCAAGTATCCGTGGGTATGATTATACGATATGCGTCACACAATCTCAGATTCATCTATTCAACCAACACAAAGGACCTCAAAGAGTGCCCCAAAGTTCCTACCGGAGAATCACGACGAAAACGTGTGCCAACCCCTATGCATAGGTTCATGGGCGGAACCCGCAAGTTGATCACCAAAACATACATCAAGTGAATCACGTGGTATCCCATTGTCACCACAGATATGCACGGCAAGACATGCATCAAGTGTTCTCAAATCTTTAAAGACTCAATCCGATAAGATAACTCCAAAGGGAAAACTCAATTCATTACAAGAGAGTAGAGGGGGAGGAGAAACATAAGATCCAACTATAATAGCAAAGCTCGCCATACATCAAGATCGTGCCAAATCAAGAACACGAGAGAGAGAGAGAGATCAAACACATAGCTACTGGTACATACCCTCAGCCTCGAGGGACAACTACTCCCTCCTCGTCATGGAGAGCACCGGGATGATGAAGATGGACACCGGAGAGGGATTGCCCCCTCCGACAGGGTGCCGGAACGGGTCTAGATTGGTTTTCGGTGGCTACAGAGGCTTCTGGAGGCGGAACTCCCGATCTATTCTCTGTTCTGGAAGTTTTAGGATACGTGGGTATATATGGGTGAAAGGAGTACGTCAGTGGACCGAAGGGGTGGCCACGAGGCAGGGGGCGCGCCCCAGGGGGGTGGGCGCGCCCCCTACCCTCGTGAGCTCCTCCTTCATCTTCTGACGTAGGGTCCAAGTCTATCCGGTAGGTTTCCTTCCAAAAATAACTTCTCCAGTTGATTTCGTTCCGTTTTGACTCCGTTTGATATTCCTTTTCCTCGAAGCACTGAAATAGGCATAAAACAACAAATCTGGGTTGGGCCTCCGTTTAATAGGTTAGTCCCAAAAATAATATAAAAGTGGAAAATAAAGCCCAATATTGCCCAAAACAGTAGATAATATAGCATGGAGCAATCAAAAATTATAGATACATTGGAGACGTATCATATCCCCATACCTCGTTCAATCTCGTTACCGGCAAGTCTCTTTACTCGTTTCGTAATGCATGATCCCGTGGCTAAATCATTAGTCACATTGAAATCATTATGATGATGCATTATCGAGTGGGTCCAGAGATACCTCTCCGTCACACGGAGTGACAAATCCCAGTCTTGATTCGTGCCAACTCAACAAACACTTTTAGAGATACCCGTAGTGTGCCTTTATAGCCACCCAGTTACGTTGTGACGTTTGGCACACCCAAAGCATTCCTACGGTATCTGGGAGTTGCACAATCTCATGGTCTAAGGAAATGATACTTGACATTAGAAAAGCTTTAGCAGACGAACTATACGATCTTGTGATATGATTAGGATTGGGTCTTGTCCTTCACATCATTCTCCTGATGATGTGATCCCGTTATCAACGACATCCAATGTCCATGGTCAGGAAACCATAACCATCTATTGATCAACGAGCTAGTCAACTAGAGGCTTACTAGGGACATGTTGTGGTTTATGTATTCACACATGTATGACGGTTTCCTGTTAATACAATTATAGCATGAACAATTGACAATTATCATGACAAGGAAATACAATAATAACCATTTTATTATTGCCTCTAGGGCATATTTCCAACACCCGCAACCACAGCCAGCGCCGGCGCGCTCCCAATGCTCTACACCCCCACCATCTGCAACGTGGCAGTCACCAGGACCCTCATCAACGGTGGCGCCGGCCTCAATGTCCTCTCCGTGGAAGCGTTGGCCTGCTTCACGTGCCCCATGGCCGGCTCCGCCCCACCAAGCCTTTCTCTGGAGTCATCGACCACTCCACCTGCCCCCTAGGGCAGATCCGCCTCCCCGTCACCTTCGGCACCCGCGACAACTACCGCACCGAGCTCATCGACTTCGACATCACCCACATCGGCCTGCCGTACAACGCCATCCTCGGGTACCTGGCCTTGGCCAAGTTTGTGGCGGCGACCCACCCTGGCTACAATCTCATGAAGATGTCGGGAAGCAGCATCGTCCTCACCATGGCAGGGGACACCAAGGATGTGCTCTCGGCCCTCAAGCACGCTTTCAGAGCCCCGGCGGCTGCGCGGCCAAGCAAGGAGGGAGCCGCAGAGGCCCTGGGGGCTGCACCAGCAAAGAAGAAGCAGTTGTTCTCTCAAGACCAGGCCGAGACGAAGCAGGTGCCGGTCGATGAGGATGGCTCATCGGGCTCCACCTTCACCATAGGTGCTGGCCTCCCACCAGACCAAGAAGAGGCACTGGTCAAGTTCCCACGCAAACAAGGATGTGTTTGCATGGGAGGTGGCAGACCTGGTTAGGGTTCCACGTGGAGTAATCGAGCACCACTTGATGGTGTGCCCTAATGCGCTACCAGTGAAGCAGAGGGCACGACGGCAAGCTCCAGAGAAGCAGTCATTCATCACCCAGGAGATCCGCAAGCTGTTGGAGGTTGGTGTCATTCGGGAAGTGCGGCACCCGGACTGGCTCGCGAACCCAGTCATCATCCCCAAGAAGGGCGGGAAGGAGCGCATGTGCGTCGATTTCACCAACCTCAACAAGGCATGTCCTCAAGAACCTTTCCCTCTCCCGCGAATCGAGCAGATCGTCGACTTCACCGTCGAGTGGGATCCATTGTGCTTCCTGAATGCCTTCTCGGGCTATCACCAAATCAAGATGGCCATGCAAGATGTTCAGAAGACCGCCTTCCTAACCCCGTGCAGAGTGTACTGCTATACAAGCATGTCATTTGGGCTGCGCAATGCGGGGCGACCTTTCAACGGTTGATGCATATTGCCCTAGGATAGCAGCTCGGGAGGAACGCTGAGGCGTACGTCGACGACATAGTGGTGAAATCTCAGGAAGCAAGAACTCTTATCGAAGACCCGGAGGAGACATACGCCAGCCTGCGTCAAGTGAACCTGCGGCTAAACCTAGAAAAATGTGTGTTTGGCGTTCCGTCTGGCAAATTGCTAGGTTTCCTGGTGTCGCACAAAGGGATCGAGGCCAACCCGGAGAAGGTCAATAGAAAGGATGAGCCCGCTGCAGACCCTCAAGGAGATGCAGAAGCTGGCGGGCTGCATAACCTCGCTCGGGCGCTTCATCTCCAAGCTGGGGGAGCGTGCCTTCCCATTCTTCAAGCTGATAAAGAAAAAAGGCCCATTCGAGTGGACTCCGGAGGCTGACACTGCCTTCCAAGACCTCATAAGGTACCTCACCAGCCCACCGGTGATGGTAGCACTGCGCCCCCTTGAGCCATTGGTGCTCTACCTGGCTGCCACGCCCCACTTTGCCAGCGCAGCACTAGTGGCACTTCGGGAGGAGCACCCAACCAAGGGCTCGCCGGGAATCACCTCGTGCCCCGCTGGGGGGCCGCAGCCTCAGGATGGTGCTCCCAAGGCCTCGGTCGCCCCACTGGTCAATGGCGCTCCTGAGGCCCTGGCCAATCCTTCAGACAATGAGACTCCTGAGGACGGGTTCCTAAGGCTACAACTGCCCCGACAGATGACAAGGTTCCTGAGGCTACAGCTGCCCCAATAGATGACAAGGCTCCTGAGGACCCTCAACCCTAGGAGGCGCATGACTCCGCCAATGCCTCCACCCTTGTCAAGCATCCAGTGTACTTCGTCAGCACGGTGCTGCGTGATGCGCTGGCATGCTACCCCATGTCCCAAAAGCTCTTGCTTGCGGTCCTCATCGCTTCCCGAAAGCTGCGCCACTATTTCCAAGGCCACCCCATCAAGGTTGTCTCAGCTTACCCTCTGGAGAGGGTCCTCCGGAGCCCTAACGCCACGGGGAGGGTTGCCAAATGGAACGTCGAACTGCAGGCATTCCAGCTGGAGTTCAGCACAACCAGAATCATCAAGGGTGCGGCCCTCGCTAACTTCATGGTGGAATGGACTGACGTTCCCGACCCAGAAGTGGGAGAGGACCGTTCCCTCTCGCTGATAAGCGAAGCACCAAATGGTTGGGTCATGTACTTCGACGACGCATTCGCGCGCCAGGGCGCGGGGGCTAGAGCTGTGCTCATCTCGCCCACTCAGGACAAGCTCTACTATGCTGTGCAACTTTTCTTCCAGCAGGGCAAGAAGGTATCCAACAATATCACGGAATATGAAGGTCTGATCGCTGGTCTCAAGGCTGCGATAGCTTTGGGGGTGAGGCGCCTCACCATCATGGGTGACTCCCAACTCCTTGTCAACTTCTCAACAAAGCGTACAAGCCGAAGGACGAGCACATGGAGGCATACCTCAAGGAGGTACGCAAAATTGAGAAACAATGCTTGGGCATGGAATTGCAGCACGTGCCACGCGGCACGAACAAGGAGGCGAACAACATCGCCAAGAGGGTGTCTCGGCACCTGCCTCAGGAGCCTGGCGTCTTCGAGGAGCGGGTCTTCAGGCCATCGGCAGCTCCCCCCGCTGCGGGACTGGCACCACCTCAGGAGGAGCTCCCCTCAGCACCCCTCACAGGCGCCCCAGCTTGCGACCCGACCTCGGGAGCCCGCCTGCTCCTCGCGCTTGAGCCTCTGGAGGGGTGCTGGACCGAGGAGTTCAAGGAATACCTGCTCCAAGGCACCTTGCCGGAGAAGGAGGAAGACGCAGAGTGCCGTGGATTTGTCACGGTAGATGTCCTTAGTGTCAGGACTTAGTCGTGAGGCCAACACATCTAATTGGTAGCTTGAGAGGGGTTGAGCGGGACGAGAGACGCGAGGTTTTACCCAGGTTCGGCCCCTCACGGTGGAGGTAAAAGCCTACATCCTGCTTCATTGATATTGATCATGGTGATGCTCACGATTACAAGGGTGTTGTTTTGCTACCTCTATCTCGAGATCTATTGATTTGTCTGTCTAGACTTTTCAGACATCTCCCCCTTGGGGTGCCCTGGCCCTCCTTATATAAGTTGGAGGGCGGCTTACATGACTAGTCCTAGTAGGATTAGGATTACTCTATTACAAGTGGAGTCCTAGTCTTACTACCTTTGTAAGGGAATATTCCTTATGCTTTCCTCTTAAGCCGGCCCACCATAACATGATCCGGCCTACTGTGCCTTGTTGTCCGTCTGACCCACCCCCCGAGTCACTAATGAGTCGAAAAGCTCCGGCGGGTTACCCGTGAGTTGCCAGGTCTGGGCGGGTCACCAGTAAGTCGCCAAGCTCTAGCCGGGTCATACATCAGGCCAAGTTACAACGCGGGGTATATCCCGGACATTAGCCCCCAGTTTAATTTGGATTTATCCATGTTAAACTGATCCTGCAAAAATAAACACAAGAACAAATTTGACAGGTTGTGCTCCGGGTTAAAAGTTTTTTCTGAACCGGCACCAGCTCATCCTTAAGTCCTTGTCATTTCCTTCTTGATACATGTCCATGGCTGTCGGTGTCAAAACCGGCGGATCTCGGGTAGTGGGTCCCGAACTGCGCGTCTAGGCCGGATGGTAACAGGAGGCAGGGAACACGATGTTTTACCCAGGTTCGGGCCCTCTTGATGGAGGTAAAACCCTACGTCCTGCTTGATTAATATTGATGATATAGGTAGTACAAGAGTAGATCTACCACGAGATCAAGGAGGCTAAACCCTAGAAGCTAGCCTATGGTATGATTGTTGTATATGGAGTTGATTGCCTACGGACTACAACCCTCTGGTTTATATAGACACCGGATAGGGTTAGGGTTACACAGAGTCGGTTACAATGGTAGGAGATCTTGAATATCCGCATCGCCAAGCTTGGCTTCCACGCCAAGGAAAGTCCCATCCGGACATGAGACGAAGTCTTCAATCTTGTATCTTCATAGTCCAGGAGTCCGGCTGAAGGTATAGTCCGGCTACCCGAACACCCCCTAATCCAGGACTCCCTCAGTAGCCCCTGAACCAGGCTTCAATGACGATGAGTCCGGCGTGCAAATTTTCTTCGGCATTGCAAGGCGGGTTCCTCCTCCAAGTCCTTCATAGAAGATTGTAAACACCAAGAGTAGTGTCCGGCTGTGCAAAATAAGCTTCCACATATTTCCATAGAGAGAATAATATTAACACGAATCAAATCTGCTGACGTATTTCGCAGTGCGTCATCGCACTACAGCCAAGTCCTTTACTCGAATCGTTTTTACTTTTCCACCTCAGCATGTTTTGCGAGGCAGTTTCCTTGGCATGTCTTGTCAAAGCAGAGATCGTGTACCCCCTTTACGGGATTCTCATCAATATGGACGTGGGTAACCCAACCGCGCCATTTATCACGGCGCTTGGGAGGCAAGCGAGTTTTACTAGGCTGGTGGGGACGCACAACCGCATCCGCCCATATAAGGGGATAAGGATCCACCTTTTTACCTATGGCTTCTTCCTCCTTTGCCTATCCATCTCCTGTGCACTCGAGCTCCAGCGCCCAAGCCCGCACTTCCCACCTCAGCCTTCTCCAGCAATGTCCGGAGCGGGAGGCAAGTGGATGGTCTCCTCCGCTACGGAGGGCCAAGTCAAGAAGCTAAGGAAGGCCGGATACCTGTCCAAGGACATCGCGCAGCGGCTTCCCGAAAAGGGGCAGCTTCTCCCCACCCCAAGGCCCCATGAGAGGGCAGTATTTCTTCCCCACTTCCTCCGCGGACTGGATTTTCCACTCCACCCATTTGTCCGGGGGCTCATGTTCTACTATGCCCTGGATTTCCATGATCTGGCCCCGAACTTCATCCTCAACATCTCGGCGTTTATCGTCATGTGCGAGGCTTTCCTCCGCGTCCGCCCTCATTTCGGCCTCTGGCTCAAGACCTTCAACGTCAAGCCTAAGGTGGTGCGCGGCAGCCAGGCGGAGTGCGGAGGCGCCATGGCGGGCAAGATGGCCAACGTCCTATGGTTTGAGGGCTCTTTTGTGGAGACCCTAAAGGGGTGGCAATCCAGGTGGTTTTACATCACCGAGCCACGCGATCCGAAATGGACCACAGCCCCCGAGTTCCGATCCGGACCCCTCACGGGGCTTATGTCCTGGAAAGAGACGGGCCTGTCGTGGGGTGACGAAAAAGAGGTGACCGGATTGCAAACATGCATCCAGTCCCTGGTGAACAAGCCAATCCGGCTTGTTAATGTAATCCAGGTTATGCTCGTCCGCCGGATCCTCCCGTGCCAAGAACGGGATTTTGATCTATGGGAGTTCGACCCGGCGCAGCACCAAACCCTTAGCAGGCTCTTTGACATGACATACGAAGATGCCTGGAAGGTGCTATTCAAGGGCGTCGAGGCTCCCGCATCCGCTTCCGAGGACCGCGGATACAGCTCGCAGCGTCACGCTAGCGAGGTAAGCTATCTTCACCTTTTACAGGATGTTAAGCTTTCTTCATAGTTTGACTCTATGCGGGATCTAAACTCCCTTATCTTTGACAGGCTTGGCGGGCGATATCCGGAACGATTAACTGTCCGGCTCCGCTGCCCGAAGACCCAGCCCCAGCTCTACTAGTGAAGCTGCTAGTTCCGGCGCCTTATGTGGTGCCGGAGAAGAAGGCCAAGAAGAAGAAGACCACGGGGACTCGAAAGAGTGCCCGTAATGTGGTGGTGTCGGACTCGTCATCCGACGAGTCCGAGACGCCCTCTTCCTGTGAAAACGAGAAGGAGGAAGAAGAAAACTCTCCCCCCCCCAGCGGAGGGAGGAGAGAAGAGGAAGGCCGCCCCAACAGGGGAGGCCTAGAGGTCTAGGAAAAGGAAGACCCCTCCGCCGGACTACTCCCCCGACGCCGAAGAGGGCGGAGAGGAGTGGCCAAACAGGGCCAAGCGTCCAGCAAAATCGTAAGTTCGGATATCAGAATAACTCATGATGTTCCTATGTTGCATAGCTTTCCATGATGTCGAATGTAATTATGCAGTCCGCCCCGGGCCGAATTCGACGAATCGTCGGGCGGCTCCCTGGACTCATCGGACGTGAACTCAGTTCCGCCCGCTGTCTCCCCCCGCACTGCAGACGACGCTGAAGTGGCGTCGCGACAAGCTCCGGGGCAGGAGGAGGTGGTCCCGGAGGAGCCGCAAGGCAACCTCCCGGACTCCAGGAGTGAAGGGGATAAGGCCCCCCAGGGCTCCAAGTCCGGCTTTGTGCCGGACACCGCGCCGGAATCTTCCACAGTTCCGGACCGCGGTAGGCGAACTCCTTCCAAGAGGAGCAAGCCTTCTGAGCCGGCGGCCTCCGTCCAACCGGAGGTGCCGGACAATCTGCTGGAGGTGCTCGACGGCGCCTCCATCGACGAGGGGCACCATACTATTATGAGTACGGTGATCCAGAAGGTTCAGTCTGTCAAGAGCGGACTGACTGAAGCTTGCGCTAGCCTTCTAATAGGCTTCGAGGTAAAAAATATGTAAAAATATTACCGCATAGACAGTAGCCCCTGATGCCCTGTTTGGCGTTCGGAAAGAAAAGCCGAATAGAGGATCTATTAAATTTCGTAGGAGTCTAACAAAAAAAGAGTCAATATGCGTATGCAGGCTTCGCTGCTGTCCACCGCCGCACTGACTGCAGAGGTGGGTGTCCTGAAGCAGGACTTCGAGCAGACCGAGCAAGACCTCGGCCTTGCCAAGCGGCGGCTCGAGGAGAAAGAAGGTACGAAATACCTTACAGAAAAGGTGCCTATAGAAAGGCGTGATTGCAAAAAAGATAACAGGATTGTACTATTTATTGTAGGGGCCACGACTGAAGTGGCGACCCTTAAGCAGGCGCTGTCTGAGGCCGAAAAGAAAACAGCCGTGGAGCGCACCAAGCGAGACAGACTTGGGGCTCGGGTCGGCGAGGTGCAGCAAGAGCTTCATGCTCTCATGAAAAAACATGAGAGTTTGGAGCTTGAGTCAAAGGCGCAAGCATCCGAGCTCACGACGGCCCTTGAGACTGCCAAGTCTGCCAAGGCCGAAGCCCAAAAGGCCCTCCAAGAGTTGGAGGAGATGAGGAAGATAGCGGCGGGTAAGGCATTCTTCATGCAAAGCAAAAATATAAAAGTAAACTACTTGTTACTTACCCGAATCCGGAGCTCTCCAGGGGCATTCGCAGATCTTCCCCGCAGCGTATCTGATGCCGCCGCATTCTGCCGAGCTGAAGAGGGCAGCTCGACGGAGAAGGTGTTCTGGTCTCGGTATTCTGAGGCCGGACACCCTGTGCCTTTGAGCGACCAGCTGAAACAGCTGGTCGAGCTCCACAAGGCGACCAAACAGGCCATGAAGGGCTTCATAGTTCGGCTGTGGCCCGGAGAGGCCCTGCCTGGGAGCTATTTCGGGCTGGTGCGGCGGCTGGTGGAGGCCTATCCGAGGCTCGAGGTCATCAAGCGCTCCGTCTGCATCGAAGGTGCCCGTCGGGCCCTTGCCCGTGCAAAGGTGCACTGGGGTAAGCTGGACGGTGAGAAGCTTGGGAAGGACGGGCCGCTGCCGGGGAAGGAGCACCGCAAGCCTAAGAACTACTACAAGGATGTTCTTGCAGGTGCCCGCCTTGTGGCGGATGAATGTACCAAGGATGTGATTTTTGAATGAACTCGCTCGTGTTTATCCTGTGCGCTGAAAACTTGTTCATATGCGCTAAGCAATGCTTATTGAATTTAAAATATTACTTTCTGTGCGGCCGTTTATCAAAAAATTGAGAGATGGCCAGTCGTCGGCTTCTGCCCCCATGCCACTAGTGCTGGGGTGTTCGGGATAAACCTGAGCGCTCTTTTTCCCATAGTTGGGTCCTTCGAGGGAGGCGCTCAGCACAAAGAACCAGGCAATCGGACTATAATGCTTGAACACTCTCACTTAGCCATAGAACTCTATAATTTTAAATTTCGGCGAAGCCCCTAGTTCGGAAGACCAAGTTCGGGGCGCTATCCACGCCTTGGCCGGACAAAGCCAGCTCCTCGCTCGAAGCGGCATAAGTCTTTAGGGACTCGAAAAACCTCTCGAACAGTGACCGGTCTCTCACCTCATCATGACAGTCAGTTTTAGCTTTCTCCACTGAGGTGCTTAACCCAGCTGAATCGGGGCACAATTGCAGTGGTTCTCCTAGTGCTACCTTAGCCGATAGAGCGGAACGTAAGGCACCAAAACATAGGAGCCGGGCAAACCCAACTATTAACCCAAATCATGATTCGGAGCCGATGCATATAGTGCTATAAGTTTGGGGTGCCGCACTTGTGAAAGTGTACGGACTTCTCACGCCATAATGAGGGGTACTGAAGCCCCTGGCGTGTTTGCCGTACCATGGTGTACGGGTGCAATCATGTCATTTAATAAACATATATGTGAAAAGAGCATAATGCAAAAAATAGACAAAAAGCTAAGCATTGTTTATAGAGAGGCTATTTATCAAAGCCGAACGATACAAATAGTGCGGTAAGCAAAAGATATTGGACTTTTCAGTATGTCCTGACCAGGGGCAGGCCGCGGAATTGTATTTAAAACAGGTATACCGCTCGTAACAGAGACCACCTGGGAGTTCCATAATGCGGCATGGCTTGTCTGCCTCCCTGGATCTTGCATCGTTTGTGCAGCAGTCGAATTGCCGAACAGGTCGTCCAAAGTACGGAGTCCTGAAAGTAAGAAAAAATTAAAAAGAATCCAGCAGCCCCTAGTACGTTTTAAGCCGTATTTTGGGCGTGCTGTTATTGTGCCCCTTCCCCTGTGCCCATGGTATTTCAAGGGCGTAGTTATGCACGCGAGGTACTGGTTTTGCTATGTCGCGAAAGCTGGGGTTGGGGCCGCTTTGCTACGCTTGCTCAGAGTGTGCCAGGCGGTCCTGCTGTGGGTTACTCCGGGCGCGCTTGGCAGTGTCTGGCTTTTTAATGGCCGGACTGGAGAATTGCCTGAGAAGGCTACTTTGTACCTCCGCTGCGAGAGCCGCCGTATGCTCCTCCGTACGGAGGGAGCGTTCGGTGTTTCCGTTGACCATAATTACTCCTCGAGGGCCTGGCATCTTGAGCTTGAGATATGCGTAGCGCGGCACCGCATTGAACTTTGCGAATGCGGTTCGTCCGAGCAGGGCGTGATAGCCACTGCGAAACGGGACTATATCGAAGATTAACTCTTCGCTTCGGAAATTGTCCGGGGATCCGAAGACCACGTCAAGTGTTACTGAGCATGTACAATTGGCTTCTACACCTGGTATAACGCCTTTAAAGGTCGTTCTTGTGGGCTTAATCCTTGAGGGATCTATGCCCATTTTCCGCACTGTATCCTGATAAAGCAGGTTCAGGCTACTGCCGCCGTCCATGAGGACTCTTGTGAGATGAAATCCGTCGATGATTGGGTCGAGAACCAATGTGGCGAAGCCGCCATGACGGATGCTAGTGGGATGGTCCCTTCGATCAAAAGTGATCGGGCAGGAGGACCATGGGTTGAACTTTGGGGCGACTGGCTCCATCGCGTATACGTCCCGTAGCGCACGCTTCCGCTCCCGCTTGGGAATGTGGGTTGTGTATATCATGTTCACCGTCCGCACTTGTGGGGGAAAGCCCTTCTGTCCATTGTTGTTCGGCGGCTTGGGCTCCTCGTCATCGCTGTGCAGCCCCTTGTCTCTGTTTTCGGCCCTTAACTTGTCTGCCTGCTTGAACACCCAACAATCCCTGTTAGTGTGATTGGCTGGCCTTTCGGGGGTGCCATGTATCTGGCACAAGCAATCGAGTATTCGGTCCAAACTGGACGGGCCCTGAGTATTCTTTTTGAATGCCTTTTTCTGCTGACCGGATTTATAGCCTTTGAATCCGGCATTGACTGCCGTGTCTTCATTGTTGTCGCTATTAACGCGGTGTTTTTGCTTATTCCGACGTGTCCTGCCACTTTTGTCCTTGGTGTCCGAATTACCAGGGTTCTTTGGTAAGGTGTTACTGCAAGCTAGCCAGCTATCTTCTCCCGCGCAAAAGCGGGTCATGAGTGTCGTGAGGGCTGCCATGGATTTTGGCTTTTCCTGTCCCAGGTGCCGGGCAAGCCACTCATCACGGATGTTATGCTTGAAGGCTGCTAGGGCCTCTGCGTTCGGACAGTCAACTATCTGGTTTTTCTTTGTTAGGAACCGTGTCCAGAATTGTCTGGCCGATTCCTCTGGCTGCTGAATTATGTGGCTTAAGTCATCGGCATCCGGCGGTCGCACGTAAGTTCCCTGGAAGTTGTCGAGGAATGCGGCTTCTAGGTCCTCCCAAGAACCGACTGAGTCTGCTGGCAAGCTGTTAAGCCAATGCCGGGCCGGTCCTTTAAGTTTGAGCGGGAGGTATTTGATGGCGTGTAGATCATCGCCGCGTGCCATGTGGATGTGAAGGAGATAATCCTCGATCCATACCGCCGGATCTGTTGTGCCATCATATGATTCGATGTTTATGGGTTTGAAACCCTTTGGGATTTTATGATCCATTACTTCATTCGTGAAGCATAGCGGGTGTGCGGCGCCTCTGTACTGGGCTATATCACGATGCAGCTCGGAAGAGCTATGTCTGTTGTGTTCGGCCCGGCCGGATTTGTTGTATCCGGCGTGAAGATCATTGTCACATGCAGTAGGGCGCCTGCGCGATCCGTAGATCGATCTCGTTTATCTTGCCTTATCCTCCAGTATGTCTCACAGGTCGGGCGCATTTTCCCGTGCCTTAGTTGAGCGGCGTCGGGGCATGGCTTGGGTGGAGGGCCGAGAGGCCTCTCTGTCGCGGCCGCGAGGTGGCCGGTCTGCCATGTCATGCACTAGTGATGTAGGTGCTTCCTCCTCTGATCGGGGTAGCGGCCTGTGCTTCGCGTAACTCTTGGAGGGGCGTTCGAGTTCATACTCTTCGGCTGCAAGGACTTCAGTCCATCTGTCAGCTAGCAAATCTTGGGCAGCTCTAAGCTGTTGCTGCTTTTTCTTGAGGCTGCTTGTCGTGGCTAAAAGCCTGCGTTTAAAACGCTCTTGTTCGGCGGGGTCTGATGGTATGATGAATTCGTCATCATCGAGGCTTGCCTCGTCTTCGGAGGGAGGCGTATAGTTATCATCCTCGACCTCTCGATCTGCCGCTCTCTCATGAGGGCTGGCTTCTCCATCTTCCTGTGCCGAATCTTGCTGAGGTGGGTGTTCTTCGGCGCTATCCGGGGTAGTATTATCTCCCGTGCCGGAATCACCGTTTTTGCTTTGGCGGGATTTAGAGCGGCGCCGCTGACGCCGGCGCTTTGGCTGTTTCTTGGGGGCGTCATCCCCCACTGTTCCATCGCCATCTCCATCTTTTGGAGTATCCACCGTATATATGTCATATGACGAGGTGGCCTTCCAGCGCCCTACAGGTGCTGGTTCCTGTTCATCTCCTACATCGTCGTCCATGTCGTCGATGTCTTCGGAGCTGAAGTCAAGCATGTCGGTTAGATCGTCGACAGTGGCTACAAAGTGGGTGGTGGGTGGGCTTTGAATTTCCTCATCGCCCGCATGCCATCCTCGTTGACCGTAGTCCGGCCAGGGCTCTCCTGATAAAGAGAGAGACTTAAGAGAATTCAGGATGTCGCCAAAAGGCGAACGCTGAAAGATGTCTGCGGCGGTGAACTCCATTATCGGCGCCCAATCGGATTCAATTGGCAGGGGCGCGAGGGTTCGGAGTCCGGGGAGGAGTCCAGATCCTCGGAGTCACGGGTCGTGCAGAGTGTGGGGCTAGCGTTCGGCTCAATCGCTTTCGGGATCGCAGCCCCCGAGGTGACGTCCAACCGCTCATCCTCGATTGGCGCAATAGGCTCCGAGTTAGGGGTCGGAACCGATGCGTGTGCGGCCTCCAGGACACTGTCCGGAGGCAGAGCTAGATCATGCCCCTCGAGATAGTGCGGCGCGCTTGGCCGTGGCTAGAACCCGTCGAAGATCAAGTCTCCGCGGATGTCAGCCGTGTAGTTTAGGCTTCCAAACCTGACTTGATGGCCAGGGGCGTAGCTTTCGATCTGATCCAGGTGGCCGAGCAAATTGGCCCGCAGAGCGAAGCCGCCGAAGACGAAGATCTGTCCGGGGAGCAAAGTCTCACCCTGGACCGCATCGTTGTTGATGATCAAAGGAGCCATCGGGCCTAAAGGCGACGACACAGAGGAACTCTCAATGAAAGCACCAATGTCGGTGTCAAAACCGGCGGATCTCGGGTAGTGGGTCCCGAACTGTGCGTCTAGGCCGGATGGTAACAGGAGGCAGGGAACACGATGTTTTACCCATGTTCGGGCCCTCTTGATGGAGGTAAAACCCTACATCCTGCTTGATTAATATTGATGATATAGGTAGTACAAGAGTAGATCTACCACGAGATCAAGGAGGCTAAACCCTAGAAGCTAGCCTATGGTATGATTGTTATATATGGACTTGATTGCCTACGGACTACAACCCTCTGGTTTATATAGACATCGGATAGGGTTAGGGTTACATATAGTCGGTTACAATGGTAGGAGATCTTGAATATCCGCATCGCCAAGCTTGCCTTCCACGCCAAGGAAAGTCCCATCCGGACACGGGACGAAGTCTTCAATCTTGTATCTTCATAGTCCAGGAGTCCGGCTGAAGGTATAGTCCGGCTACCCGGACACCCCCTAATCCAGGACTCCCTCAATGGCCTTATAGCAAATCTCCTTTAGCAGATATGTTCAAACTTTGCCAATGCAAAAAATCCGGGCACTTCTTCTGAAAAGTCTGGGTCAATAGACCAGCTTCATAGTCAATTTGCTGACATTAGCTTCTTGCATAAAAATATTATAAATAATAATCCATTTGACTCGGCTTCCAATGCTCTAGCTTGACAAAATTATTGGTCTTGAAATACTCATCTGATTTTCAGCCGGCTTAAAGATGTAGAACTTGCCGGTTTATCATTGCCAATATTGTCGGTTTGTAAATATTGATGGCACCGGGTCATAAATGTTGGCAACATCAAGATTGAAAATGTACCTCCCTTATATGCATATCACTTGTAGCCCCCATGTCTTAAGAAGGGAGCGTAGTAACAACTTAAGACTTGCTTCAATATAAATGTCACAACCTTGAAGAAATTCGGGTTGTTCATCTCAGTAACTAGTCATAACCTGAATATTCCACATATGTAACCCCCAAGTGCCGGGTTATCATGCTTGCAACAACCTGGGACTTGTAATTGCGTTATGCTCATAAAACTTCAACCAGTGTAGCTCCCAAGGGCCGGGTCATTATGCAATAATGAGCAGGGACTTTGTAGATATGATCATGTAGATTTGAGCAGTAATTAGTAACACCAAATGATGTAACTCCCAAGTTTCGGGTTACCTTTGACAGAAGCAATTAGTATCCCCCAAGGGCTGGCTCATCACAATGTGACGGGTCGGGTCTTCAATAAGGCAAGTTAAAAATGACCTTTCATTAGCCCCCAAGTGTCATGGTGCATGCTAGCAGCGACATGGTACTTCCATATTTGGACCAAGTGTCTTCGTGGACCCTTCGTGGGTGGAGCCCTCCGTGGACTCGTGCAACCATTACCCTTCGTGGGTTGAAGTCTCCATCAACATGGATGTACGATAGCACCACCTATCGGAACCATGACAAAAACATCCGTGTCTCCAATTGCGTTTGAATCCTCCAAACCCTTCCCTTTACATTCTTGCAAGTTGCATGCTTTACTTTCCGCTGCTCATATACTCTTTGCATGCTTGCTTGAATTGTGTTAAGATTGCTTGACTTATCCAAAGTTGCTAAAATCTGCCAAGAACTAAAATTGGGAAAAGGCTAGATTTTTATTTGGTCAAGTAGTCTAATCACCCCCCCTCTAGACATACTTTCGATCCTACGAGTGGTATCAGAGCTTTGGTCTCCATTTGCTTTGATTTTCATAGCTTTTGGAAGTCATAGCCTTGGTTTCACAACCTAGGAGAGTATGGCGTATAGCGAGCGAAATTACCACCGTAGAGGTCCTTACTTTGATGGTACTAATTTTGCTAGTTGGAAGCATAAGATGAAAATGCATATTCTTGGACATAACCCCGCCGTTTGGGCTATTGTGTGTGTTGGCTTGCAAGGTGAATTCTTTGATGGGAGAGAACCGAATCGTGAAGCCACCGCGGAAGAGTTGAAGATGCTATAATACAACGCTCAAGCTTGTGATATCCTCTTCAACGGATTGTGCCCCGAAGAATTCAACAAAATCAGCCGTCTTGAGAATGCAAAGGAAATTTGGGATACTTTGATTGACATGCATGAAGGTACCGACTCCATCAAGGAATCCAAGTTGGATGTGCTTCAAAGTCAACTTGACAAGTTCAAAATGAAGGATGGTGAAGGTGTCGCTGAAATGTACTCTAGGCTTGCTCTTATCACAAATGAGATTGTCGGCTTAGGAAGTGAAGAGATGACCGACAAATTCATCATCAAGAAGATCCTAAGAGCCTTGGATGGAAAATACGATACCGTGTGCACATTGATCCAAATGATGCCAAATTACAAAGATCTTAAGCCAATGGAAGTCATTGGAAGAATTGTTGCTCATGAGATGTCACTCAAGGATAAGGAGGAGCTCCATAACAAGTCAAGTGGTGCTTACAAAGCCTCATGTGAAGCCCCCACATCATCAAGTGAGAAACAAACCTTCAATGAAGAATTGAGCTTAATGGTGAAGAACTTCAACAAGTTCTACAAGAATAGAAGCAAAGAGAGAAGTTCCAAGTCAAGATCCTACAATGACAAAAGATCTTCTAGTCGAGAGTGAAATTGCTACAATTGTGGAAGACCCGGACACTACTCCAATGAGTGTACGGCTCCCCACAAGAGAAGAGAAGATTCTCCCAAAAGAAGAAGTAGAAGAGAAGAATCACCATCAAGGGAGAGAAGGAGTAGGGATGATCGATATGAACAAAGACCCTCTCGGAGAAGCAAGGATTCGGAAAGGAAGGACAAGTTATCAAGGTGCTACACAAAACAAAGACATCAAGCTCATGTTGGTGAATGGGTATCCGGCTCTGACTCCGAGAATGACTCCGAGAGAAGCTATCACTCTGACTCCGAATATACTCAAGATGAAGGTGTTGCCGGTCTAGCACTTGTGTCAACCAACTCCTACGACATATTTGATTCACCAAATGAAGGAATTGGAAGATGCTTCATGGCCAAAGGTCCAAAGGTATCACACCTCGAGTGTGTTGATTTCAATAGTGATGAAGATGATTTGTTAGGTGATGATGATTTACTTGTTGACAACTATAGTGATGAATACTATGATGAAACGAATGACAATGATAAGGAGAAGATTGAGTCTCTAACTAAAGAACTAAACACTCTTAAGTTAGCTCATGAAACTATCTTAGGAGATCATCGAGAACTTTTAAGGACTCATGAGAAATTACGTTTTGAGAAGCTCAACCTTGAGCAAGAGCATGAGTTCTTAAAGGCAATCAATGATGATCTTCGCAAGAAAAGTTCTTCTTAGATTGCCAAGCGTTTACTCTTATCCACTTACATGCCTCAAGTCAAGTCTAGTAACAAGAACAAGAAAGATTCTTCCTCTAGTAGTAACAATAATCATGCTAAATCCAATACTGTTGCTTCTAGTAATTCTCTTGATCCCACTAATGATTCTCTTAGCCAAGTTACACTTGAGCAAGAAAATAGCTTATTGAAGGGAATCATAGAGAAAGGTGTTTACAAGAGCCTTGCCGGGAGTAAGCAATTCGAGGAAATTGTACACAAGCAAGGAATGCACCGGAAGAATAAAGGTATTAGTTTTGAACGAAAGTTCAATGCCAATGGATTTGAGTGGGAAGAAGATCAATACCCCAAGACGAAGTTTGTTCCTCAACAAGAGAAGTATGATCCTACTTCTTTTAAAGGGACACAAGCTCAAGATGATCTTCCACCACAAGACCACAAGCAAAAAGGCAAGGACAAGCTTCAAGAGGAAATTGATGCATTTGAAGAAGCTCCTAAGGCCTTGGTCAAGTGGGTTCCCAAGATTACATCAAGTTCCGGTTCATCAAGTACAACTACAACTCCGAGGATTCCCATCAAGATGGTGTGGATCCTGAAGAAGAAGAACTAGAGAGTTCTTGAGGGTGACTCCGCCAACATACTTCACTCTTATCATTTTGGCAAGAACGAGTGCAATCAACTTCCGCATCTTGCACTAGTACAAGGAGTCACAAACCCTCTTGTTGGTAAGACAAGGGACAAGGTAACCTAAAGGTTTCATAGACATCATCTTGTGTGTGCATCACTCTATGTCTATGGATATCCTTGCTTGTTCCTTGTGGGACTAACCCGTGTAGGTATTGAAAGTGCAACTCACTCCAAAGGATAGCTCCAAATGATCTACATCAACATTGAGCATCCACATCTTCAACATCTACATGAAGTCATCATCGACAAAACTCAAGGTTAGTTCATCCCTCTTAGGGGGGATCTCACATCTAGGGGGAGCTTTACTCTAACAATTGAGTTAAAGCAACTCTAATGGTGTGAACACAACGATGCTTTATGTAAAAGTGGTAACCCCACTTGTGCTTAAACAATGAGTATGACCTATGATCAAATGTTCTCATTTGACTCCTAAGTCAATATACTCATATATAGATGACCTAGTCATCGTCAATTGCTTGATAGATGCTAGAATTGTTTGTGCATGCTTTGCCACATATTTCATTTGTCATTTTATTGCGTGAGCATGTTGGTTGCATAATTTACTCATTCGAGGACATCCACTTGTTGTTTTGATTGATTGGTTTCCTTTTCTTTTGGCCAAGTGGATGGACAAGAATGCCTAAGAACCTTCTCTAGCTATCTATGCTTTTCTCGTCTCAAACTCTATTCATGTTACATCACAAAGTTTGATCAAGTCAGATTCGAACCACTCTATGTGAGGAGCACTCAGAGTCGCCGATTCATCATAGACTTAAAATTACAAAACTTCTTTGTGTGTTTCGGTCTGACCGATTCATCCATTTCGGTCATACCGAGATCACTAAGTCGATCTAGGTTTTCAATCTCGGTGCAACCGATTTAAACTTTTCGGTCACACCGAGTTTCAGTAACTGATTGCAGTTATGAATCTCGGTGCCACCGAGTTGTTCCACTTGGTCACACTGACAGGGTCGGGCTATATATACCCACAGGCAAAATTTTGGAAATTTTCTCCGAACTCTTTCGCCCGCGCTTAGCCCGCTCTGCCTCCTGGGTCTCTGGATCGTCCTCCCCGTCGCCAGCCGCCTCCTGTCACTGGTCTCCGCCGCCGTCAACGGGATCATCTCCGCCGTAGCAAGTTCACCGCTGAACTAGGGTATGGACTTGAACTTTGTGCTGTTCTAACTCCGATTCCCCAGCACATTTCTTTGCCATGTATCTTGCCACGATTGAAACCATTCTATCCATCGAAAACACTCCGTAGTTTAGTCGTGAATTGAAAATTTAGGGTTAGGTTTCCGCCGAAACCATCTCGGACCGACCGAGTTGATGAAATCGGTTCCACCGATTTGGCTCAGGCCATTGCACATGTGATTCTCGGTCTGACCGAGAATTGCAAATCGGTGTGACCGAGTTCAGCACTTTGTGAAACCCTAGCAGTCTCGGTGCCACCGAACTGTGACTCGGTCTGACCGAGTTCACTAGTTTAGGTTCCAAAAATTGCTTCGGTATCACCGAGTTTGCAAATCGGTAGATCTGAAATGCTTTCTGTGGAAAACTAAAACTGAGTTTTTAATTCATTCTTTTGCAAAAACCTCTGTATTTTGTGATGCTCATCCACTCTACCTTATCTATAATCTATTCACAGGGTCTGTTGTCAGCATTTGCATTATGTCTGATCAAAGTGACAGTCAGAACAAGTTAGAGGAGCAGGTTCACTTGAGTGAGGGCACTAGTCCCTCTAGCAGCTCAGATGATGGCAGCAGAAGCACACCAAGCAATCTGCCAAAGGCTGCCACCAGGGCCAAAAAGAAGAAAACTTCTGAATCTGAGGATGAAGACTATGTGGCAGTTGAGGATGAGGCCATTTCCAAAAAGAAAGTGGTTAATAAGGAATATAGCACTGCTGCTGCCACTAAGCCTGGTATGAAGACCAAAGTACCTGCAAAGAGAATTCCCATGTCTAACGCCAGAGCCTCTACTCAAGTACCTTTGGAATCTGAACCCAAAGAGGGTGCTGCATAAGGGAAGAAGAGGAAAGAGAGGGTCAAGAAGACCACTGCCAGAGTGCTTGGGAGATCCTCAATCATGAGAGACTCTAAAGAGGAAGAGGAAGAAGATGCTGCACCAGCACCTAAGGCATAGAAACTTATGGGAGATGCCATAAGGTCAGGGGCTGCTTCATCTAAGCCCAAAGAAGCTTCTAAGTCAGCTACTCCAAAACCAAAAACTGCACCAAAGAGGAGTACCAGGAACATTCCAGCTGCTGAGAAAAACAAGGCCCCAGTGCCTGAAACTATTGCTGAAGAAGAAGATGATGAGACACATGATTTGAGGAAGTTAAAGCCAAAAATTTCAGATCATAATGATGCTCATCCTATAGCAGAAAACATGAAGATCAGGAAGGATTCAGGATTGAGACTATGAAGAGAGTCAGATCCATATGCCACCAGAAGGAGAACTGCTGTGGACTACGGGTTCCATACCAAAGAACAACAGGATTTTTATGAGACAGTGTTGCTTGACAAGAAACCAATAGTATATGACATGAGATGGGTCAACTGGGAGTACATCAAGGAGAATGAAGAACATTATCCAGGAGTATATGACAGTTTCAAGGCTTGTGGAGTTGACGAGTTTGTGGCTCAGAAGTTCACAAAGTGGAACGATGAGCTTATCATGCAGTTCTACTCCACAGCTCACTTCTACCCAGATGGCAAGATAGTCTGGATGTCTGAAGGCACTAGATACCAGTCAACAATAGCAGAATGGGCTCAATTGATCAATGCTCCTGAGGAGAATGAAGATGACTTGGATGTCTATGCCAAGAAGAAGAAGGATCACAACTCCATGGCTAGCATGTACAAGGAGATTCCTGATGCAGATCTTGAGACTCACCAATTTGGATCAGTGAAACACCTGCTGTCAGGACTGCCTACTATCAATTGGATCCTCAGGCACACTCTTCTGCCCAAGTCTAGTGATCACAGAATGATTAGAGGCCACTCCATCAATTTGCTACATATATTTGATGTGCCACAAAAGTTCAAGGTCGTGAGTCTCATAGTTGAAACTATCAAGAAGACAGCTGCTGACCAAAAGAGAAGCTATGGGTATGCACCGCAGATCCAGGAGTTGATTAACTCCAAGATGGGCACTGGCACATACTTGTTGGACAATGAGCACATGCCTATCTATCCAGACTTTTAGGACAACCAAGTGGTTATGAATGAGGATGAACCATCTTCTGTGCACGTTCAAGCAAAGAGGGAGAAGGCAAAGGCTGAGAAAGCTGCAAAGATGCCAACCATGGAAGAGGCATCTTAGTATCTTCTGAAGAGTAAGCAAGATCAGCTCGGCTACTTGATTGCATCCACTCTAAGGATTGATAAAGGACTAGCCACCCTGACTCAAAACCAGGAGAGCTTGGAAAGGATCGTGGAGCAGAAGTTCTATGACTTGGATGTGAAGGTAACTGAGATCTAGTTTGTTGTGGAGCAACTTCAGGATGATATGTAGGAGAGGAAGGGCAAGACAACCACTGATGCATTTGCTAGAGTGCCTAGAGCTCAAAGGTCAGCTGTAGTGCCAGTAACAGACACCAGAGCCACTACATCTGCACCAGCTACAGCTTCAGTGCCACCAGCTCCAGCACCTACTCCATCAGCTCCATCTACATCGACTGAAGCCTTCGTTCTTGGAGTTATCCAGACACCACCACCTGAAGACCAAGCCTGAGAGACGATTTAGTGCTATGCATTTTCTAGGAACTTTTTGGTAACTTGTTGCCAAAGGGGGAGAAAAATGTATAGATCATAGGCTTCGAGAGAGAGCGTTCCTTTTTATTCTCTCTTGCTTTGGTGGTTGAACTTTATTTGCTTTGCTTGATTGAGATACTTTCTATCTGTGTGATACTTGGATGATCATGTGTGTTTGATCATATGCTACATTAATGCTTGTTGGATGACATTATCATTTTATCCCTATATGATCATTCACTTTGCTTGGTGATGAGTGCATGTATTTAATTATTATCATTTTGAGCGCTCCACCAAGATGTATGTGATATGGAAGAGTAACCCATGAGCCTAATTCTCTATGCATTTGCAGTCCAAAGCAAATCATAAACTATGCACAAATTTAGGGGGAGCTCTTGCTTTTCACATACTTCTCAAAGCGACAATGTTTTTCAATCTTATTATCATTCGTCGAAGCTTTGATCTATATGTTGTTATCAATTACCAAAAGGGGGGAGATTGAAAGTGCAACTATCCCTAGGTGGTTTTGGTAATTCCTAATAACATATAGCTCATTGAGCTAATGCTATTTCAAGATTAATATTTTAGGAAAAGCTCAATGAATGGCATGGCATGGATGAGGAAAGTGGACCCCTCAAAATACTAAGGACAAAAAGATTGGCTCAAGCTCAAAGCTCAAGACTCTACATTTTATATTTTATATTTTAGTGATCCAAGATCACATTGAGTCTATAGGAAAAGTCAATACTATCAACGAGGGATGAGGTGTTGCTTGATGAGGTTCTTGCTTCATAGTGCTTAGTGATATGCTCCAAAAACCTCAACTACCTTCCCACATCCACATATGACCTAAACCAAAAGTCAAACTCAGCCCCACCGATTCTTTCTATCCAGCGCCACCGAGTTCAGATGTCATAGCCACTGCCACAAACCCTAGGAAAATCGGTCTCACCGATAGGGATCTCGGTCACACCGAGATGGGATTGTAATCTCTCTGTTTCCCTTCGTAACGTTTCGGTCCTACCGAGATGAGCGATCGGTCCCACCGAGATTGCAATGTAAACTCTCTGTTTCCCTTTTGTAACATTTCGGTCCCACCGAAATGAGCGATCGGTCCCACCGATTTTACGTGACCAACTCTCTGGTTAGCTAATTACCAAAATCGGTCCCACCAAGTTTGTGTAATCGGTCACACCGAGATTACGTTATGCCCTAACCCTAACCATATCGGTCCTACCGAGTTGCATCTCAGTCCCACCGAAAATCCTAACGGTCACTAGGTTTGCTAAATCGGTCCGACCGAGTTTCTCAATTCGGTCTCACCGAGATTGGTAAATTGTGTGTAACAACTAGTTTTTGTGTGGAGGCTATATATACCCCTCCACCCACTCTTCATTCGTGGAGAGAACCATCAGAACATACCTACACTTCCAATACACATTTTCTGAGAGAGAACCACCTACTCATGTGTTGAGGCCAATATATTCCATTCCCATCATATGAATCTTGATCTCTAGCCTTCCCCAAGTTGCTTTCCACTCAAATCTTCTGTCCACCAAATCCATATCCTGTGAGAGAGAGTTGAGTGTTGGGGAGACTATAATTTGAAGCACAAGAGCAAGGAGTTCATCATCAACACACCATTTGTTACTTCTTAGAGAGCGGTGTCTCCTAGATTGGCTAGGTGTCACTTGGGAGCCTCCGACAAAGATTGTGGAGTTGAACCAAGGAGTTTGTAAGGGCAAGGAGATCGCCTAATTCGTGAAGATCTACCGCTAGTGAGGCAAGTCCTTCGTGGGCGATGGCCATGATGGGATAGACAAGGTTGCTTCTTCGTGGACCCTTCGTGGGTGGAGCCCTCCGTGGACTCGTGCAACCGTTACCCTTCGTGGGTTGAAGTCTCCATCAATGTGGATGTACGATAGCACCACCTATCGGAACCACGACAAAAACATCCGTGTCTCCAATTGTGTTTGAATCCTCCAAACCCTTCCCTTTACATTCTTGCAAGTTGCATGCTTTACTTGCCGCTACTCATATACTCTTTGCATGCTTGCTTGAATTGTGTTAAGATTGCTTGACTTATCCAAAGTTGCTAAAATCTGCCAAGAACTAAATTGGGAAAAGGCTAGATTTTTATTTGGTCAAGTAGTCTAATCACCCCCCCTCTAGACATACTTTCGATCCTACAAGGTTACCTATGTTTGAACTGCACATTGTAGCAAGTTCTATTTGGTAACCTTTTAACTTGGGTAGGAAGCCCCCAAATGATTTGCAACAAGGCGTGTAAGCCAGATCAATAGGGTAGTCACAACTATGCTCAATGAGCAGGAAGCCCCCAAGTAATTTGTAACAAGGCGTGTAAGCCGAATCAATAGGGTAGTCATAGCTATGCTCAATGAGCAAGAAGCCCCCAAGTAAGGCGTGTAAGCCGGGTCAATAGGGTAGTCATAGCTATGCTAAATGAGTAAGAAGCCCCCAAGTAATTTGTAACAAGGCGTGCAAGACGGATCAAAAGGGTAATCAAGGCTCTGCTCATTGAACAGGTCACTCCCAAATGACCAATAAAACAAACCCATAAGGCAGGATGCCCGTGTTTGAACTGCTCATTGCAGCAAGTTCTCTTTGTTAACCTTCAATTTTTCCTGAGAACTTGAACTTGTGAGAGATGGATTCTTTTTGAACCGGAATTTTAAACCGGATATTGAGAGCTTCAAAGCTTCGTGAGAGACAGATTTCCCTTGAGCCAGATTTTAAACCAGAATCCTTCATTTTAAGCTGGAAATTTTTCTGACGGCCCTTAAATTTTCATCAATATAGCAGTAGCCTCCGGGACCGGGTTATCTTCCCTCCAATGACCCGGAGTTCTTGAATCTGCTTAAACTGGCAACATTCACTGAGTCATGTCATCATAGCCCCCGAGTCTTAAGACGACTCAAGGAGTTGTCTTAAGATTCTCCATACTTGGCCGTGATATAAACCGACATATAGTTGAATAGCGGAACGCTATAATATGTTGAAGCTTGACGGGTTATAAATGACCCCGTATGATTTGTGTCAGTAGTCCGGCCAGCGGTTCATCCCAGCTGGTTGTTGAAGTTTAAACAAACCGCAATAGTAGTGACTTATGCGCCTGTCCATTGGATCATCTGGTGCAAGTAGAGGCTGATAACATAGAGTTGCTCCAGAATTTGATGGAATAAACCAGGCTGCAGGATCAGCGACTTGTAACAGCTCGTGCAGACAGGTGAAGCTCCAGTGTGTTTGATGTAGACCAGACCGCGGGGGTGGACAGAAAAGACGACCGCGACATCGGAGACAACATGGACACGGGTGAGCAGGCCGCGGGCACGGACAGGTGAGTCAGTCGTGGCATTGCAAGCCGGTGCGGACGGACGAGTCAATCGCACGCGCGGTGAACCGCACGGACGGGCGAGTCAACCGCGTCATGTTAACGTAAATTGGGCAGCAGGAGCGATGGTTTGCACATATATTCATCAAGCATCATGGCACAGTCAGATGCTAGCCCATGATAATGATGGCGTGAGCTATATATCCATGTCACGACCAGTGAACAATTGTCATGCATCAAAAAATATCCCAAGCCAAAGTAATTGTTCACACAAAAATTAATACACGCTATTAAAACAGACTGTACGGATATTACCTGATGTTTTGTCAGGCGAAGGCGGACACAACTCGTCTGACATGCATGCAGCAATTAGGAGTACTAAATCTATATCTATCTATACCTATACTAATTACAGACTCTTTAAAAATTATCACGTTAATCAATAATTAGGAGCCGTTAATCTGGTCTAAAAATTACCACGTTAATCAGTAATTAGGAGCCGTTAATCTGATGGGGTCGGATTATTACGGTGTAGATCAACCCACATAATCCTAGGCTTTAATTATGATATGTACAGAACAATTATTGACCGGAAAGCCCATGACTCTTTAAAAATAAGAACAGAACCGAACCAGAAGGCCCACAAAGTTTTCACATGGTTGTAGAAATTGAAGCCCAAGGTCCCACGTATACCCCTAAAGTATCTTTGTACACAACCACCTATTCCTTTCCCGAGAGAAAAAACAACGTGAATCAATCTCACGCAATGGGATCTCGATCTACTGCCTCTCTTCCTGTGGAATACGAATCTCTCTCAAATTGGATCAAGCAAGTTGGGGCAAGGATCTGGTGTACTCACGGGGCTAAATTATTTTCCTCGGTAGTTCGGGTTCGTCTTCAATCATCGACGTTTTCTGAAGTTGTTATTTTTTGCTGGTTGGTAATTTAATCGATTGTATGTTTTCCGTTGTCTTCGAGCTGAATACAAGGATGAAGATGTGTTTCTCTAGACTCCAATTCCCCAATCCCTCGACTCTAGACAGGAAACAGGTCCCAGGGATTGTTTCTCCCCAATCCCTCGACTCTCTCTGTGGTAGACAGGAAATATGGTCAGGGATTGCATGGCGGCCGCAACAATGACATGGCTGCTGTTAACTGCTCCCGCTGGCGAGGAGAATGAGAGGCCGTGGCACCCAGCCGCGAGCAAGACGGAGGATCGCTGCAACTCCACCCAGTAGTAGTCGCTCCCACAGTCCCACCCACGAAGAAGAAGAGGGGTTGCTTTGGCTGCTCCCGGTCGTCCCTTGCACCTTCAGCTTGATAGGATAAAACCGTCTGATTCTTGAGGTGTTTCCTTGGTATGACACATAGACATATATTTATTTGGTTTGACTTGGATAAGAGGAGACTACGTCAATGATTGCTTATTCCGTCATATATATGCAATTTCGTTCAAATTTCTAGGCACAGGTGAGTTTGATATGGAGACAATGGATTGGTTACTCTCTCTTATAAGACATGCAGATTTCACATATTTATGATTATTTGAACCTTGCTATCGTCCATCTCATGCATAAAGCATATGATTACATGAAAAGTGTTGTAGCTAATAACACATAATTATCTTCTGATCAACCACCAGACTAGACGAT
>NC_041392.1:264476962-264593521 GCF_002162155.2 Triticum dicoccoides
ATCTCTAAATGATTTTTTTATATTTTTGCTTCTGATTAACTTATGTGCATCGAGGTGCATCAGGTATCATGAATGGAAATATTATACCAATCTATGCGTCTCACAATCGTTTCCTAATTAAGCATTACCAAGCGTGCAGTGGAGACATATTAATATATAAGGTAATACAAGAAACAGGACTTTGCTATTTGATCACTTAATAGTGGCAGTATTTCAGGCTCAGACTGCGTGCATGTCTGCATACTGCATGCATGTGCGGTTTAATTTTTCAGTGCATGCGTACTCATATATATCACAAGAAGATGTGGTCGACTTGGAGAACGTCTTAACATTTGACGGAGTAGGTACGTGTTTGACTAGCTCCTTTTGTAACCTTCTTTACTATCAATCTACTAATTTGTCCATGAAATTTCTCTTATCCCCTCTGCTACGATAAATGTTATGAGTCAATGCAAAAGTTATTTCAGGATAAGTTATAGTATTAAACTGTGAAGGGGATGTTTGTAGGCTGGTACATAAATATGGTTCATATGTACAAAAAATCATTTGTTCTAATACTGGGTGAGTGCTACTAAAGCATATTAATTAATTTATTGTTGTGGTATTTCATAGTAGTAGTATCTACCACTTATTAATAATCTTATTAGCTCATGATGTGATAAAGTTTTCGATTACGACCATTGGTGTAGTAAGACAGTAATGAGTTTGATATTCATTTATTTCATAGTTTTCTTTAGTTGAACTGAACATGATCTAATAAGGAAAACTCATATTAGTCTGACTTATGAAATGCAAGATGTGAAATGAACTCATTTTGTGCACTATATTTTGTCCAGGGATAGACAACCTTTTTTAAAGACGCGGTAGCAACACCAGCACCATTTATTCTGGCGATGACATGTCCATGTACATTGATATGGTTGACACTCACCTCAGGTAATTGCTCCTCCTCTTTGTATATATGTACGGATGTGTTTCTGTAGTTATATATAAATGAAATTTGAAATCCAGCATATTTCATGCAGGCTTCATGGCCATTTACAGAATATCTATATGGATGGAGTATTTGTTTGTTATTTTCTAAAAAAGGTAACATAATCCACTAAATCTTTCTTCCTCTCACCATGATACTTAACGTGGTTTGATTACTCAACAATAAAAGATCTGAAGGCAGAAATTGATTCAAGATGGGACCTTTCTTGCATTCTAATTTCGTGCATTATATTTCTTATCAATATTTTGTAGTTAACATAGTGTAGAATGATATATTTTGATGAAAGGGATAAGGAAACAATACATGCAACAATGCAGATCTGCGTATATTCGGCCAATGGCCACTCCAGTACTTCTCTATGAACAAAATATGTGATATATGGCTGCATTAATTACTGCGATGTAAATAAACTTTCATGTAAATTATTATTCCCTGAGGCTTATACTAGGCAGGATATTCATTTGAACAGGCATGGGATTAAGCATTCGCATTGTGTTTAGTTGTAGGTTCATCCGTGGTATAAGTGTGAAACAAATAGTAGTTGAAACTTACACTCCATTTTAGACATTGCAATTTAAATGAGTTATTTGACATCATTGTGATGAATAATACGGCCTTCGATGGAAATGATGGAAGTAACTCACGTACTATTAGTGGGCATCAGGCCTTAGTGCCACTTAAATTTTAGCATCGCAATTTCAGGTCAGCTAGCTCCCTCCAGGGGTTATATCATGAAAATCTAGACCCATTTAAAAACTCCCTTTTTAAGTTAAAAAAACTCCTTCCTTTTAGTTTACAAGGCTGGCACATATTATCAGGTCAACTTTTACGATCAATTAGACATGTGGTATATTCGGGTAAATAAAATTTGTGTCCTGTAAATCACTTGCATTCATAAGAAATGCGTGTGGTGCATCGAGAGACAACTTATTAATGATACTTGACCCATACCTATATTTGGATTATGTTATTTTATAGAATATCACACATATACCTTCATACAACTTTTTTCTAACTAAGTGCTAATGTTTATTGTATTTATCATCGACGTGTTTTTTCCTTTCTCGCTGTCAGGACCCCGACTCAATGCCACATAGATCTAGCATGTAACACTTCATATCACTTTGCGGCCTCACGCACGGTATTCCCACGGGTGTCGCCTTACCTTTACCCGGGACCGTTTGCGCCTTTTGGCACACGTATATGACAGTGTCGCTAGCATCCATATGATAAGGAGCCCGGGCTGACATGGCTAGTCGTAAACCCAAAGTGGCACAAACTTACAGGGACAGGCATCCATGACCCAGCATCGAACGTGTCGGTCATCAGCGAGTGAATCCAGACTGTAGCACTGGGCTAGCAGGACTCCGGTGAACCGGGCTGTAGCGGGCTAACAGGACTCCGGTATTCATCGCGTGACATTTCCCCGAAGGGACAGACACAGGAACGAAGAAGGACACATGCCGGCCAGCCTAAGTGTTCCGGAGCAGTAGCAAGCTACCATGGCTCAGTGGAAACACTAGGAGACATTTCCCGGTAAGAGAGGCTACTAAGGATAAACAACTAGATGGTCAGATCCCACACATACCAAGCATTTCAATAACATACACACAATATGCTCGATATGTGCAAATACAACATGGCATCACAACATGACTCTACGACTCAAGTAATTTATTCAATAGGCTCCGAGGAGCGAGATATTACAAACATGGGTCTCATGACCCAACAATCAGAGCATACAAGTCAAAGCACAAGCGGAAGCTATCATGTCTGAGTACAGACATCTATAAATGAAAAAGGCTGAGAAGCCTGACTATCTATCAGATCCTGCCGAGGGCACAAGATCGTAGCTGAGGTATCAAGCTAAACGTCGAAGTCCAAGCGGAACTACTAGTGAGACTGAAGTCTCTCTACAAAACATAAAATAGGCAAACGTGAGTACAAATGTACCCAGCAAGACTTACATCAGAACTAACTACATATGCATCATTATCAACAAAGGGGTGGTGGGGTTTAACTGCAGCAAGCCAGCTTTGACTCGGTGGCTATCCTAACTACGACTGCAAGCAACTCTTTTGAGGTGGCGCACACGAGTCCACATATTCCCCATATCAATACACCACTATGGATCCGCTCCCGTCTCCCTACGAGAACGCCATCCATAGCACTCACGCTTATCTTGCGTATTTTAGAGTATCCACTTTCACTTGTCTATGAACTATGCAAGGGGTCCAAGTTTCCATATCCGAGGAATCCGGCTATTCGAATAGATGATGTTAACCCTGCAGGGGTGTACTTCTTCACACACGCTCTCGCCACTTACCGCCCTGTACACGTCATGTACCTCGGCAACCTTCAAGCGGAAGCCGGGCGAGGGAGTCGGCCACGACCTGACTAACCGAACAAGTCTCTAGTCCAGGTTTATCGCCTATTCAGGTTCCATCCGCAAGGAGATCCGGCCGGGGTGTCGCTTACGGCCCCAAACGATGTGTGCAGGGTTCCCAAGCCCACCATCCGGGTGCCACTTGGTACACCGGGCCACTGTGCCTAGTCTGTCCCAAGCCCACCTGTACCGGGTGCCACTTGGTAGACTACTAACACTGCCTACAAACACCAGAAACTAGTTGCAACTCCTGGACAGAGATCAAGTTGATTAATAAGTCGAGAGGGCTTGGAGCGCCCGGAGCCCAATGTGTGGTAGTAACTGATCATGGATCACAAACACAGAACTCAGTTCCTGAGGACGGCTGCAATGAGACAACCCACCATGTACTCCTACATGGCCAACGATGTCAGGACCCCGACTCGATGTCACATCGATCTAGCCGGTAACACCTCATATCACTTTGCGGCCTCACGCACGGTATCCCCACGGTGTCGCCTTACCTTTGCCCGGGACCGTTTGCGCCTTTTGGCTCACGTATATGATAGTGTCGCTAGCATCCATATGATAAGGAGCCCGGGCTGACATGACTAGTCGTAAACCCAAAGTGGCACAGACTTACAGGGACAGGCATTCATGACCCAGCTTCGAACGTGTCGGTCATCAGCAAGTGGGTCCGGGCTGTAGCACTGGGCTAGCAGGACTCCGGTAAACCGGGCTGTAGCGGGCTAACAGGACTCCGGTACTCAAAGCGTGACATTTCCCCGAAGGGACAGACACAGGAACGAAGAAGGACACATGCCGGCCAGCCTAAGTGTTCCGGAGCAGTAGCAAGCTACCATGGCTCGGTGGAAACACTAGGAGACATTTCCCGGTAAGAGAGGCTACTAAAGATAAACAACTAGATAGTCAGATCCCACACATACCAAGCATTTCAATAACATACACACAATATGCTCGATATGTGCAATACAACATGGCATCACAAAATGACTCTACGACTCAAGTAGTTTATTCAATAGGCTCCGAGGAGCGAGACATTACAAACATGGGTCTCATGACCCAACAATCAGAGCATACAAGTCAAAGCACAAGCGGAAGCTATCATGTCTGAGTACAGACATCTATAAATGAAAAAGGCTGAGAAGCCTGACTATCGATCAGATCCTGCCGAGGGCACAAGATCGTAGCTGAGGTATCAAGCTAAACGTCGAAGTCCAAGCGGAATTAATAGTGAGACTGAAGTCTCTCTGCAAAAAACATAAAATAGGCAAACGTGAGTACAAATGTACCCAGCAAGACTTACATCAGAACTAACTACATATGCATCATTATCAACAAAGGGGATGGTGGGGTTTAACTGCAGCAAGCCAGCTTTGACTCGGTGGCTATCCTAAACTACGACTGCAATGTAACTCTTTTGAGGTGGCGCACACGAGTCCACATATTCACCATATCAATACACCACTATGGATCCGCTCTCGTCTCCCTACGAGAACGCCATCCATAGCACTCACGCTTATCTTGCGTATTTTAGAGTATCCACTTTCACTTGTCTATGAACTGATATAAGCAACCCAGAAGTCCTTTTCCGCGGACACGGCTATTCGAATAGATCATATTAACCCTGCAGGGGTGTACTTCTTCACACACGCTCTCACCACTTACCGCCGTTTACACGACATGTACTCGGCAACCTTCAAGCGGAAGCCCAACGTGGGTGTCGGCCACGGCCTGCCTAAACACTCGAGTCTCTAGTCCAGGTTTATCGCCTATTCGGGTTCCATCCATGAGGAGATCCGGCCGGAGTTTCGCTCACAGCCCCAAACGATGTGTACAGGGTTCCGTGACACCAAACGGGCGCCCGGTATACCCGGCCACGTGCCTACCGCATCACAGCCCACCCCTACGGTCAGCGCTGCGCACGGCCTCCAGCATACTACAAACACCAGAAACTACTTGCAACTCCTGGACAGAGGACAAGGGTGATCAAGAAGCCGAGAGGGTCCATTGGTTTCGGGCCCAATGCGTGGTAGTAGCTGAATCATGGATCACAAACACAGAACTCAGTTCCTGAGGACGGCTGCAATGAGACAACCCACCATGTACTCCTACATGGCCTCTCACCGCTACCTTTACCAAATCGTGTTCACACACTTAGCTCACACAGTAGGACATGTTCACACGCCTCTGATTCATCCCCGATGAATCAGACCTGACTCAACTCTAAGCAGTAGCAGGCATGACAAACAAACATGAATGAGTAGGCACAACAGGGCTCAAACAACTCCTACTCATGCTAGTGGGTTTCATCTAATTACTGTGGAATGACAGGTCATGCAAAGGATAAAGGGGTTCAGCTACCGCAGCAAGTAACAGATAAATCGGTGTTGTCCTAATGCATTAAAAGAGAGCAGGAGCGAGAGAGTAGGATTGTATCGGAATGAACAAGGGGGTTTTGCTTGCCTGGCACTTCTGAAGATAACATTGAGTCTTCATCAGTGTCAACGATCACATCATCGGTATCACGTCTATCGAGAGGGGACAAATACCGGCAACACAGAAAGGAACACAATCAATGCAATGCACAATATGATGCATGATCATGACATGGCAAAATGAATGTGTTTTGGGCTAATGCAACTAGCAACAGATTAAATGAAGTTGGTTTGAATACAAGATTCAAATTCAAACTCCATATGTGATTATTCAAATGCCATTTAATTGATTTGTGCTAAACAGCACCTATAAGTTGTTCTAACATGCATGAAAATGGTACAGATGGATTCCTTGAATTTTTCTGATAATTTTTCATATATAATTTATTTAATTTGGAGTTACGGTTAATTTTCTATGATTTATAGAAGTTTTAGCTATTTTCTGAAATTATTAAATCATTTAAGATTTATTTAAATTCCAGAAAGGACTTATTGCGTCATCATGACCTCATAGTGACGTCAGCAGGTCAACGGGCGTCGTCCAGGTCAAACTGACCTGTGGGACCCATATGTCAGCGTCACAGGTTAAACAGGAGGGTTTAGTTTAGTTTAATTAAAGATTAGGGCACTAGGGCCCACATGTCAGTGTCAGCAGGGGGGGTAATTAAATTAAAATAAACTAAACTAATTAACAGGGGGGCTGGCCCCACCTGTCATCGACCCAGGGGGGGTCAAACCCCTGGTCAGCAGGGCCTAACCTGCCGGCGGCTTGACGCCGGCGAGGCCGAGACGGCGGAGGCCTTCGGATTTCTTGCTCCGGCGGCCAAACGGGCGGATGAGGGCGTCTACGTGGAGCTGGGACTCGCCCGCATCCATCTGTGCAAACGGCAGGGGCTGAGGTGGCCCGAGCTCACCGGAGGCAAGCTCGCGGCGGTGGCCGGAGTTCGGGCGAGGTCGGGGTTGGCGTTAGGGGGCACGGGAGGGGAAGCTGGTGTGTGAGTTAGGTTCCTGGTGAGGTGTGGAGCACGTTGCCGTGCTCGGTAGCTAGCTCCGGTGGCTCTGGCCTTGTCCGCGTCATCGCCGGCGGTGAGGAGCTCACGGCCCGGGTGAAAAGGCCGGCTACCGTGCGGAAACGAGCGCGGGGAGGAGGGGAAATGGAAGAGGAGCTCACAGCGGATCCGGTAGAGGCAACGGCGAGGCCGGGGAGGGGCTGGAGCTCGCGAATCCTCGGAAGTTCGCCGGCGGCCGAAGGTTGGGGACGAGCTCCGGGAAGACGCTACAGGGCTCCCGCGGTCGAATGGGTTGGTGTGGAAGACGCAGAAGGCGATGGCGGTTCCTCTGAACTCATCGGAGAGGCACGGGGTGGACGGTGGCCGCGGTGATGCTCGTCGGCGGCGACGGGTGTGTTCGGTGGCTGCGCGCGAGAGAGCCAGAGGAAGAGAGGAGCTCGGGGAGAGAGTGAGAGGCCTGGGGGGTGCGTGGCGTCGCGGACGGGGTCCAGGGCGACGAGAGGAAGCAGGAGGTGGCCAGGGGGAAGCAGGAGGTGGCCGAGGCCTCTCGGGCGCGCGCCACGCCTCGCCTCTGTTCGTCCTCCTGGCAAAGGAGGAAGATGACAAGGGGGGGGAAGGAGGTGGGCTGGGCCGGCCAGATGGGCCGGCTACAGGTAAGTGGCCCAGGTAGGCTTCTGTTCTTTTTATTTTTTTCTCTGTTTTGTTTTATTTAATTTATTTTGCCACTGTTTTGAATTTAAAATAATTCAAACAATGCCAAAAACTCCTCTGAATATTTTATATTGCTAAATGGACTTTTCCAAAAGCTTATAAAATATATCAGGGGTATTTGAAATTATATTCTAATTATATGAATATAATTCAAATTCAAATAGCTAATGAATTAAATCCAAAGTCCCAAAAATAATTCCTTAAAAATGTTCAATATTTTGGTTGGGACCAGGACCCTTACCAAAAATTATCAAACATTTAAGAAGAGCATTTTTGAGCAATGAATGAGATTTCTAGGGTTTTTGCCCCTCTTTTATTTAAGTTTTTGAGGCTTCCAAAATTCCCTCAGTTCAAATTTTCAGAATTTAAACATGATGCACACATGAGGTCTAGCCTAGTGCATAACAGGACCAGGGATGTGACAACTCACCCCCACTAAACAAGAATCTCGTCTCGAGATTCAAGCGTAGGGTAGGATGAAGAGAAAACGCAAACTAGTACAATCTTCACGATCCAGGTTGCACTTCAAATGAACGTTGATTTGAACACCATCTTTGTCTTGTCGTCTTGCTCTGAGAACTTCAGCTAATCATGACAAGAAGAGGAAAGGAAAACTCTAGAAGGATCGGTCTCCTCGAAGATTGAACAACTTAGGATCAACTCATGGTTTGAGACATGGAAATATCTCTCAAGCTGAGAGACGAAGCACACCTTTAGAGGAATGGAGTGGAACAGATGACGAAGGTTCACTAGGTAGACAACGATTCCACACCTAAAAAGGTGGTAAACGATTGTCAACGTAGCAAGGAGTTGAGTTGCCATGATACCCCGACGAAACATCCTGGAGGAGGGTGATTCGTAGAGTATTACCTTAAGTGGCAAAAAGAATTACTTTTGATTCAGAGATCATTGAAACTCTTTAAACCAGCCTAAGACAATTCTCGAGCGATCGTTTGGAGGGAGGTCGGTAGAATGGCATACTCGGACTTGGATGATGTGGATTACCTTGTTGAAGACAACGCAATGGATGAATTTGCTTATCACCGGAAATGGAAGAGACCCATGGTAGAACGGCACATTGGCGGTGCAGGCTGGAGACAAAATGCAAATGCTGGGAATGATTCTGGTAACTGGGGAAGAACCCAACAATAGAGAGTGAATTCACTGTTGAATAGATCATAGCATTGCCGAGGGAACTGAGAGCAAACCCAGCTAGTGCCGAGGATAACACGTAGCGCTTGTGCGTGCTCTCAAGAACTTGAGCATTTCCACAATCATCAAGATTCTACCAATATCCGTGTCAAGGATCCTGGCAACACAACTTGCTACCATGATGAATGATGCAGATGCAAAGGAAGGTAACACCTTCTCAGATTTCACCTTAGCGAAGCCAAGGAACAAAATCTGGATGATCGACCGAGAGGCATTTAGCACTCCGCTTCTAATGTTCTCCTTGATGTGCTAGTGTAACCCACTCATAGATATGGTTTGATATCTAGAACATCAAGTAAAAAGGTCGGACTTCGGGAGCACTAGAATCCATAAGGAACAGTTACGGAGGTAAATCCTACGAAATCCCTATGAGGAGGTGGCCAACTTCATCAATCAAGATATTATAATAACAGGTCTTCCGGCTGGGTGTGTTGGCCACGACATCCACTTTACCGGTTATCGCGCGACCAATATTATAATTCTTGGGAAATATTCCAACCATCATATCTGCCTGAGATTCAGATCTGGTTGGTGTCAGGATATTCCATACTCATCGAGTCTAGGAAGAAAAATGAAAGTTTGCAACACAAATCGACGAGATAACGTTGCGGGATTCTCGGGAGATGAACTACGATAGCAAGCTCCAAAACATGAGCTGGTTCTGCTACAAACATGTGAACACGTTGTCCCAGACAAGCATGCCCACATGGTAGTCTTACAATAAAACACTACCGAGTTCTGGTTGGGAACCATCAGCGAGGATATCGAAGTTCTTTCATAAGTCCGGATTAGCTCTTATGAAGATACTCCTTCTCCTTGAACAAATCAGTCAGTGGCTTGGTGTGCTAGGATATACATATGGAATGAAGATGATCAGTCTAACAGACCATAGAATTCTTCGCACGTGCATGACCGACTTGGGATGATTCCAAAGGAGCAAAAACAAACTTTCTCGAATTCACGACGGCAGCTTACATCAAAATGCACGTGAATCAAAGGAAGTCACTCCTTTCATCAAACAAGTACTTCATGAGCTAGCATGAAGAAAATGCTTTCAAAAGTTTCCAACACTAGCTTAATGTTCAACAAAATCATGGAGGAGATAAGGATGTTGTCAATGGGCTCAACAACAATTCATCCGGGTTTCCTTTTAAAAGGAATTCCATAGTTAAGTGAACACGGTGATAGCATTGGTCAGACCAAAGATGTAATGGTGTATGCTCGAGGGATCAACCACAAATAAGACAACATTACGAGCATCGTTGGTTCTGACTTGATTTGACGATAGCCCACACTCAAATCAAAGGATTGATAAGACGATAGGTCCAGCAACTGATCACAGGGACCAATCGATGAAGATATCATCTTTCTTCAACACACACTACACAAGAATATCCCTTTGGAACGAACTAAGTCAGGCAAGCTTTTATCTTCCAACCCTCCAAGTTGTCGTTTAGCTTAACCAACTAGCTCAGGGATATCTAACACCGATTCTTGGAGAGAAGGTGGTTCACAAGAAACCAACTTGATCACGAGCTCAACATAGCGGTCAGGTGACAACCTGGTAATACTTCCGAGAAGATCTTCGGAAATCACGAACCACCGATATGTTACTAAGCTCGAGAACAATCTTGCTTTTCAAGGCAAGATGATATGATCAAATGAGCGAGGACTTGACAAATCCTAACTCATCAATCAAAGAGTGCACCAGGAAATAAGGACTAGGTAGCACGATCAATCTTAGAATGGTGATTCAATAACCAACATACTAAGAATAAAATTATTATCCTTTAACTACCAAGCAACGAGGTTGCTAGGAGTATTGATTTCACACATCACAATTCATTTGTCGGTATTCCGGTTGCATCAACACGGAACCGAGGAATGAAAAAGGATGGCGAGAAGTATCACTATGTCAAGAATTCACAAAAGGTGGTGCAATTCTCATGAAATTCCTGTCATAAAGAAGGTAATACTTCAGGGTAGAGCAGACCAGAAGCTGGATTGTAACTTGATCTACGGAACACAACTACTTTGACCCAATCCTAAATATGGATGAGGTACTGGAGTTTGTTTCTCCTATTCATTCTGAAATAGAATGGCTTGGCGGACCACAAGGGTAATAGGCATCGACGAACGAATGCACGCATACTCTTGACTATCAATTGATAGACGAGGGTCAGAAGACAACTAAAGAGGGACAACTCAAAGGAACATACGATTTTCTGAGTTGTGGATGCATGGTTTAGCATGTCGAACGAATTCCACATATTTCTTCCGGATAACCCCTGCAGAAAGGTAGAACTGGCAGAGTCACAATGTAGAATCGAGAACCCATCGAGAGCACTCTGATTGTGATCTTTCGATCAGCGAGGAACATCTGCCATAAGCGGTTCATAGTATTTGGAAGAAAGGAATACCACGAACATCGAGGACTAATGCAAAGGTTACTAATAACCTAAAGGAACGAGCAAAACTATCAACATGAAGCAAGTAGGGTGAATCTCGGGTTCAAAACCCAGGAATAGAATACCTACTAACTATGTGGCATCACGGGATGCTTTCGAGAATAAAGGCCAGAATCATCACACTGGGAACACAATTCATGGCTAAATTACTAGATGATCCCCTAAGACACCTAGGGTCATAATACTAGCTCCAACATATATGTCAAGGCAATAAAGTACCTCAACTCACTGATTTGTGTGATTAATCTGACCAAAGGCACATCGGAAACAGGAGGAAGGGATTTGCAAATGCATCCGACTATTTAGAAACCTGGGATGGCTCGGACAGCATAACAGCTATAAATGCTCAGAAAAGATTTGAGACATTCACAAAAATGGTGGCATAACCACTCAGAAGCACAATATCAAGGTTCCGAGATCAACAGTTAACATACAGAAGTCGTAGGAACTGAACTCAAGCTTAAAACCAACAATCTTATAAGTCTACTGATTAGTAACACGTGATCCTAATAGAAAGAAGAGATAGCCTAGTTCTCAATCCCCGCAGGCAAGATAAGATGACTCAGATCAGAAGGCATAAGGTATAAGGAGTAAAAAGAGCCTTACGTTCCATCCCACAATCAATTCCCTTACATATAACTAAATAATTTCTAGACTCAACATCGACCAGTTTGGCTTGGTAATCCTACAGGCAGTCAAGCTCTGATACCAACGCTGTCAAGACCCCGACTCAATGCCACATAGATCTAGCATGTAACACTTCATATCACTTTGCGGCCTCACGCACGGTATTCCCACGGGTGTCGCCTTACCTTTACCCGGGACCGTTTGCGCCTTTTGGCACACGTATATGACAGTGTCGCTAGCATCCATATGATAAGGAGCCCGGGCTGACATGGCTAGTCGTAAACCCAAAGTTGCACAAACTTACAGGGACAGGCATCCATGACCCAGCATCGAACGTGTCGGTCATCAGCGAGTGAATCCAGGCTGTAGCACTGGGCTAGCAGGACTCCGGTGAACCGGGCTGTAGCGGGCTAACAGGACTCCGGTATTCATCGCGTGACATTTCCCCGAAGGGACAGACACAGGAACGAAGAAGGACACATGCCGGCCAACCTAAGTGTTCCGGAGCAGTAGCAAGCTACCATGGCTCGGTGGAAACACTAGGAGACATTTCCCGGTAAGAGAGGCTACTAAAGATAAACAACTAGATAGTCAGATCCCACACATACCAAGCATTTCAATAACATACACACAATATGCTCGATATGTGCAATACAACATGGCATCACAAAATGACTCTACGACTCAAGTAGTTTATTCAATAGGCTCCGAGGAGCGAGACATTACAAACATGGGTCTCATGACCCAACAATCAGAGCATACAAGTCAAAGCACAAGCGGAAGCTATCATGTCTGAGTACAGACATCTATAAATGAAAAAGGCTGAGAAGCCTGACTATCGATCAGATCCTGCCGAGGGCACAAGATCGTAGCTGAGGTATCAAGCTAAACGTCGAAGTCCAAGCGGAACTAATAGTGAGACTGAAGTCTCTCTGCAAAAAACATAAAATAGGCAAACGTGAGTACAAATGTACCCAGCAAGACTTACATCAGAACTAACTACATATGCAACATTATCAACAAAGGGGATGGTGGGGTTTAACTGCAGCAAGCCAGCTTTGACTCGGTGGCTATCCTAAACTACGACTGCAATGTAACTCTTTTGAGGTGGCGCACACGAGTCCACATATTCACCATATCAATACACCACTATGGATCCGCTCTCGTCTCCCTACGAGAACGCCATCCATAGCACTCACGCTTATCTTGCGTATTTTAGAGTATCCACTTTCACTTGTCTATGAACTGATATAAGCAACCCAGAAGTCCTTTTCCGCGGACACGGCTATTCGAATAGATCATATTAACCCTGCAGGGGTGTACTTCTTCACACACGCTCTCACCACTTACCGCCGTTTACACGACATGTACTCGGCAACCTTCAAGCGGAAGCCCAACGTGGGTGTCGGCCACGGCCTGCCTAAACACTCGAGTCTCTAGTCCAGGTTTATCGCCTATTCGGGTTCCATCCATGAGGAGATCCGGCCGGAGTTTCGCTCACAGCCCCAAACAATGTGAACAGGGTTCCGTGACACCAAACGGGCGCCCGGTTTACCCGGCCACGTGCCTACCGCATCACAGCCCACCCCTACAGTCAGCGCTGCGCACGGCCTCCAGCATACTACAAACACCAGAAACTACTTGCAACTCCTGGACAGAGGACAAGGGTGATCAAGAAGCCGAGAGGGTCCATTGGTTTCGGGCCCAATGCGTGGTAGTAGCTGAATCATGGATCACAAACACAGAACTCAGTTCCTGAGGACGGCTGCAATGAGACAACCCACCATGTACTCCTACATGGCCTCTCACCGCTACCTTTACCAAATCGTGTTCAAACACTTAGCTCACACACAGTAGGACATGTTCACACGCCTCTGATTCATCCCCGATGAATCAGACCTGACTCAACTCTAAGCAGTAGCAGGCATGACAAACAAGCATGAATGAGTAGGCATAACAGGGCTCAAACAACTCCTACTCATGCTAGTGGGTTTCATCTATTTACTGTGGCAATGACAGGTCATGCAAAGGATAAAGGGTTCAGCTACCGCAGCAAGTAACAGATGAATCGGTGTTGTCCTAATGCAGTAAAAGAGAGCAGGAGCGAGAGAGTGGGATTGTATCGGAATGAACAAGGGGGTTTTGCTTGCCTGGCACTTCTGAAGATAGCATTGAGTCTTCATCAGTGTCAACGATCGCATCATCGGTATCACGTCTATCGAGAGGGGACAAATACCGGCAACACAGAAGGGAACACAATCAATGCAATGCACAATATGATGCATGATCATGACATGGCAAAATGGATGTGTTTTGGGCTAATGCAACTAGCAACAGATTAAATGAAGTTGGTTTGAATACAAGATTCAAATTCAAACTCCATATGTGATTATTCAAATGCCATTTAATTGATTTGTGCTAAACAGCACCTATAAGTTGTTCTAACATGCATGAAAATGGTACAGATGGATTCCTTGAATTTTTCTGATAATTTTTCATATATAATTTATTTAATTTGGAGTTACGGTTAATTTTCTATGATTTATAGAAGTTTTAGCTATTTTCTGAAATTATTAAATCATTTAAGATTTATTTAAATTCCAGAAAGGACTTATTGCGTCATCATGACCTCATAGTGACGTCAGCAGGTCAACGGGCGTCGTCCAGGTCAAACTGACCTGTGGGACCCATATGTCAGCGTCACAGGTTAAACAGGGGGGTTTAGTTTAGTTTAATTAAAGATTAGGGCACTAGGGCCCACATGTCAGTGTCAGCAGGGGGGGTAATTAAATTAAAATAAACTAAACTAATTAACAGGGGGGCTGGCCCCACCTGTCATCGACCCAGGGGGGGTCAAACCCCTGGTCAGCAGGGCCTAACCTGTCGGCGGCTTGACGCCGGCGAGGCCGAGACGGCGGAGGCCTTCGGATTTCTTACTCCGGCGGCCAAACGGGCGGATGAGGGCGTCTACGTGGAGCTGGGACTCGCCCGCATCCATCTGTGCAAACGGCAGGGGCTGAGGTGGCCCGAGCTCACCGGAGGCAAGCTCGCGGCGGTGGCCGGAGTTCGGGCGAGGTCGGGGTTGGCGTTAGGGGGCACGGGAGGGGAAGCTGGTGTGTGAGTTAGGTTCCTGGTGAGGTGTGGAGCACGTTGCCGTGCTCGGTAGCTAGCTCCGGTGGCTCTGGCCTTGTCCGCGTCATCGCCGGCGGTGAGGAGCTCACGGCCCCGGTGAAAAGGCCGGCTAGCGTGCGGAAACGAGCGCGGGGAGGAGGGGAAATGGAAGAGGAGCTCACAGCGGATCCGGTAGAGGCAACGGCGAGGCCGGGGAGGGGCTGGAGCTCGCGAATCCTCGGAAGTTCGCCGGCGGCCGAAGGTTGGGGACGAGCTCCGGGAAGACGCTACAGGGCTCCCGGGGTCGAATGGGTTGGTGTGGAAGACGCAGAAGGCGATGGCGGTTCCTCTGAACTCATCGGAGAGGCACGGGGTGGACGGTGGCCGCGGTGATGCTCGTCGGCGGTGACGGGTGTGTTCGGTGGCTGCGCGCGAGAGAGCCAGAGGAAGAGAGGAGCTCGGGGAGAGAGTGAGAGGCCTGGGGGGTGCGTGGCGTCGCGGACGGGGTCCAAGGCGACGAGAGGAAGCAGGAGGTGGCCAGGGGGAAGCAGGAGGTGGCCGAGGCCTCTCGGGCGCGCGCCACGCCTCGCCTCTGTTCGTCCTCCTGGCAAAGGAGGAAGATGACAAGGGGGGGAAGGAGGTGGGCTGGGCCGGCCAGATGGGCTGGCCAGCTGGGCCGGCTACAGGTAAGTGGCCCAGGTAGGCTTCTGTTCTTTTTATTTTTTTCTCTGTTTTGTTTTATTTAATTTATTTTGCCACTGTTTTGAATTTAAAATAATTCAAACAATGCCAAAAACTCCTCTGAATATTTATTATTGCTAAATGGACTTTTCCAAAAGCTTATAAAATATATCAGGGGTATTTGAAATTATATTCTAATTATATGAATATAATTCAAATTCAAATAGCTAATGAATTAAATCCAAAGTCCCAAAAATAATTCCTTAAAAATGTTCAATATTTTGGTTGGGACCAGGACCCTTACCAAAAATTATCAAACATTTAAGAAGAGCATTTTGGAGCAATGAATGAGATTTCTAGGGTTTTTGCCCCTCTTTTATTTAAGTTTTTGAGGCTTTCAAAATTCCCTCAGTTCAAATTTTCAGAATTTAAACATGATGCACACATGAGGTCTAGCCTAGTGCATAACAGGACCAGGGATGTGACACTCACTTTCCTTTTACTTTATAAATTTATATGTGACAATGGTTTATTTCCCAGCCAAAGGGAATTTATCCAGATGACGTAGCTACAGTTAATATAGTATGCATTCCATGATCTTGCTTTTCTCACTTTATTTGACCCATTAGATTTCTTGGTAGGAATTGTCTTGCCATTGACCCTCTTACAGAAATGTAGGGAAAGGCTGCGTACTATAGACCCGAAGTGGTCGGACCCTTCCCTGGACCCTGCGCAAGCGGGAGCTACATGCACCAGGTTGCCCTTTAATTGTCTTGCCATTGACCTTATTTCATGTACAGAATAACTACATACTTGCAAACCTGTAGCATAGAAGTGCTCACTAATCTATCATCAGGGGAACAAGGTACTACTTGCTTAACTGCTAGCTTTGCATTTTAAGCTAAATCAGCTTGAAAGAAATTGACATACTTTAGAATATAGTACTAATAAACATACATAAAGTGCATAAGCATGGAATATTTCTACATGTTCGATAACATAACACAATATGAAATCATAAAGAAAGTAAATTAAATACAAATTAGCGAGGCATCACAATTATACACAAAATGGAAATGAAAATATACATACATAAATATAGTTTTTTTTTCAAATATGTCAATACCAAATTTTAAAATTACAAGGTGTTCCACATGTATTGTCCAAAATCTAAAAAAAGATAATTACATATTTACTCCTTCCGTCCCAGAATGAGTGTCATGGCTTTATGGCTTTAGTTCTAATAAGAACTAAAGCCACAACACTTATCTTGGAACAGATAAACTATTTTTTAATAAACTAGCCCGCGCGAATGTACGGGTTGGTGTCGAGTAGCACTAATTGATGACCACATGCTTGCCCTTTGATTGATGCGATAGGTTGTGTCGTTTGATCAACCAGTTGTACAATACTGGCCCACTTCTTTTCCTTCAGCCCCATCTAATCTTTTTCCTCCGTCAGAGAAGCGCAACCAACGCCTTAAGACTACTGGGACAAGGCTCCGAAGCGGCCGAAACAGCAAAGGCAGCGGAGGTGGCCGGTAGGCCAGCTGCTCGGAGGCGAGACGCAAGGCCGGCGGCTCAGCGGGCCGCAGCCGGGACAGAGGCGACCGGCGGAGGCGCGCCGGCGAGGTGCGGGCGCGACGGCGATGATGCAGAGTCCTCTCGAGTCCGCTTGTGCAGAAACGGAGCAGCAAAGTGCGGCCGGGTGGCTCGCCGACGGCTCAAAAGTAAGGCGGCTCAGGCCAGGGAGCATTGGCGGCTCTAGCCAGCGGCAGCTTTCAGCGAGGCGGCTTGGAGACTGCCAGCGACGTCTCGTGTTGCGGAGGCAACCCAGCAGAGTTGAGGTCGGCGGGTCACGGCCTCGGCGGTTCAGTGGAAGCCCACAGCGAAGCAGAGCATGGCTAGTCGGCCGCAGTAGAAAAGGCGACTTGGGAAAGCCCGCTGCGATGCAGAGGCGAGGCTAAATTTCGTGTTTTGACTCTTTTCTGAAACCTATTCAAGATTTGACCTTAGTTTAATATTTTTTCGAGATCTGATCCTTTTGCTACCGCCAAGGACCATGACAGTAGGGTATAACAGTCTACCGCCAAGGTCTCTGGCGGTAGGGTTGCATGTCCTACCGCCAATAACCTTCTAAGTATTGAACAGAGTGTGTGTTTGTGCCTACCGCTAAGCACTTTGGCGGTAGGGTTGTGCAAGCTACCGCCATGGACAATAACAGTAGCAAAAAGGTCAGATTTCAAAAAAAAATTCAAACTAGAATCAAATCTTGAATGAGTTTCAGAAAAGGGTCAAAACACGAAAATTTATCCAGAGACGACGTACCACCGGGCAAAACCAGGAGCATTTAGTAATCCTTGGCTCCACACGCAGCAACTAATACTTTAATTAATACTAGAAGAACGCCCGTGCGTTGCAACGGGGCCACATTAACTTTAAGAGTTCAATATTAATATTCCCACACATATCAAGTGACATTGGCGACCTTTTTTACCATCAAATCCTCACACACACACACTCTCCCTCCCTCTTCCTCACTCTCTCTCCCCCTCTCTCTCTCTCTAACACACACACACACACACATATCCATCTTATTGGATACGGGACCATAATCCATCTATGTCACACACACACGCTAGTGCATGCATAACAACATGGACTATGTGTATTATATTTGCCACCACAACCGAGGGAATTAATTTCATGTAAATCGGCCAGCCATAACTCCAAGAATACGTGGAGGAGGTGGCCCGGGTCGGCGCCGTCTGGCGCGGGCCACGAGCCCGCTTCCAAGTGTGTCTGCGCGCCGACCACCCACGCCGGGTCCTTCAAGTGCCGCTTCCACCGCACCAACTCCCAGGGCCACGGCCAGGGCCAGGGAAGCCGCCCTTCTTCGCCCCCTTCACCGGTCGCGGTCAACGCGGTGCCACAGCACCCGGCCTCGCCGTCCTCGTCCTCCGGTACCGTCGCAACCCAGTGACGCAGCCCAAGCATCGGCCTTGAGAATCAAGAATGCTCGACAACGGAGAGGGAAGGGAAGATCATATACATGTCATAAGAAAGAGAGTTTATTTACTGCTCCCTCGATGTATTGTTTTCTTTGTTTGGAGATTGATTGCCATCCGTGAGTTAAGGTAAGATTAATGTGATTGAGCGATTTTTCTGAAAATGAAATATTTGTTTTCTAATTAATGTGATTGAGTGATTCAAGGTAAGGTTAATTAATTTAGATTTGATCTTTAAAGATTGTTCGTGATTGATTCTACATTACTAAATAACTTGCGCCAGTATGGAAAGTTCTGATCTATTCAGATTTCTTTCGTTGTGTGAGAGGGTGACGCGAAAATAAACCGATGAAGTGGTGGGAAGGGACGAAAAAAAATCTACGAAAAAACCAGCGAAGGTGGGAGGAGACCAAAAAATCCCATGGGAGGTGGGACGAAAAAAAACCCTGGAAGCGACCCCCTTCACCGGTCGCGGTCAACGCGGTGCCGCGGCACCCGGCCTCGCCGTCCTCGTCCTCTGGCACCGTCGCAACCCAGTGACGCAGCCCAAGCATCGGCCTCGAGAATCAAGAATGCTCGACAACGGAGAGGGAAGGGAAGATCATATACATGTCATAAGAAAGAGAGTTTATTTACTGCTCCCTCGATGTATTGTTTTCTTTGTTTGGAGATTGATTACCATCCGTGAGTTAAGGTAAGATTAATGTGATTGAGCGATTTTTCTGAAAATGAAATATTTGTTTTCTAATTAATGTGATTGAGTGATTCAAGGTAAGGTTAATTAATTTAGATTTGATCTTTAAAGATTGTTCGTGATTGATTCTACATTACTAAATAACTTGCGCCAGCATGGAAAGTTCTGATCTGTTTAGATTTCTTTCGTTGTGTGAGAGGGTGACGCGAAAATAAACCGATGAAGTGGTGGGAAGGGACGAAAAAAAATCTACGAAAAAAACCAGCGAAGGTGGGAGAAGGTACCAAAAAAAACCATGGAAGATGGGACGAAAAAAAATCTGGAAGCGAGACTACCAACTGCTCCATTAGAAGTAGAGATTTGTTTGATCTCTTGGATTGAGTAGTACTATGATTGTCCGTTGTGGCATACTGTATTGTTGGTTTCTCCACCACGATGATCTCTTCTTTTCTTTTCTTTTTTCATGGCAGAAATCTAGTAACTTTTGGCTGCTTTCGTTGATTTCTCTGTACAATCTACAGCCGGGCAGACGGACTCGATCCAAAGTTTTTAGCTCTTCACGTCCGGGATATACGCGTGTTGTTTGCTGTTGTTCTCATCTCGGTCTTGTAGCCTTTACACATCAGAGAAGTGCATCATGGACGCAGCGGCAGCTGCACGCACGGCATCGACGGCACCGGCAAATTCGCGATTCCAACCAGGGAGCCTGCTAGTTAGGGCATCTCCGGCCGTGTTTCAGAAAGGTCTTCTCAGATGTTTTTTTTTGCACCGGTACCGAAAAATCGGCCAAGTTGCGTTTCAGAAGCCCGATTTTCGCCGGCCTGACCCAAAAACAACGTCGACGGAATCAGGCTGAACCCGACGCGCTGGGGGCGCCCGGGAGCGCCGGGGCGAACTGTTTTGGCGCGAAACAGCCGCAGGCCTGCCGCGTCAGGGACACGGCTCTCTTCTCGCCCCTTCGTCATCCTCATCGCCTCGTTTCCCGCGGCGAATCAATGCCAAAGCTACCGCGCCGGTCAGCCTGCGCCATTGATGCCTCACGGGCGGCACAGTGAAGACCGAATGACGCGTGTCCCTCGCCCTCCCTCGCCCGCCACGCGTACACACGGCGGCTCGCGCACGGGCGGCGGCTCGCGCACGGGCGGCGCCTCGGCCTATATAAGACGCGCCCCAGCGCATTCGGCGACTCGCACTCTCTCGCCGTCGTCGTTCCTCCCTCTCTCTCTCTCGCCGTCTCCAGTTCATCACACCCATGGCCGAGCGCTTCCCAGGCGACGGTGCGGCGGCGAACAGCTTCGGCCGCCGCCATCTTCACGAGGATGAGGCTCGCCTCCTTTTCGAGGCCGAGTATCCGGTCCCGCCGGACATGCGGGTGCCCGGGGCGTGGAGGATCAGCGCCGGCGGCGTGCCGGTGCCCCCGATACCCACCGGCGTGGCGCGGCGTGCGGAGATCGCACGCATCCGCTCGTCCCTGCCGCGTGTGGCGAGGGAGGGGCCACGGTACGTCCCTGACAGCCAGCTCTGGGAGCCTTATTTCCGCCGCCGTCACGCCGAGCAGCTCGAGGCCACCAACGATGCCGTGCCCTCCGGCAGGCTCAACGCCGCCGGCCAGCGTCGGTGGTGGGGCGTGCCCGGGCGCACGTTGGAGGCCGTCCTCGAGTACATCGAGGACGGCAACACGCCGCGCCTCGAGTACCCCGCTCCCCCGTCCTTCTCACGCCGTCGGGGAAGCTCTTGGACACCGAGGTGCATGGAGACCGGGGGGTCCTCCTCCTCGTCCGGCGGCTCCCCTGCTTCCACCTTCGCCCCATCAAGCCGGAGCCCCAGGGCACGCCTGTCGGCGCGCGCACCCGCAGCTCCAGCGACCGCATTGGCGACAACGCCTCCCCCACCGTCCGCTTCGTCCTCGTCGAGTCCAAGCCGGAGCCCGGCCTCCCCGCGGAGTACGAGAAAATAGCCCGGCGTGGCTTCTCCGACAAGGACGCCCTGCGGTGGGCGCGGGACGACTACCTCTGCGACGAGATGGTCCGGCAGCGCCGGGCCCTGGAGGAGATCGCCGCCCACAAGCGTGTGGCGCGAGGACGAGCACGGCGTCGTGGTCCTCGACAGCGACGACGACGACGACGCCCCCGGACCGTCCAACCCGCCGCGCCAACCGGGGGAGGGATGCAGCAGGGACGGCGGAGGCGTCGGCGGGGGCGACGACGACGACGACGACGGCGGTGACTACACGCGGTTCTATAGCCTCCTCGGCATGTAGAACCGCGTGGGCGGGCGGCGAGGCGGGCGATGAGGAAGACGGTGGGGGTAGCCCGCGGTAGCTCTTTTTTTTGTAAAATATGTTTAAATTTGAACGAACTCGAACATGTTTGCGTTGTGTTTGCACCGAATTTAAACATTTTAAAAATCCGTGGGGGGCCGCGACTGAGGGCATCACGCCCCCAGTGCACGATTTAACGCCGGTGCGTCTTCAAGGAGCGATTTTTTGCCCTTGCTGAAAGACCAACGGCTCGAGATGCCCTTAGAGTATAGCCCCAACGTTGGCTATCGTATATGCGTATTCCTTGACAGCATGTCCTGACATAAGCCGCTTCAAACGCAGCGCACGGTGCAGGGGTCTGTACAGCATGGGCCCTCAATTCATTTTACTAGTAGTATCACGTAAGACGAGAGTACCTGCAAAGCGCAGCAGTGGCTAGAGGCTGCCCAAGTCCACACGTATCATAATTTCTTCGTGACAAAAGCTTATCCACCTGATAAATAGAAGAGACTACACAGCCAGCTAGCAATTTTTCTCAGCTTTTCAAATTGCCACGAACAAATCTATCAGCTGGAAACAGAGTAACAGAAGCAAAGATTTATTACCTCAAATTGCCACGACATGCATGCCGGTAAAGATTGTGAGAATACCAATTTGTTTATCTCATGAGCAACAGAGAAAGTAATTAATACGAATTAAACTTTTTTGTTGGAGCATTATTTCTTCTTTTTACCAAAGAACTTCACCCACCCGTCTTTCATGGCGCTCGCCGGAACAAGTTCGATTATGGGCATATGATTCTTTGGTTTGGCAGCAAATTATGGTCTAACTCAGTGTGGGTACCGGATCAAGGCTGACCAAAAAGGACGTTGCCAAGTTAAAACCAAAAAGCGGTGCCGTACAAAACACGCCGGTCCAAGAGTCTTCACTCTTTACTCCGGACCCACCTAGCACGTCAGGGACAGGTAAAACGTACCTTCATCAGACTGCTTGTAATGGGTAGTATCATAAGTTAGTATCATATAATAATATCATAGATGACTTTATTTATTAGCATTCATGACACATAGTAGTGTAGCATTTATTATGATACAGTATTATAATATGATATTCAATCTTCTCTTTCTTCATTTAATTCTATGCCACATCATCTAAATTGCCTAGTTGGCATGCATGATACTAGTTATGATACTCCCATTACGACCAACCTCAAGTGTATTCATCTGTATTAGTACTACACAAGCTGTTTCAGCAATATTAATGCACACATCCCCCTAAAAATGCATGCGGCCAGATAACTGCGTTCAGATGTCGCTACGTGCAGGACGTGCGCTCTCTTACACATCATGCCATATTTAATATGGATACGGACGATGCCCAGTCGGTGTCAGCGAATCAATCACGCGTATGACTTTTCTTCTTCTCAGGAGTAGCCGCAACCATGAACACACGATGGTGATTTGTCGGTTGATCTGACACGTCTTTTTTAGAAATTCGTCCGTCTTGATGACTTAAAATCAGTCCAAGTGATCACAAAACCATGGATGACCAAAGCTGTAACCCTAATCATTTTCTGATATTAAATCTGGAATGATAAACTTGAAGCTGATGTTGATCCTTCCGAGCTAGGTCTCTTCTCATCCGGAAAATTGGGAACTTCTCGATTCTTGAAATAGATCCCTTCAATAACTCAAGACCACCGTGCGTGAGCCTCATGGTGGGTGCCAACTATTATGAATTTGTCACGGCAAATGTCTTTAGTGTAAGGACTTAGTCGTGAGGCCGACGCATCTAATTGGTAGCTTGAGAGGGGTTGAGCGGGACGAGAGATGCGAGGTTTTACCCAGGTTCGGCCCCTCACGGTGGAGGTAAAAGCCTACATCTTGCTTCAATGGTATTGATCATGGTGATGCTCACGATTATAAGGGTGCTATTTTGCTACCTCTATCTCGAGAGTTATTGATTTGTCTGTCTAGACTTGTCAGACTTCTCCCTCTTGGGGTGCCCTACCCCTTCTTATATAAGTTGGAGGGGCGACTTACATGACTAGTCCTAGTAGGATTAGGATTACTCTATTATAAGTGGAGTCCTAGTCTTGCTTTCTTTGTAAGGGAATATTCTTTATCCTTTCCTCTGAAGCCGACCGACCATAACATGAGACAGTTTACTGTGCCTTGGGCCTTGTCGTCCGTATGACCCGCCCGCCGGGTCACTAGTAAGTTGCAAAGCTCCGGCAGGTTACCCGTGAGTCGCCAGGTCTGGGCGGGTCACCAGTAAGTGGCCAAGCTCTAGCCAGGTCATACATCATGCCGGGTTACACCGCGGGGTATATCCCCGAAACAGAGCGTGTGGCCCGCCAGGCCACCGCGTACTGCATCGAGATGGTGAGCTCTATCGAAAACGGCCAAATGACGTCTCTCTACGATGCATCTCCAGGGAGCATGGATGCGAGCTGTTGGCTGACATACATTGTGGGGATTGCGGGCATCACTCTTCATCGCGCACTCTTGTGGGCAAGGCGTTCCGCAGCGGATTCTACTAGCCCACGACACTCAGTGATGCCACCGAGCTGGTAAGATCCTGTGATGCCTGTCAGTTCCATGCCAAGCAGATTCACCAGCCCGCTCAGGGCCTCCATACCATTCTGCTCTCATGGCCGTTCGCGGTTTGGGGCTGGACAAACTGGGCCTGTTCCGCCGAGCCACCCCGAGGCTACCACTACCTCTATGTCGTCATCGACAAATTCATCAAGTGGGCGGAGGTGGAGACCATCCGCACCATCCCGGCCGGTTTGGCCGTCAAGTTCATCAAGGGCCTTGTGAGCCACTTTGGGGTTCCTAATTGCATCATCACCGACAATGGCTCACAGTTCATCAGCAACCTTTTCAAAATGTATTGTGCTAACCTTGGAAAGCAAATATGTTACGCTTCGATGGCACATCGTCGGAGCAATGACCAGGCTGAGTGCGCCAACGCAGAGGTCCTGAGGGGCCTCAAGGCAAGGACCTTCAAGATGAAGCTCAAGGCATGCGGCAGGGGCTGGCTCGACGAGCTCCAGTCCATGTTGTGGTCCATCCGCACCACCGCGATCAAGCCGACGGGCGAGACTCCATTCTTCCTCGTCTACGGAGCTGAAGCGGTTCTCCCTCACGAGGTTAGGCATTGCTCCGCGCGGGTCTTGGCGTTTGACGAGGCACGCCAGGTCGCCTCGTGGGGGATGGACCTCGTGCTAGGGGAGGAACGCCGCCGCCAAGCCTCGCTTCGAGCAGCGAGGTACCAGCAGGCGCCTTGGCGGTACCACTGCCGCAGCGTCCGCTCCAAGACGCTCAAGATGGGTGATCTCACCTTGAGGCATGTGCTCTCCAGGGAAGGGCTGCATAAGGTCTCGCCCATGTGGGAGGGCCCGTTCAGGATCGCCTATGTCTCCAGGCTTGGCGCCGCGCGCCTGGAGACGCACGGCGGGATCTCCATCCAGAACGCTTGGAATATCCAGCACCTCCAAAAGTTCTACCCATGAAGCAAGGCCCCACGCTTGTGAAGGTCTCCGCTCATGACACTCTCACATAATAATGAGTTGGGGCTGCACACACCCTAGAGTCTCCTAAGGTCGCCCTTGGGCCTCACGGGGGTAACCACCCACGTCCTAGTGGAGACCCCATGCTCCGCACTCGTGGGAAGTAGGCCTAGTGGGAAGACAAGAAGACTACTGTAGGTGCCGGACGCGGCTATTCTTTTGCTTGCTTTCTTTAGCTGGTTTTCAACTTCTTGAATGAAATTTGGAGCTTTTGTGTTTTCCATTCGCCAGAGTTGGAATTTTCTCTCTTGTTCGCTCGCCTTTTTCAATCTTGTCCTAGGAAGAGCGGCAGTTGCACGTTGCTCCTCCTCGCGTGTCCCCTGCGCGGGGCTAGGTAGGTGTGCGCCCGCAGCCACACCTCGCCGAAGCCCTGTTGCCCCAGAGCTTTGGCGTCCTTACCTCGCGAGATGTTCTCGAACGAGCTCGTGGGCATGCGTACCCTCTTGAGTTTGTGCCTCCAGGCATCGAGACGTGGTGTACCAGCCACAACCAACCCACGCTTGGGTTGTGCGAGGTAGGACGAGACGCCTCATGAGGCCACCTCAAAACTCTACAGCTATACTCCCTTCATCCGCGAATAAGTGTACATCTAGCTTTTGTCTTAAGTCAAAGTTTTAAAACTTTGACCACCTTTTTAGAAAAAAGTAAAAACATTTATGGCATCAAATTAGTATCACTAGATTCATCTTCAAATGTACTTTGATAATATATCAATTTTATGTCATATATGTTACTATAATTTTCTATAAAATTTTGACTAAAAACAAAAGGTAGATGTACACTTATTCCCAGACTCTAATGGGATGCTAAACAATAAACAAAGGCATGAATCAAATGGATGATCTGAACCTAGTCCTTGTTTTCGTTTGAATTCTCACCTTCGTATCCTCCAAGTCTCCCATGTTGTTGTCGTCCTACTCCTACCCACCTTCCATGCGAACTCGACCCATGACCGATTGTGGTAATAAAATGCATAAGTGTTACGTTTGATATATATGGACATTTTCTATTCCTAAATAACTACTCCCACCATTCCTAAATGTAAGTCATTTTAGAGATTTCAATGTGAACTACATACAAATGTATATAGACGCATTTTAGAGTATAGATTCACTCATTTTGCTTCACACGTAGTCTGCATTGGAATCTCTAAAAAGACTTATATTTAGAAACGGAGGCAGTACAATCCACCATCTATTTTTCAGGCAATGCAACCATGTCACATAAACAAGTCATGCATGCAAGCCATAAATTATATTTTTTTCATTACTATATACATGCAATGCTGCCACATCAATTTTTTTTTAGATAAGAGGCCTTGGCCCGACTTTATAAATAAAGCCACACGGCAGCGTCACAGACCTGAACACCCAAACAGATAACAAGAACCACGAATCCAGCGACCAAAAGCCTAGAACAGGCGAAAGAAGTTCAGAGCGATACATGGCACCCTGCCATACACAGCGCGCAGGCCGGAGGGGAGAGATGACTAAGACCAACCGATAAAACCACCGCAACAGAGATCAGACGTTAGGACCCAGCCCGGAGAAGAAGGATGCCGAAGCCCGAATTTTGGCGATGAGCGCGTCCAGGGCATCCCGATCGTCTTCTTTAGTCAATAATCTCCACTGCTGCAAGATGATACAAGATTTGAAAAGAACGTCAGCAGGTTTAGATGGAAAGATATGCTCGATAGTAAATTTGTTCCTAGTAGTCCAAAGAGACCAACATAAGGCACCCAAGCCAACCCAGAACACCCTCTTAGTAACCCCAACCAGAACCTTGGCTAGGGTTCTAAGCTCAGAGAAGGACGAGGGATTCCAAGAGACTTGAAGCCAAGATCTGACGCAACTCCAAACGAACTTAGCCAAGACACAATGAAAAAAGATGTGGTCCGTATTTTCCAAGGCACCACAAAGGTGACAGAACTCTGAACCCAGACCATTGCGCTTGCGAATCTGATCAGCCGCAGGGAGGCGGCCTCTGAAGGCTTGCCAAAGAAATATCTTAATCTTAGGAGGCACTTTGGACTTCCAGATGTTAGAGAATTTGTTCGAGGGGGTACCTCCGATAAGCCTAGAATAAAGAGACTTGACCGAAAACCTGCCAGAAGACGAATGAGGCCAAACTACAGAATCCGGAGCCTCCGAGAGCACAGGGAAGAGGGCAGAAATACTTTGCCAATCCTCCAACTCTTCAGGAGACAGGGAGCGGCGAAAAGCCAGGTCCCAATTATTATCCGCCACCTCCGTGATGGAGATGTCCGGCTTAGGACAGTAAGAAAACAAAACCGGGAATTGAGTAGCCAGAGGAGCATCTCCACACCACCAATCCTGCCAAAAACGAACAGAACTACCAGTGCCCACGATAAACTTAACATGCTCCAAAAAGATCGGTCTGACTTTGACAAGGTTCTTCCAGAATTGAGACCCTCGTCCAGCAGAAGCAAACAGGGGGCTAGATTGAGGGAAATACTAAGCCTTGAGGATAGAATACCAAAGTGAGTCGGCCCCAGTAGTCATAATTTTCCACCACCATTTAATTAATAAGCATTTGTTCATCACCAAGGTATTAATAATGCCTAACCCCCCAAGGTTCTTAGGCCGACACATAAGCTGCCACTTGACTAGTCTATATTTTCGCTTATTATCAGCCGCATTCCAATAAAAGGCACCCCTGTGTTTGTCAAAGCCAGCATGAATACCCGCCGAAAGGAGATAGAAACCCATGAGGAACATAGGAAGGGAAGAAAGACAGGAGTTGATTAAGGCCACCTTGCCAGCGTTAGTATTGTATCTCCCTCGCCAAGGAAGGACCCTGTTCCCCACTTTAGCAACAGCCGGGGCAAAGTCCTTACCAAGAAGTTTAAAAGGAGAAATTGGGAGGCCCAGATATTTGAAAGGGAAGGAACCTAAAGAACAGTTAAGAAGCCTGGCCATACGCAGGGCTTCTGCATCATTCACACCCGTAACTAGAACCTCACTCTTGGAAAAGTTAATCTTCAAGCCAGAGACCGCTTCAAAGCAAAGAAGGATGAATTTTAAATTAGTAATACACGCATCATCCAACTCAACCATAATGATCGTATCATCGGCATACTGAAGGTGCGAAACCCCTTCCGGGAGGAGATGAGAGACCACCGGGCTAATGTGACCACATTGAGTCGCCCTCGTGAGCATACAAGAAAAGGCATCGGCTACAAAATTGAAAAGGACAGGGGAGGCAGGATCCCCTTGACGAAGACCCCTGCCATTGGCAAAAAAATTACTAATATGCCCATTCATTGAAACGGCAGTGTGGCCCCCAGTAACCAACTGCATGATACGATGCACATAAGCTCCATCAAAACCTTTCGCGAGCAAGACCTGCTTAAGAAAAGACCAGCTGACCGAGCCGTAAGCTTTCTCAAAGTCTAACTTAAGAATAACCGCTTTAGAGACCCGAGAGTGCAGGTCATGCACAATTTCGTGCAAAGAGAGGATACCATCTAAAATAAAGCGACCCTTAATGAAAGCAGATTGGAAGGGACTAATAACTCTATGAGCAACCAGAGAGAGGCGGTTAGCGAATCCCTTAGCCGGGAATTTGGCAAAATTGTTAATCGGCGCAATAGGATGAAATTGAGAGATTAGTTCAGCCCCCTTGACCTTGGGAATCAGAGAAATGACGGCATAGTTCAAGCGGGAAATATCGATATAGCCAAGGCAAAAGCCCTGTATGTCCCTGCAAACCAGCTGCTTTAACTGAGGCCAGAATTTTCAAAAAAAGGAATAGAAAAGCCGTCAGGCCCAGAGGCCGCATTCGGGTTAGCGGAGTTAACTATGTCCCAGATTTCCTGATCAGAAAAGGGGATCATCAACGCGGCGTTGTCCTTGGCCGAAACTTTTAAACCCATGTTCCAGAGAGAAGGGGAGATCGAGAGGCCCGAAGGAGGTTTCGCCTCAAGTAAAGTAGAGAAGAAGTCCCGCACATGGTTCATAATAACAGATTGGTCCGAAGACCGCAGCCCATTGATGAGCAGGTTATTGATACCACAACGCCTCCTCCGACCGTTCGCAATGGCAAAAAAATATGCAGTGGGGGAATCGCCCTTTAGCGTCCAATTAAGCGTACCCCGCTGGCGCCAATACACCTCAGCCTGATGGTGTAACTGCAGTAAGGCAGCCTCGAGGTTATACCTCACAGACCACCCATCCTCGGAAAGACCAGCAGAGTCAGCAGTCAAGTCTAGAGCCAAGATTTGGGTTTCGAGGAAATCTTTGGAGCGGCGTTCCTCCGCCACACGGTTACGGGACCAGCCTCTAAGAAACTTACGCAGATTGTAGGAGCAAGAATGCCAATCATCCATAGGACCAAAGGATCACGAGTTAGAGGAGAGCAGATGAGAAATCTTCACGGCAAGCATATCACAAAAACCATCAACGAGCAACCAGGAGGCATCAAATTGAAATCTGGCCGGAGGTCTAAGGTTAATAGAACCATCGTCAACAATGAGAGGGGTATGATCAGAGCCAACAATACATTTGGCACCAAGGGAGGCCCTAGGAAAGAGGGAGTCCCACCTAGGACAGATGAAAACTCTATCAAGCATGGACCTAATAGGATTAACTTGGTGATTAGACCAAGTAAAGCGGGCTCCAACCCGGGGAAGTTCACGAAAAGCAAAGAAGCTAATAAACTCATTAAAAGCATTCGCTAAAGGCCAAGAGAAGATACCGTTGCTTTTATCAGAGGGGGGCGAAGAAGGTTAAAATCACCCCCGATAACCATCAGGAGGTTACAGGATTCGATCTTCACAGAAAGTTCGTTAAGAAACAGAGGGGCAATAGAGTGATCAGTAGGCCCATAAACCACTATTACCTCCATTAGAGTATTCAACGCTTTAAGACAGAGCACATCACTAACCCAAAAGATCCCATGGTCATAGGCAACAACATCGAAGATGTCCTTATTCGAGCCTAACAAAATCCCACCCGAGTGGCCCGAAGAAGGTAAAACATGCCAATCAAATCTATCCATACCCACGATGGCAGAGAGTTCATTAGGGGAAAAGGACTCCTTAAAAGTTTCAACCAACCCCGCGAAGTCAATATGGTTCCAGCGAATCAAATCTTTTATTTGGTCACGACGCCCCCTAGCGCCGAACCCTCTAATATTCCAAAATAAAGCTTTCATTTATAAGAAAGATTCTTAATGCGGAGACTGGACCTGCTAGGAGCCGCGCAGGTTTTAACTCTTTTAGAAGTGCCCCTCCTGGAGGGACCAGGTTGGGGCTGGCCACTACCAACACCCAGACCCGCCTCCGGACCCAGAGGACCAATAGACACAGTAGCCTCGGAGGCAACAACCTCCTTAGCTTTGGCAATGGCCGCCTGAGCAGCCTCATTAGCCCAAATGATTGCAAGAAGAGAGCTAGGAGAGCCCACATTAGAGTCAACCACCACACCCACATCCGACATGATTTTAAAAAGATGATTATCCAACAGAGTAGGTAGAACCAGATGAACCGGAGAGGAACCAACGACATGAGTGGGAAGAATACCTGGGGTAGGAAGATCCTTCGCAGCAGCCCGCTTTTCCACCTGCTCCAGTACAGAAACACCTGAGTTGGCCACCCGCCGACCTTTGTGGGCCGTAGACACCGGCGACCGAATCGCCTGCGACCGAGGCATGGGGGAAGCCGAAGACGGACCAGAGCGAGACATGGACCCAAGCTCCTTGTCGAGGCGACGACAGACACCGGCAGTGGATTGTTTGGAGCCCAGAGAGTTCTGCTCTTAGCTGAGAATTTGCGCATCGAGGATTTCTTCTTCCGCTGGGACTGGGCACCCACCACATCACGCTCAGGGGAGTCAGGGAGATGCTCAATCCCGGAGCGGGTGGGGGAGATCGGGCGGGCCGGGAGGTTGGAGCAAGCACCAGACATGGGGGTAGCTGCCACAGATGGAAACTTCAGAGAAGCAGCATCAGGAACATCCGCCATGGAGTTAGTAGGAGGGATCGCCAAAGACTCCCGAGGGCCAGCACCAGAGGGGGCTTGAGACTGGAACAATTCCCTTTCAGACTCAGCCAAGCCATCCCATTCAGATTGGGTGAAACGGAGATTGGAGCCATCACTCTGGTTGTTACCACCCACCGGTCCATCCCCGTCCTTATCGTGTTTATTCGTGGGACTAGAAGGAGGAGAAGGGGGGGTTGAAAGGCAGCCGCCCCCTCCACCCGCACCCTGAGCCTGATACCGTTTGGAGAGGGGGAAATGTCGATCGAACCATGAACACAACTCGGATCCAGGCACCAAATCTTCACGCTAGCGGGGCCAACCTTAGTCAGAGATTCTGAGTCCACCTCCACGGGCTTCCCAATTAGAACCCCCACCGCCATGAGAAAAGCAGACGAGCGAAGACCAGCTGGTAGATCATCAATGAGCACCCAGACCTGAGAGAGAGGGCCAACCGCCATACCATTGCAGGTCGCCGGCTTGACCGAGACGCCCAGTTGATTGAGGGGTAGGGTAAAGCTGGTACAGGAAGCAATCATCCGCAGGCATTCCTTGGAAGGGAACACCACTGAAAACTCGTGTTCAAATATCTGAGCCACTTGCCAGTCCCATCCAGCCTCATCCCAGATCCGGAGCCCATCGAGTAAGGTTTTGTTGGGGAACGTAGTAATTTCAAAAAAATTCCTATGCACATGCAAGATCATGGTGATGCATAGCAACGAGAGGGGAGAGTGTGATCTACGTACCCTTGTAGACCGCAGCGGAAGCGTTAGCACAATGCGGTTGATGTAGTCGTACGTCTTCACGGCCCGACCGATCAAGCACCAAAACTACGGCACCTCCGAGTTCTAGCACACGTTCAGCTCGATAACGATCCCCGAACTCCGATCCAGCAAAGTGTCGGGGAAGAGTTCCATCAGCACGACGGCGTGGTGACGATCTTGATGTACTACCATCGCAGGGCTTCGCCTAAGCACCGCACAATATTATCGAGGACTATGGTGGAAGGGGGCACCGCACACGGTTAAGAATATGATCACGTGGATCAACTTGTGTGTCTAGGGGTGCCCCTTGCCCCCGTATATAAAGGATCAAAGGGGGTGCGGCCGGCCAGGAGGAGGGCGCACCAGGAGGAGTCCTACTCCCACCGGGAGTAGGATTCCCCCCCTTTCCTAGTTGGAATAGGATTCGGGAGGGGGAAAGAGGAGAGAGAGAAGGAAAGGGGGGGTGCCGCCCCCCTCTCCTTATACTATTCGGACTAGGGGGGGAGGGGCACGCGGCCCAGCCCTGGCCACCTCTCCTCTCTTCCACTAAAGCCCACTAAGGCCCATATACCTCCCGGGGGGTTCCGGTAACCTCCCGGTACTCCGGTAAAATCCCGATTTCACCCGGAACACTTCCGATATCCAAATATAGGCTTCCAATATATCAATCTTTATGTATCGACCATTTCGAGACTCCTCGTCATGTCCGTGATCACATCCGGGACTCCGAACAAACTTCGGTACATCAAAATGCATAAACTCATAATATAACTGTCATCGAAACCTTAAGCGTGCGGACCCTACGGGTTCGAGAACAATGTAGACATGACCGAGACACGTCTCCGGTCAATAACCAATAGCGGAACCTGGATGCTCATATTGGCTCCTACATATTCTACGAAGATCTTTTATCGGTCAGACCGCATAACAACATACGTTGTTCCCTTTGTCATCGGTATGTTACTTGCCCGAGATTCGATCGTCGGTATCTCAATACCTAGTTCAATCTCATTACCGGCAAGTCTCTTTACTCGTTCCTTAATACATCATCTCACAACTAACTCATTAGTTGCAATGCTTGCAAGGCTTATGTGATGTGCATTACCGAGAGGGCCTAGAGATACCTCTCCGACAATCGGAGTGACAAATCCTAATCTCGAAATACGCCAACCCAACATGTACCTTTGGAGACACCTGTAGAGCACCTTTATAATCACCCAGTTACGTTGTGACGTTTGGTAGCACACAAAGTGTTCCTCCGGCAAATGGGAGTTGCATAATCTCATAGTCATAGGAACATGTATAAGTCATGAAGAAAGCAATAGCAACATACTAAACGATCGGGTGCTAAGCTAATGGAATGGGTCATGTCAATCAGATCATTCACCTAATGATGTGATCCCGTTAATCAAATAACAACTCTTTGTCCATGGTTAGGAAACATAACCATCTTTGATTAACGAGCTAGTCAAGTAGAGGCATACTAGTGACACTCTGTTTGTCTATGTATTCACACATGTATTATGTTTCCGGTTAATACAATTCTAGCATGAATAATAAACATTTATCATGATATAAGGAAATAAATAATAACTTTATTATTGCCTCTAGGGCATATTTCCTTCAGTCTCCCACTTGCACTAGAGTCAATAATCTAGATTACACAGTAATGATTCTAACACCCATGGAGCCTTGGTGCTGATCATGTTTTGCTCGTGGAAGAGGCTTAGTCAACGGGTCTGCTACATTCAGATCCGTATGTATCTTGCAAATCTCTATGTCTCCCACCTGGACTAGATCCTGGATGGAATTGAAGCGTCTCTTGATGTGCTTGGTTCTCTTGTGAAATCTGGATTCCTTTGCCATGGCAATTGCACCAGTATTGTCACAAAAGATTTTCATTGGACCCGATGCACTAGGTATGACACCTAGATCGGATATGAACTCCTTCATCCAGACTCCTTCATTTGCTGCTTCCGAAGCAGCTATGTATTCCGCTTCACACGTAGATCCCGCCACGACGCTTTGTTTAGAACTGCACCAACTGACAGCTCCACCATTTAATGTAAACATGTATCCGGTTTGCGATTTAGAATCGTCCGGATCAGTGTCAAAGTTCGCATCAACGTAACCATTTACGATGAGCTCTTTGTCACCTCCATAAACGAGAAACATATCCTTAGTCCTTTTCAGGTATTTCAGGATGTTCTTGACCGTTGTCCAGTGATCCACTCCTGGATTACTTTGGTACCTCCCTGCTATACTTATAGCAAGGCACACATCAGGTCTGGTACACAGCATTGCATACATGATAGAGCCTATGGCTGAAGCATAGGGAACATCTTTCATTTTCTCTCTATCTTCTGCAGTGGTCGGGCATTGAGTCTTACTCAACTTTACACCTTGTAACACAGGCAAGAACCCTTTCTTTGCTTGATCCATTTTGAACTTCTTCAAAACTTTGTCAAGGTATGTGCTTTGTGAAAGTCCAATTAAGCGTCTTAATCTATCTCTATAGATCTTAATGCCTAATATGTAAGCAGCTTCACCAAGGTCTTTCATTGAAAAACTCTTATTCAAGTATCCCTTTATGCTATCCAGAAATTCTATATCATTTCCAATTAGTAATATGTCATCCACATATAATATCAGAAATGCTACAGAGCTCCCACTCACTTTCTTGTAAATACAGGCTTCTCCAAAAGTCTGTATAAAACCAAATGCTTTGATCACACTATCAAAGCATTTATTCCAACTCCGAGAGGCTTGCACCAGTCCATAAATGGATCGCTGGAGCTTGCACACTTTGTTAGCTCCCTTTGGATCGACAAAACCTTCTGGTTGCATCATATACAACTCTTCTTCCAGAAATCCATTCAGGAATGCAGTTTTGACATCCATCTGCCAAATTTCATAATCATAAAATGCGGCAATTGCTAACATGATTCGGACAGACTTAAACATCGCTACGGGTGAGAAGGTCTCATCTTAGTTAATCCCTTGAACTTGCCGAAAACCTTTTGCGACAAGTCGAGCTTTGTAGATAGTAATATTACCGTCAGCGTCAGTCTTCTTCTTGAAGATCCATTTATTCTCAATTGCTTGCCGATCATTGGGCAAGTCAACCAAAGTCCATACTTTATTCTCATACATGGATCCCATCTCAGATTTCATGGCTTCAAGCCATTTTGCGGAATCTGGGCTCACCATCGCTTCTTCATAGTTCGTAGGTTCATCATGATCTAGTAGCATGACTTCCAGAACAGGATTACCGTACCACTCTGGCGCGGATCTCACTCTGGTTGATCTACGAGGTTCAGTAGTATCTTGTTCTGAAGTTTCATGATCATTATCATTAGCTTCCTCACTAATTGGTGTAGGTGTCGCAGAAACAGGTTTCTGTGATGTACTACTTTCCAATAAGGGAGTAGGTACAGTTACCTCATCAAGTTCTACTTTCCTCCCACTCACTTCTTTCGAGAGAAACTCCTTCTCCAGAAAGTTTCCGAATTTAGCAACAAAAGTCTTGCCTTCGGATCTGTGATAGAAGGTGTATCCAATAGTTTCCTTTGGATATCCTATGAAGACACATTTCTCCGATTTGGGTTCGAGCTTATCAGGTTGAAGCTTTTTCACATAAGCATCGCAGCCTCAAACTTTCAGAAACGACAACTTTGGTTTCTTGCCAAACCACAGTTCATAAGGCGTCGTCTCAACGGATTTTGATGGTGCCCTATTTTACGTGACTGCGGCCGTCTCTAGAGTGTATCCCCAAAACGATAGTGGTAAATCAGTAAGAGACATCATAGATCGCACCATATCTAGTAAAGTACGATTACGATGTTCGGACACACCATTACGCTGTGGTGTTCCGGGTGTCATGAGTTGCGAAACTATTCCACATTGTTTCAAATGTACACCAAACTCGTAACTCAAATATTCTCCTCCACCATCAGATCGTAGGAATTTTATTTTCTTGTTACGATGATTTTCAACTTCACTCTGAAATTCTTTGAACTTTTCAAACGTTTCAGACTTGTGTTTCATAAGTAGATATACCCATATCTGCTTAAGTCATCTATGAAGGTGAGAAAATAACGATATCCGCCACAAGCCTCAACATTCATCGGACCACATACATCTGTATGTATGATTTCCAACAAATCTGTTTCTCTCTCCATAGTACCGAAGAATGGTGTTTTTGTCATCTTACCCATAAGGCACGGTTCGCAAGTACCAAGTGATTCATAATCAAGTGGTTCCAAAAGCCCATCAGTATTGAGTTTCTTCATGCGCTTTATACCGATATGACCCAAACGGCAGTGCCACAAATAAGTTGCACTATCATTATCAACTCTGCATCTTTTGGCTTCAACACTATGAATATGTGTGTCACTACTATCGAGATTTAATAAGAATAGACCACTCTTTAAGGGTGCATGACCATAAAAGATATTACTCATATAAATAGAACAACCATTATTCTCTGATTTAAATGAATAACCGTCTCGCATCAAACAAGATCCAGATATAATGTTCATGCTCAACGCTGGCACCAAATAACAATTATTTAGGTCTAATACTAATCCCGAAGGTAGATGTAGAGGTAGCGTCCCGACTGCGATCACATCGACTTTGGAACCATTTCCCACGCGCATCGTCACCTCGTCCTTAGCCAATCTTCGCTTAATCCATAGTCCCTGTTTTGAGTTGCAAATATTAGCAACAGAACCAATATCAAATACCCAGGTGCTACTGCGAGCATTAGTAAGGTACACATCAATAACATGTATATCACATATACCTTTGTTCACCTTGCCATCCTTCTTATCCGCCAAATACTTGGGGCAGTTCCGCTTCCAGTGACCAGTCTGCTTGCAGTAGAAGCACTCAATTTCAGGCTTAGGTCCAGGTTTGGGTTTCTTCTCTTGAGTAGCAACTTGCTTGCTGTTCTTTTGGAAGTTCCCCTTCTTCTTCCCTTTGCCCTTTTTCTTGAAACTAGTGGTCTTGTTGACCATCAACACTTGATGCTCCTTCTTGATTTCTACCTCCGCAGCTTTTAGCATTGCGAAGAGCTCGGGAATAGTCTTATTCATCCCTTGCATATTATAGTTCATCACGAAGCTCTTGTAGCTTGGTGGCAGTGATTGGAGAATTCTGTCAATGACACAATCATCTAGAAGATTAACTCCCAATTGAATCAAGTGATTATTATACCCAGACATTTTGAGTATATGCTCACTGACAGAACTGTTTTCCTCCATCTTGCAGCTATAGAACTTATTGGAGACTTCATATCTTTCAATCCGGGCATTTGCTTGAAATATTAACTTCAACTCCTGGAACATCTCATATGCTCCATGACGTTCAAAATGTCGTTGAAGTCCCGATTCTAAGTCGTAAAGCATGGCACACTGAACTATCGAGTAGTCATCAGCTTTGGTCTGCCAGACGTTCATAACATCTGGTGTTGCTCCAGCAGCAGGCCTGGCACCCAGCGGTGCTTCCAGGACGTAATTCTTCTGTGCAGCAATGAGGATAATCCTCAAGTTAAGGACCCAGTCCGTGTAATTGCTACCATCATCTTTCAACCTTGCTTTCTCAAGGAACGCATTAAAATTCAACGGAACAACTGAAGGAAATATGCCCTAGAGGCAATAATAAAGTTATTATTTATTTCCTTATAATCATGATAAATGTTTATTATTCATGCTAGAATTGTATTTACCGGAAACATAATACATGTGTGAATACATAGACAAACAGAGTGTCACTAGTATGCCTCTACTTGACTAGCTCGTTAATCAAAGATGGTTATGTTTCCTAACCATGAACAATGAGTTGTTATTTGATTAACGAGGTCACATCATTAGTAGAATGATCTGATTGACATGACCCATTCCATTAGCTTAGCACCCGATCGTTTAGTATGTTGCTATTGCTTTCTTCATGACTTATACATGTTCCTATGACTATGAGATTATGCAACTCCCGTTTACCGGAGGAACACTTTGGGTACTACCAAACGTCACAACGTAACTGGGTGATTATAAAGGAGTACTACAGGTGTCTCCAATGGTCGATGTTGGGTTGGCGTATTTCGAGATTAGGATTTGTCACTCCGATTGTCGAAGAGGTATCTCTGGGCCCTCTCAGTAATACACATCACATAAGCCTTGCAAGCATTACAACTAATATGTTAGTTGTGAGATGATGTATTACGGAACGAGTAAAGAGACTTGCCGGTAACGAGATTGAACTAGGTATTGGATACCGACGATCGAATCTCGGGCAAGTAACATACCGATGACAAAGGGAACAACGTATGTTGTTATGCGGTCTGACCGATAAAGATCTTCGTAGAATATGTAGGAGCCAATATGGGCATCCAGGTCCCGCTATTGGTTATTGACCGGAGACGTGTCTCGGTCATGTCTACATTGTTCTCGAACCCGTAGGGTCCGCACGCTTAAGGTTACGATGACAGTTATATTATGAGTTTATGCATTTTGATGTACCGAAGGTTGTTCGGAGTCCCGGATGTGATCACGGACATGACGAGGAGTCTCGAAATGGTCGAGACATAAAGATTGATATATTGGAAGTCTATTTTGGACATCGGAAGTGTTCCGGGTGAAATCGGGATTTTACCGGGTTACCGGGAGGTTACCGGAACCCCCCGGGAGCCATATGGGCCATCATGGGCCTTAGTGGAAAGGAGAAAGGGGCAGCCCAAGGGGGCTGCGCGCCTCCCCCCTTCCCCTAGTCCTAGTAGGACTAGGAGAGGTGGCCGGCCACCCCTCTCCCTCTTTCCCCCTTGGGAATCCTAGTTGGAATAGGATTGGGGGGGAGTCCTACTCCCGGTAGGAGTAGGACTCCTCCTGCGCCACCTCCTCCTGGCCGGCGCCTCCTCCCCCCTTGGCTCCTTTATATACGGAGGCAGGGGCACCTCTAAACACACAAGTTGACACAAGTTGATCCACGTGATCGATTCCTTAGCCGTGTGCGGTGCCCCCTGCCACCATATTCCTCGATAATACTGTAGCGGAGTTTAGGCGAAGCCCTGCTGCTGTAGTTCATCAAGATCGTCACCACGCCGTCGTGCTGACGAAACTCTTCCCCGACACTTTGCTGGATCGGAGTCCGGGGATCGTCATCGAGCTGAACGTGTGCTCGAACTCGGAGGTGTCGTAGTTTCGGTGCTTGATCGGTTGGATCGTGAAGACGTACGAGTACTTCCTCTACGTCGTGTCATCGCTTCCGCAGTCGGTCTGCCTTGGGTACGTAGACAACACTCTCCTCTCGTTGCTATGCATCACATGATCCTGTGTGCGCGTAGGAAATTTTTTGAAATTACTACGAAACCCAACAGTGGCATCCGAGCCTGGTTATTGATGTTGATGTTATATGCACGAGTAGAACACAAGTGAGTTGTGGACGATACAAGTCATACTGCCTACCAGCATGTCATATTTTGGTTCGGCGGTATTGTTGGACGAGACGACCCAGACCAACCTTACGCGTACGCTTACGCGAGACCGGTTCCCTCGACGTGCTTTGCACAGAGATGGCTTGCGGGCGACTGTCTCTCCAACTTTAGTTGAACCAAGTATGGCTACGCCCGGTCCTTGCGAAGGTTAAAACGGAGTCTATTTGACAAACTATCGTTGTGGTTTTGATGCGTAGGTGAGATTGGTTCTTACTTAAGCCCGTAGCAGCCACCTAAAAAATGAAACAACAAAGTAGAGGACGTCTAACTTGTTTTTGCAGGGCATGTTGTGATGTGATATGGTCAAGGCATGATGCTGAATTTTATTGTATGAGATGATCATGTTTTGTAACCAAGTTATCGGCAACTGGCAGGAGCCATATGGTTGTCGCTTTATTGTATGCAATGCAATCGCGATGTAATGCTTAACTTTATTACTAAACGGTAGTGATAGTCGTGAAAGCATAAGATTGGCGAGACGACAACGATGCTACGATGGAGATCAAGGTGTCGCGCCGGTGACGATGGTGATCATGACGGTGCTTCGGAGATGGAGATCACAAGCACGAGATGATGATGGCCATATCATATCACTTATATTGATTGCATGTGATGTTTATCTTTTTATGCATCTTATCTTGCTTTGATTGACGGTAGCATTATAAGATGATCTCTCATTAAATTATCAAGAAGTGTTCTCCCTGAGTATGCACCGTTGCCAAAGTTCGTCGTGCCCAGACACCACGTGATGATCGGGTGTGATAAGCTCTACGTCCATCTACAACGGGTGCAAGCCAGTTTTTGCACACGCAGAATACTCAGGTTAAACTTGACGAGCCTAGCATATGCAGATATGGCCTCGGAACACGGAGACCGAAAGGTCGAGCGTGAATCATATAGTAGATATGATCAACATAACGATGTTCACCATTGAAAACTACTCCATCTCATGTGATGATCGGTTATGGTTTAGTTGATTTGGATCACGTAATCACTTAGAGGATTAGAGGGATGTCTATCTAAGTGGGAGTTCTTAAATAATATGATTAATTGAACTTAAATATTATCATGAACTTAGTACCTGATAGTATCTTGCTTGTTTATGTTGATTGTAGATAGATGGCTCGTGCTGTTGTTTCGTTGAATTTTAATGCGTTCCTTGAGAAAGCAAAGTTGAAAGATGATGGTAGCAATTACACGGACTGGGTCCGTAACTTGAGGATTATCCTCATTGCTGCACAGAAGAATTACGTCCTGGAAGCACCGCTGGGTGCCAGGCCTGCTGCTGGAGCAACGCCAGATGTTATGAACGTCTGGCAGAGCAAAGCTGATGACTACTCGATAGTTCAGTGTGCCATGCTTTACGGCTTAGAATCGGGACTTCAACGACGTTTTGAACGTCATGGAGCATATGAGATGTTCCAGGAGTTGAAGTTAATATTTCAAGCAAATGCCCGGATTGAGAGATATGAAGTCTCCAATAAGTTCTATAGCTGCAAGATGGAGGAGAACAGTTCTGTCAGTGAGCATATACTCAAAATGTCTGGGTATAATAATCACTTGATTCAATTGGGAGTTAATCTTCCGGATGATTGCGTCATCGACAGAATTCTCCAATCACTGCCACCAAGCTACAAGAGCTTCGTAATAAACTATAATATGCAAGGGATGAACAAGACTATTCCTGAGCTCTTCGCAATGCTGAAAGCTGCGGAGGTAGAAATCAAGAAGGAGCATCAAGTGTTGATGGTTAACAAGACCACTAGTTTCAAGAAAAAGGGCAAAGGGAAGAAAAAGGGGAACTTCAAGAAGAACGGCAAGCAAGTTGCTGCTCAAGAGAAGAAACCTAAGTCTGGACCTAAGCCTGAAACTGAGTGCTTCTACTGCAAGCAGACTGGTCACTGGAAGCGGAACTGCCCCAAGTATTTGGCGGATAAGAAGGATGGCAAGGTGAACAAAGGTATATGTGATATACATGTTATTGATGTGTACCTTACTAGAGCTCGCAGTAGCACCTGGGTATTTGATACTGGTTCTGTTGCTAATATTTGCAACTCGAAACAGGGACTACAGAATAAGCGGGCACTGGCAAAGGACGAGGTGACGATGCGCGTGGGAAACGGTTCCAAAGTTGATGTGATCGCAGTCGGCACGCTACCTCTACATCTACCTTCGGGATTAATATTAGACCTAAGTAATTGTTATTTGGTGCCAGCGTTGAGCATGAACATTATATCTGGATCTTGTTTAATGCGAGACGGTTATTCATTTAAATCAGAGAATAATGGTTGTTCTATTTATATGAGTAATATCTTTTATGGTCATGCACCCTTGAAGAGTGGTCTATTCTTACTAAATCTCGATAGTAGTAATACACATATTCATAATGTTGAAACCAAAAGATGCAGAGTTGATAATGAAAGTGCAACTTATTTGTGGCACTGTCGTTTAGGTCATATCGGTGTAAAACGCATGAAGAAACTCCATACTAATGGACTTTTGGAACCACTTGATTATGAATCACTTGGTACTTGCGAACCGTGCCTCATGGGCAAGATGACTAAAACACCGTTCTCCGGTACTATGGAGAGAGCAACAAATTTGTTGGAAATCATACATACCGATGTATGTGGTCCGATGAATATTGAGGCTCGTGGCGGATATCGTTATTTTCTCACCTTCACAGATGAAGCATAAGTCTGAAACATTTGAAAAGTTCAAAGAATTTCAGAGTGAAGTTGAAAATCATCGTAACAAGAAAATAAAGTTTCTACGATCTGATCGTGGAGGAGAATATTTGAGTTACGAGTTTGGTGTACATTTGAAAAACTGTGGAATAGTTTCACAACTCACGCCACCCGGAACACCACAGCGCAATGGTGTGTCCGAACGTCGTAATCGTACTTTACTAGATATGGTGCGATCTATGATGTCTCTTACAGATTTACCGCTATCATTTTGGGGTTATGCTTTAGAGACGGCCGCATTCACGTTAAATAGGGCACCATCAAAATCCGTTGAGACGACGCCTTATGAACTATGGTTTGGCAAGAAACCAAAGTTGTCGTTTCTTAAAGTTTGGGGCTGCGATGCTTATGTGAAAAAGCTTCAACCTGATAAGCTCGAACCCAAATCGGAGAAATGTGTATTCATAGGATACCCAAAGGAAACTGTTGGGTACACCTTCTATCACAGATCCGAAGGCAAAACATTTGTTGCTAAGAATGGATCATTTCTAGAGAAGGAGTTTCTCTCGAAAGAAGTGAGTGGGAGGAAAGTAGAACTTGACGAGGTAACTGTACCTGCTCCCTTACTGGAAAGTAGTTCATCACAGAAAACTGTTTCAGTGACACCTACACCAGTTAGTGAGGAAGCCAATGATAATGATCATGAAACTTCAGATCAAGATACTATTGAACCTCGTAGATCAACCAGAGTAAGATCCGCACCAGAGTGGTACGGTAATCCTGTTCTGGAGGTCATGCTACTAGATCATGATGAACCTACGAACTATGAAGAAGCGATGGTGAGCCCAGATTCCGCAAAGTGGCTAGAAGCCATGAAATCTGAGATGGGATCCATGTATGAGAACAAAGTATGGACTTTGGTTGACTTGCCCGATGATCGGCAAGCGATTGAGAATAAATGGATCTTTAAGAAGAAGACTGACGCTGATGGTAATGTTACTGTCTACAAAGCTCGACTTGTCGCAAAAGGTTTTCGGCAAGTTCAAGGAATTGACTACGATGAGACCTTCTCACCCGTAGCGATGCTTAAGTCCGTCCGAATCATGTTAGCAATTGCCGCATTTTATGATTATGAAATTTGGCAAATGGATGTCAAAACTGCATTCCTGAATGGATTTCTGGAAGAAGAGTTGTATATGATGCAACCAGAAGGTTTTGTCGATCCAAAGGGAGCTAACAAAGTGTGCAAGCTCCAGCGATCCATTTATGGACTGGTGCAAGCCTCTCGGAGTTGGAATAAACGTTTTGATAGTGTGATCAAAGCATTTGGTTTTATACAGACTTTCGGAGAAGCCTGTATTTACAAGAAAGTGAGTGGGAGCTCTGTAGCATTTCTGATATTATATGTGGATGACATATTACTGACTGGAAATGATATAGAATTTCTGGATAGCATAAAGGGATACTTGAATAAAAGTTTTCCAATGAAAGACCTCGGTGAAGCTGCTTACATATTAGGCATTAAGATCTATAGAGATAGATCAAGACGCTTAATTGGACTTTCACAAAGCACATACCTTGACAAAATTTTGAAGAAGTTCAAAATGGATCAAGCAAAGAAAGGGTTCTTGCCTGTGTTACAAGGTGTGAAATTGAGTAAGACTCAATGCCCGACCACTGCAGAAGAAAGAGAGAATATGAAAGATGTTCCCTATGCATCAGCCATAGGCTCTATCATGTATGCAATGCTGTGTACCAGACCTGATGTGTGCCTTGCTATAAGTTTAGCAGGGAGGTACCAAAGTAATCCAGGAATGGATCACTGGACAGCGGTCAAGAACATCCTGAAATACCTGAAAAGGACTAAGGATATGTTTCTCGTATATGGAAGTGACAAAGAGCTCATCGTAAAAGGTTACGTTGATGCAAGCTTTGACACTGATCCGGACGATTCTAAATCGCAAACCGGATACGTGTTTACATTAAACGGTGGAGCTGTCAGTTGGTGCAGTTCTAAACAAAGCGTCGTAGCAGGATCTACATGTGAAGCGGAATACATAGCTGCTTCGGAAGCAGCAAATGAAGGAGTCTGGATGAAGGAGTTCATATCCGATCTAGGTGTCATACCTAGTGCATCGGGTCCAATGAAAATCTTTTGTGACAATACTGGTGAAATTGCCTTGGCAAAGGAATCCAGATTTCACAAAAGGACCAAACACATCAAGAGACGCTTCAACTCCATCCGGGATCTAGTCCAGGTGGGAGACATAGAGATTTGCAAGATACATACGGATCTGAATATTGCAGACCCGTTGACTAAGCCTCTTCCACGAGCAAAACATGATCAGCACCAAAGCTCCATGGGTGTTAGATTCATTACAGTATAATCTAGATTATTGACTCTAGTGCAAGTGGGAGACTGAAGGAAATATGCCCTAGAGGCAATAATAAAGTTATTATTTATTTCCTTATAATCATGATAAATGTTTATTATTCATGCTAGAATTGTATTTACCGGAAACATAATACATGTGTGAATACATAGACAAACAGAGTGTCACTAGTATGCCTCTACTTGACTAGCTCGTTAATCAAAGATGGTTATGTTTCCTAACCATGAACAATGAGTTGTTATTTGATTAACGAGGTCACATCATTAGTAGAATGATCTGATTGACATGACCCATTCCATTAGCTTAGCACCCGATCGTTTAGTATGTTGCTATTGCTTTCTTCATGACTTATACATGTTCCTATGACTATGAGATTATGCAACTCCCGTTTACCAGAGGAACACTTTGGGTACTACCAAACGTCACAACGTAACTAGGTGATTATAAAGGAGTACTACAGGTGTCTCCAATGGTCGATGTTGGGTTGGCGTATTTCGAGATTAGGATTTGTCACTCCGATTGTCGAAGAGGTATCTCTGGGCCCTCTCGGTAATACACATCACATAAGCCTTGCAAGCATTACAACTAATATGTTAGTTGTGAGATGATGTATTACGGAACGAGTAAAGAGACTTGCCGGTAACGAGATTGAACTAGGTATTGGATACCGACGATCGAATCTCGGGCAAGTAACATACCGATGACAAAGGGAACAACGTATGTTGTTATGCGGTCTGACCGATAAAGATCTTCGTAGAATATGTAGGAGCCAATATGGGCATCCAGGTCCCGCTATTGGTTATTGACCGGAGACGTGTCTCGGTCATGTCTACATTGTTCTCGAACCCGTAGGGTCCGCACGCTTAAGGTTACGATGACAGTTATATTATGAGTTTATGCATTTTGATGTACCGAAGGTTGTTCGGAGTCCCGGATGTGATCACGGACATGACGAGGAGTCTCGAAATGGTCGAGACATAAAGATTGATATATTGGAAGTCTATTTTGGACATCGGAAGTGTTCCGGGTGAAATCGGGATTTTACCGGGTTACCGGGAGGTTACCGGAACCCCCCGGGAGCCATATGGGCCATCATGGGCCTTAGTGGAAAGGAGAAAGGGGCAGCCCAAGGGGGCTGCGCGCCTCCCCCCTTCCCCTAGTCCTAGTAGGACTAGGAGAGGTGGCCGGCCACCCCTCTCCCTCTTTCCCCCTTGGGAATCCTAGTTGGAATAGGATTGGGGGGGAGTCCTACTCCCGGTAGGAGTAGGACTCCTCCTGCGCCACCTCCTCCTGGCCGGCGCCTCCTCCCCCCTTGGCTCCTTTATATACGGAGGCAGGGGCACCTCTAAACACACAAGTTGACACAAGTTGATCCACGTGATCGATTCCTTAGCCGTGTGCGGTGCCCCCTGCCACCATATTCCTCGATAATACTGTAGCGGAGTTTAAGCGAAGCCCTGCTGCTGTAGTTCATCAAGATCGTCACCACGCCGTCGTGCTGACGAAACTCTTCCCCGACACTTTGCTGGATCGGAGTCCGGGGATCGTCATCGAGCTGAACGTGTGCTCGAACTCGGAGGTGCCGTAGTTTCGGTGCTTGATCGGTTGGATCGTGAAGACGTACGACTACTTCCTCTACGTCGTGTCATCGCTTCCGCAGTCGGTCTGTGTTGGGTACGTAGACAACACTCTCCTCTCGTTGCTATGCATCACATGATCCTGTGTGCGCGTAGGAAAATTTTTGAAATTACTACGAAACCCAACAACAACAGCACGGGCCGTCTATCTACAATCAAACATAAATAAGCAAGATACTATCAGGTACTAAGTTCATGATAAATTTAGGTTCAGTTAATCATATTACTTAAAGAACTCCCACTTAGATAGACATCCCTCTAATCCTCTAAGTGATTACATGATCCAAATCAACTAAATCATGTCCGATCATCACGTGAGATGGAGTAGTTTCATTGGTGAACATCACTATGTTGATCATATCTACTATATGATTCACGCTTGACCTTTCGGTCTCCGTGTTCCGAGGTCATATCTGTATATGCTTGGCTCGTCAAGTATAACCTGAGCATTCCGCGTGTGCAACTGTTTTGCACCCGTTGTATTTGAACGTAGAGCCTATCACACCCGATCATCACGTGGTGTCTCAGCATGAAGAACTTTTGCAACGGTGCATACTCAGGGAGAACACTTCTTGATAATTAGTGAGAGATCATCTTATAATGCTATCGTCAATCAAAGCAAGATAAGATGCATAAAATATAAACATCACATGCAACCAATATAAGTGATATGATATGGCCATCATCATCTTGTGCTTATGTTCTCCATCTTTGAAGCACCGTCGTGATCACCATCGTCACTGGCGCGACACCTTGATCTCCATCGTAGTATCGTTGTCGTCTCGCCAATCTTATGCTTCCACGACTATCGCTACCGTTTAGTGATAAAGTAAAGCATTACAGCGCGATTGCATTGCATACAATAAAGCGACAACCATATGGCTCCTGCCAGTTGCCGATAACTCGGTTACAAAACATGATCATCTCATACAATAAAATTTAGCATCATGTCTTGACCATATCACATCACAACATGCCCTGCAAAAACAAGTTAGACGTCCTCTACTTTGTTGTTGCAAGTTTTACGTGACTGCTACGGGCTTAAGCAAGAACCAATCTTACCTACGCATCAAAACCACAACGATAGTTTGTCAAGTTGGTGTTGTTTTAACCTTCGCAAGGACCGGGCGTAGCCACACTTAGTTCAACTAAAGTTGGAGAAACTGTCACCCGCTAGCCACCTTTGTGCAAAGCACGTCGGGAGAACCGGTCTCGCGTAAGCGTACGCGTAATGTCAGTCCAGGCCGCTGATGGGGAACGTAGCATAAATTCAAAATTTTCCTACGTGTCACCAAGATCTATCGAGGGAGGAGTGGATCTACATACCCTTGTAGATCGCGTGCAGAAGCGTTCAAGAGAACGGGGTTGATGGAGTCGTACTCGTCGTGATCCAAATCACCGATGATCCTAGCGCCGAACGGACGGCACCTCCGCGTTCAACACACGTACGGAGCAGCGACGTCTCCTCCTTCTTGATCCAGCAAGGGGGAAGGAGAGGTTGATGGAGATCCAGCAACACGACGACGTGGTGGTGGAAGTAGCGGGATTCCAACAGGGCTTCGCCAAGCACTGCGGGAGGAGGGAGGTGTGTCATGGGAGGGAGAGGGAGGCGCCAGGGCTTGGGTTTTGTTGCCCTCCCTTCTACCCCACTATATATAGGGCCAAGGAAGAGGGGGAGGGCGCAGCCTTGCCCCTTCCTACAAGGAAGGGTGCGGCCAAGGGGGGGAGGAGTCCATCCTCCCCAAGGCACCTCGGAGGTGCCTTCCCCCTTTAGGACTCTCCCCTCCTCTTGTCCCTTTGGCGCATGGGCCTCTAGGGGCTGGTGCCCTTGGCCCATGTAGGCCAAGGCGCACCCCCTACAGCCCATGTGGCCCCCGGGGCAGGTGGCCCCACCCGGTGGACCCCCGGGACCCTTCCGGTGGTCCCGATACAATACCGGTGACCCCGAAACTTGTCCCGATAGCCGAAATAGCACTTCCTATATATAATTCTTTACCTCCGGACCATTCCGGAACTCCTCGTGACGTCCGGGATCTCATCCGGGACTCCGAACAACTTTCGTGTTACCGCATACTAATATCTCTATAACCCTAGCGTCACCGAACCTTAAGTGTGTAGACCCTACGGGTTCGGGAGACATGCAGACATGACCGAGATGACTCTCCGGTCAATAACCAACAGCAGGATCTGGATACCCATGTTGGCTCCCACATGTTCCACGATGATCTCATCGGATGAACCACGATGTCAAGGACTTAATCAATCTCGTATACAATTCCCTTTGTCTATCGGTACGACACTTGCCCGAGATTCGATCGTCGGTATCCCGATACCTTGTTCAATCTCGTTACCGGCAAGTCTCTTTACTCGTTCCGTAACACATCATCCCGTGATCAACTCCTTGATCACATTGTGCACATTATGATGATGTCCTACCGAGTGGGCCCAGAGATACCTCTCCGTTTACACGGAGTGACAAATCCCAGTCTCGATTCGTGCCAACCCAACAGACACTTTCGGAGATACCCGTAGTGCACCTTTATAGTCACCCAGTTACGTTGTGACGTTTGGCACACCCAAAGCACTCCTACGGTATCCGCGAGTTGCACAATCTCATGTTCTAAGGAAATGATACTTGACATTAGAAAAGCTTTAGCATACGAACTACACGATCTAGTGCTATGCTTAGGATTGGGTCTTGTCCATCACATCATTCTCCTAATGATGTGATCCCGTTATCAACGACATCCAATGTCCATGGTCAGGAAACCGTAACCATCTATTGATCAACGAGCTAGTCAACTAGAGGCTTACTAGGGACATGGTGTTGTCTATGTATCCATACATGTATCTGAGTTTCCTATCAATACAATTCTAGCATGGATAATAAATGATTATCATGAACAAGGAAATATAATAATAATCAATTTATTATTGCCTCTAGGGCATCTTTTCAACAGTCTCCCACTTGCACTAGAGTCAATAATCTAGTTCACATCGATATGTGATTAACACTCAAGGTCACATCCCCATGTGACTAACACCCAAAGAGTTGACTAGAGTCAATAATCTAGTTCACATTTACCATGTGATTAACACTCGATGAGTTCTGGGTTTGATCATGTTATGCTTGTGAGAGAGGTTATAGTCAACGGGTCTGAATCTTTCAGATCCGTATGTACTTCGCAAATTTCTATGTCATCTTGTAGATGCAACTACTACGCTACATTTGGAGCTATTCCAAATAGCTGTTCTACTTGGAGCTATTCTAAATTGTTGCTCCATTATACGTATCCGGTATCTCTACTCAGAGCTATCCGGATAGGTGTTAAGCTTGCATCGATGTAACCCTTTACGACGAACTCTTTTACCACCTCCATAATCGAGAAAATTCCTTAGTCCACTAGTTACTAAGGATAACTTTGACCGCTGTCTTGTGATCCATTCTTGGATCACTCTTGTACCCCTTGACTGACTCATGGCAAGGCACATTTCAGGTGTGGTACACAGCATAGCATACTGTAGGGCCTATGTCTTAAGCATAGGGGACGACCTTCGTCCTTTCTTTCTATTCTGCCGTGGTCGAGCTTTAAGTCTTAACTTCATACCTTACCACTCAGGCAAGAACTCCTTCTTTGACTGGTCCATCTTGAACACCTTCAAGATCATGTCAAGGTATGTGCTCATTTGAAAGTACCATTAAGCGTTTTGATCTATCCTCATAGATCTTGATGCTCAATGTTCAAGTAGCTTAATCCAGGCCTTCCATTGAAAAACACTTTCAAATAACCCTATATGCTTTCCAGAAATCCTACGTCATTTCTGATCCATAATATGTCAACAACATATACTCATCAGAAATTCTATAGTGCCCCCACTCACTTCTTTGGAAATACAAGTTTCTCATAAACTTTGTATAAACCCAAAATCTTTGATCATCTCATCAAAGCGTACATTCCAACTCCGAGATGCTTACTCCAGTCCTTAGAAGGATTACTGGAGCTTTGCATACTTATTAGCATCTTTCAGGATTGACAAAACCTTCCGGTTGTATCACATACAACCTTTCCTCAAGAAAATCGTCGAGGAAACAATGTTTCGACATCCTATCTGCAAGATTTCATAAATAATGCAGTAATCGCTAATATAATTCCAACAGACTCTTAGCATCGCTACGAGTGAGAAAGTCTCATCATAGTCAACTCCTTGAACTTGTCGGGAAACATCTTAACGATAAGTCGAGCTTTCTTAATGGTGACATTTACCATCATTGTCCGTCTTCCTTTTAAAATCCATCTGTACTCAACAGCCTTACGACCATCAAGTAGTTCTTCCAAAGTCTACACTTTGTTTTCATACATGGATCCTCTCTCGGATTTTATGGTCTTGAGCCATTTATCGGAATCCAGGCCCACCACCGCTTCTCCATAGCTCGTAGGTTCATTGTTGTCTAGCAACAGGACTTCCAAGACAGGGTTACGTACCACTTTGAAGTAGTACGCATCCTTGTCGACCTACGAGGTTTGGCAGTGACTTGATCTGAAGTTTCATGATCACTATCATAAGCTTCCACTTCAATTGGTGTAGCTGTCACAGGAACAACTTCCTGTGCCCTGCCACACACTAGTTGAAGAGACGGTTCAATAACCTCATCAAGTCTCCACCATCCTCCCACTCAATTCTTTCGAGAGAAACTTTTCCTCGAGAAAGGACCCGATTCTAGAAATAATCCCTTATTGCTTTCGGATCTGAGACAGGAGGTATACCCAACTATTTTGGGTGTCCTATGAAGATGCATTTATCCGCTTTGGGTTCGAGCTTATCAGCTTGAAACCTTTTTCACATAAGCGTCGCAACCCCAAACTTTTAAGAAATGACAGCTTAGGTTTCTCTAAACCATAGTTCATACGGTGTCATCTCATCAGAATTACGTGGTGCCCTATTTAAAGTGAATGTGGTTGTCTCTAATGCCTAACCCATAAACTATCGTGGTAATTCGATAAGAGACATCATGGTATGCATCATATCCAATAGGGTGCAGTTATGATGTTCGGACACACCATCACACTATGGTGTTCCAGGCTGTATTAGTTGTGAAACAATTTCCACAATGTCTTAATTCTGTGCCAAACTCGTAATTCAGATATTCATCTCTATGATCATATCATAGATATTTTATCCTCTTGTCACGACGATCTTTCAACTTCACCCTGAAATTACTTGAACCTTTCAATAATTCAGACTCGTGATTCATCAAGTAAATATACTCAACATCTACTCAAATTATCTGTGAAGTAAGAGCATAACGATATCCACTACACGCCTCAGCACTCATTGGACTGCACACATCAAAATGTATTACTTCCAACAAGTTGCTTTCTAGTTCCATTTTACTGAAAACGAGGCTTTCAGTCATCTTGCCCATGTGGTATGATTTGCATGTCTCAAGTGATTCAAAATCAAGTGAGTCCAAACGATCCATCTGTATAGAGTTTCTTCATGCATATCTACCAACAAACATGGTTCGCATGTCTCAATCCTTTCAAAAATGAGTGAGTCCAAAGATCCATCAACATGGAGCTTCTTCATGCGTTTTATACCGATATGACTTAAGTGGCAGTGCCACAAGTAGGTGGTACCATCATTACTATCTTATATCTTTTGGCATGAACATGTGTATCACTATGATCGAGATTCAATGAACCATTCATTTTAAGTGCAAGACCATTGAAGGTATTATTCAAATAAACAGAGTAACCGTTATTCTCCTTAAATGAATAACCGTATTGCGATAGACATAATCCAATCATGTCTATGCTCAACGCAAACACCAATCTCGATGGTAGAGGGAGCGTGCGATGCTTGATCATATCAACATTGGAAGCATTTCCAACACATATCGTCAGCTCACCTTTAGCTAGTCTCCGTTTATTCCGTAGCTTTTATTTCGAGTTACTAACACTTAGCAACCGAACCGGTATCTAATACCCTGGTGCTACTAGGAGTACTAGTAAAGTACACATCAACACAATGTATATCCAATATACTTCTATCGACCTTGCCAGCCTTCTTATCTACCAAGTATCTAGGGTAATTCTGCTCTAGTGGCTGTTCCCTTTATTACAGAAGCACTTAGTCTCGGGTTTGGGTTCAACCTTGGGTTTCTTCACTAGAGCAGCAGCTGATTTGCCGTTTCATGAAGTATCCCTTCGTGCCCTTGCCCTTCTTGAAACTAGTGGTTTCACCAACCATCAACAATTGATGCTCCTTCTTGATTTCTACTTTTGTGGTGTCAAACATCGCGAATATCTCAAGGATCATCATATATGTCCCTGATATATTATAGTTCATCACGAAGCTCTAGCAGCTTGGTGGTAATGACTTCGGAGAAACATCACTATCTCATCTGGAAGATCAACTCCCACTTGATTCAAATGATTGTTGTATTCAGACAGTCTGAGCACAAGCTCAACAATTGAGCTTTCCTCCCTTAGTTTGCAGGCTAAGAAAATCGTCGGAGGTCTTATACCTCTTGACGTGGGCACGAGCCTGAAATCCCAATTTCAGCCCTCGAAACATCTCATATGTTTCGCGACGTTTCAAAACATCTTCGGTGCCTCAACTCTAAGCCGTTTAACTGAACTATCACGTAGTTATCAAAATGTGTATGTCAGATGTTCGCAACATCCATAGACAACGTTCGAGGTTCAGCACACTGAGCGGTGCATGAAGGACATAAGCCTTCTATGAAGCAATGAGGACAAACCTCAGTTTACGGACCTAGTCCGCATAATTGCTACTATCAACTTTCAACTAATTCTTCTCTAGGAACATATCTAAACAGTAGAACTGAAGCGCGAGCTACGACATAATTTGCGAAGACCTTTTGACTATGTTCAGGATAATTAAGTTCATCTTATGAACTCCCACTCAGATAGACATCCCTCTAGTCATCTAAGTGATTACATGATCCGAGTCAACTAGGCCGTGTCCGATCATCACGTGAGATGGACTAGTCAACATCGGTGAACATCTTCATGTTGATCGTATCTTCTATACGACTCATGTTCGACCTTTAGGTCTTCTGTGTTCCGAGGCCATGTCTGTACATGCTAGGCTCGTCAAGTCAACCTAAGTGTTTCGCGTGTGTAAATCTGGCTTACACCCATTGTATGTGAACGTACGAATCTAACACCCGATCATCACGTGGTGCTTCGAAACACGAACTGTCGCAACGGTGCACAGTTAGGGGGAACACTTTCTTGAAATTTTAACGAGGGATCATCTTATTTACTACTGTCGTTCTAAGCAAATAAGATGTATAAACATGATAAACATCACATGCAATCAAATAGTGACATGATATGGCCAATATCATATTGCTCCTTTTGATCTCCATCTTCGGGGCTCCATGATCATCATCGTCACCGGCATGACACCATGATCTCCATCATCATGATCTCCATCATTGTGTCTCCATGAAGTTGTCTCGCCAACTATTACTTCTACTACTACAGCCAACGGTTAGCAATAAAGTAAAGTAATTACATGACGTTTATGTTGACACGCATGTCATAAATAAATTAAGACAACTCCTATGGCTCCTGCCGGTTGTCATACTCATCGACATGCAAGTCGTGATTCCTATTACAAGAACATGATCAATCTCATACATCACATATATCATTCATCACATCCTTTGGCCATATCACATCACATAGCATACCCTGCAAAAACAAGTTAGACGTCCTCTAATTGTTGTTGCATGTTTTACGTGGCTGCTATGGGTTTCTAGCAAGAACGTTTCTTACCAACGCAAAAACCACAACGTGATATGCCAATTGCTATTTACCCTTCATAAGGACCCTTTTCATCGAATCCGATCCGACTAAAGTGGGAGAGACAGACACCCGCTAGCCACCTTATGCAACTAGTGCATGTCAGTCGGTGGAACCAGTCTCACGTAAGAGTACGTGTAAGGTCGGTCCGGGCCGCTTCATCCCACGATGCCGCCGAATCAAGATAAGACTAGTAACGGCAAGATAATTGACAATATCGACGCCCACAACTACTTTGTGTTCTACTCGTGCATAGTAACTACGCATAGACCTAGCTCATGATGCCACTGATTGGGGAACGTAGCATAAATTCAAAATTTTCCTATGTGTCACCAAGATCTATCTATGGAGTCATCTAGCAACGAAGGAGGAGTGGATCTACATACCCTTGTAGATCGCGTGCGGAAGCATTCAAGAGAACGGGGTTGATGGAGTCGTACTCGTCGTGATCCAAATCACCGATGATCCTAGCGCCGAACGGACGGCACCTCCGCGGTCAACACACGTACGGAGTAGCAACATCTCCTCCTTCTTGATCTAGCAAGGGGGAAGGAGAGGTTGATGGAGATCCAGCAACACGACGGTGTGGTGGTGGAAGTAGCGGGATTCCAACAGGGCTTCGCCAAGCACTGCAGGAGGAGGGAGGTGTGTCATGGGAGGGAGAGGGAGGCGCCAGGGCTTGGGTTTTGTTGCCCTCCCTTCCCCCCCACTATATATAGGGCCAAGTGAGAGGGGGAGGGCGCAGCCTTGCCCCTTCCTCCAAGGAAGGGTGCGGCCAAGGGGGGGGGGAGTCCATCCTCCCCAAGGCACCTCGGAGGTGCCTTCCCCCTTTAGGACTCTTCCCTCCTCTTGTCCCTTTGGTGCATGGGCCTCTAGGGGCTGGTGCCCTTGGACCATGTAGGCCAAGGCGCACCCCCTACAGCCCATGTGCCCCCCGGGGCAGGTGGCCCCACCCGGTGGACCCCCGGGACCCTTCCGGTGGTCCCAGCACAATACCGGTGACCCCGAAACTTGTCCCGATAGCCGAAATAGCACTTCCTATATATAATTATTTACCTCCGGACCATTTCGGAACTCCTCGTGACGTCCGGGATCTCATCCGGGACTCCGAACAACTTTCGGGTTACCGCATACTAATATCTCTATAACCCTAGCGTCACCGAACCTTAAGTGTGTAGACCCTACGGGTTCGGGAGACATGCAGACATGACCGAGATGACTCTCCGGTCAATAACCAACAGCGGGATCTGGATACCCATGTTGGCTCCCACATGTTCCACGATGATCTCATCGGATGAACCATGATGTCAAGGACTTAATCAATCCCGTATACAATTCCCTTTGTCTATCGGTACGACACTTGCCCGAGATTCGATCGTCGGTATCCCGATACCTTGTTCAATCTCGTTACCGGCAAGTGTCTTTACTCGTTCCGTAACACATCATCCCGTGATCAACTCCTTGATCACATTGTGCACATTATGATGATGTCCTACCGAGTGGGCCCAGAGATACCTCTCCGTTTACACGGAGTGACAAATCCTAGTCTCGATTCGTGCCAACCCAACAGACACTTTCGGAGATACCCGTAGTGCACCTTTATAGTCACCCAGTTACGTTGTGATGTTTGGCACACCCAAAGAACTCCTACGGTATCCGGGAGTTGCACAATCTCATGGTCTAAGGAAATGATACTTGACATTAGAAAAGCTTTAGCATACGAACTACACGATCTAGTGCTATGCTTAGGATTGGGTCTTGTCCATCACATCATTCTCCTAATGATGTGATCCCGTTATCAACGACATCCAATGTCCATGGTCAGGAAACCGTAACCATCTATTGATCAACGAGCTAGTCAACTAGAGGCTTACTAGGGACATGGTGTTGTCTATGTATCCACACATGTATCTGAGTTTCCTATCAATACAATTCTAGCATGGATAATAAACGATTATCATGAACAAGGAAATATAATAATAATCAATTTATTATTGCCTCTAGGGCATATTTCCAACAGCCGCTTCGTCCAACAATACCGCCGAACCAAAGTATGACATGCTGGTAAGCAGTATGACTTATATCGCCCACAACTCACTTGTGTTCTACTCGTGCATATAACATCAACACATAAAACCTAGGCTCGGATACCACTGTTGGGGAACGTAGTAATTTCAAAAAATTTCCTACGCACACGCAAGATCATGGTGATGCATAGCAACGAGAGGGGAGAGTGTGATCTACGTACCCTTGTAGACCGCAGCAGAAGCGTTAGCACAACGCGGTTGATGTAGTCATACGTCTTCACGGCCCGACCGATCAAGCACCGAAACTACGGCACCTCCGAGTTCTAGCACACGTCCAGCTCGATGACGATCCCCGGACTCCGATCCAGCAAAGTGTCGGGGAAGAGTTCCGTCAGCATGATGGCATGGTGACGATCTTGATGTACTACCGTCGCAGGGCTTCGCCTAAGCACCGCTACAATATTATCAAGGACTATGGTGGAAGGGGGCACCGCACACGGTTAAGAATATGATCACGTGGATCAACTTGTGTGTCTAGGGGTGCCCCTTGCCCCCGTATATAAAGGATCAAAGGGGGGGGGGGTGCGGCCGACCAGGAGGAGGGCGTGCCAGGAGGAGTCCTACTCCCACCGGGAGTAGGATTCCCCCCTTTCCTAGTTGGAATAGGATTCGGGAGGGGGAAAGAGGAGAGAGAGAAGGAAAGGGGGGGGGGGCGCCCCCCTCTCCTTATCCTATTCGGACTAGGGGGGAGGGGCGCGCGGCCCAGCCCTGGCCAACTCTCCTCTCTTCCACTAAAGCCCACTAAGGCCCATATACCTCCCGGGGGGTTCCGGTAACCTCCCGGTACTCCGGTAAAATCCCGATTTCACCCGGAACACTTCCGATATCCAAATATAGGCTTCCAATATATCAATCTTTATGTCTCGACCATTTCGAGACTCCTCGTTATGTCCGTGATCACATCCGGGACTCCGAACAAACTTCGGTACATCAAAATGCATAAACTCATAATATAACTGTCATCGAAACCTTAAGCGTGCGGACCCTACGGGTTTGAGAACAATGTAGACATGACCGAGACACGTCTCCGGTCAATAACCAATAGCGGAACCTGGATGCTCATATTGGCTCCTACATATTCTACGAAGATCTTTTATCAGTCAGACCGCATAACAACATACATTGTTCCCTTTGTCATCGGTATGTTACTTGCCCGAGATTCGATCGTCGGTATCTCAATACCTAGTTCAATCTCGTTACCGGCAAGTCTCTTTACTCATTCCGTAATACATCATCTCACAACTAACTCATTAGTTGCAATGCTTGCAAGGCTTATGTGATGTGCATTACCGAGAGGGCCTAGAGATACCTCTCCGACAATCGGAGTGACAAATCCTAATCTCGAAATACGCCAACCCAACATGTACCTTTGGAGACACCTGTAGAGCACCTTTATAATCACCCAGTTACATTGTGACGTTTGGTAGCACACAAAGTGTTCCTCCGGCAAATGGGAGTTGCATAATCTCATAGTCATAGGAACATGTATAAGTCATGAAGAAAGCAATAGCAACATACTAAACGATCGGGTGCTAAGCTAATGGAATGTGTCATGTCAATCAGATCATTCACCAAATGATGTGATCCCGTTAATCAAATAACAACTCTTTGTCCATGGTTAGGAAACATAACCATCTTTGATTAACGAGCTAGTCAAGTAGAGGCATACTAGTGACACTCTGTTTGTCTATGTATTCACACATGTATTATGTTTCCGGTTAATACAATTCTAGCATGAATAATAAACATTTATCATGATATAAGGAAATAAATAATAACTTTATTATTGCCTCTAGGGCATATTTCCTTCAGCTTTGGGGAGAAATCTTTTGGTCCTTCACATGAACAATAGCAGCATTCGAAAGCGAGGGGGCCACCTCCAGAGTAGGCAGATCAGAATCAAAAGCAAAGAAGGCACATCCAGGAAGGCCCGTGCCATATTGGAGGAGAGAGGGGGATTTCAATCTATTCATGCAATTGACCGTGAGGTGCCCATCAGTTCGGCAAATCAAACAGAAAGGGAGGTTGGTACAACGACATTGGAAGTGATTGGGCTTGTGGCAGGCAAAGCAGGTAAGCGCAGAAGGGTTGCTATGGGAGGCAGAGGATGGGCGGGGATGCGGGAGGGGGGGAGGAGGAGGCAGGATCCCATCCCCCACACCCGGAGAGGAGGAAGAGCCAGGGAAAGGACCGGAGGGGCGACGCGCCGGCCCCACGAAGGAACGATGCGGCGGACGGGCTCCCACACCCGCACCAGCCGGGCGAGGGGAAGGAGGGAAACACCCCGGGGCAGGAGCGCCGCGCCCCGCGCCGTGCACAGGTAGAGAGCCTGAGGAAGAAGAGCCCCCACCACCAGAGGCCACCGCCGCCTCCCATGAATCCACCACAGGAGGAGGAGAAGGACCAGATCCAGGCTGCGGAGGCCCAGAACCAAGGACGCGCCCCTGCTTCGAGCTCTGCGACCAATCCGGACCCGCAGCCCAGGCCGCACGATCCCGAGCCGCCTGCTCGCAGGCCGCCTGCCCCGCCTCCAGCTTGGAGCGAAGCTCAGCCTCGAGCTCCAGATCCAACACCGACGAGGGCGACGCCTCGCGCGGCCGCTTACAGTCCGACACGACCTCACACGAGGAGCCCGAGATTTGTCCATGGAGAGCACCGCGACAAAGGAGAGGAGAAGGGGAGGAGGAGGGCTAGATCTGACGAGACGACGGATGGGAAGGCGATGACGGCGTAGATCTGCAGCGGAAGCCGGAAACCCTAACAGAGGGGGGAAGGAGCCACGAGGGATCCATAAGTACCCGGTCGAGGCCATGCCCGCCTGGGCCCGATGGGTTGAATGGGCCAACGAAGAGGGGGGAGGAGGCAGCACTGCGGGCGCCCTAACTGGGCCAAAAGAAGCTAAAGGGGGAAAGTCAATGATATACGAGAGGGGGGGAGGAGATGGCCCACCTCGCGAGGCAACAACGAGAGGCCCAGCAAGCCCCCAGATGGCCCATCCAGCGGCCCAATAGCCAACGGAGCGGCCACCAGATCTAGGTCAAACGGCACCGACGGCACCAACCGCCCCGGGAGCCCCGCCGCCGGCGGTGCGGCAGACGGGGATGCACCACGCGAGGAAGATGAAGAAGAAGGTGAAGATGAAGAAGATGGGGAGCCACCAAGCCCCCCATCAGGGGCGGCATCCAGCAGCCCAGACCCAGAAGAAGCAACCGAGCCCTTACCGGCCCTGCCCCGACGACGAGACACCCGGAGCCAGCCAACATCGGGATCCGCGGCAACCAGAGGTCGACCCCTCCCACCAGGAGCAAACTTGCGGGGACGGGGCGCAGGAGGGAGGGCCACTGATCTTACCGGAGCCGCCGACGAACAGCAGGGCGAGGGAGGAGCAGAACACAACTCGTCTTCATCGGAGGCGAGAGCCCAAAAGCGAGATCCCAACGTGGGTAGAGGAGAGGGGGAAGGGGGGGTCGCACCAGCGAGGGGAGAGGAGGACGCCCGGGCCGCCACCGGCGACGGGGAGGGGGAAGGAGGGGCGGAGGAGGGCGGGGAGCGCCACGGGCGGGAGGAGGGGGAGGAGGACAGGAGAGCCATCCCTCGACCGATTGTCGTCGAACCTTGTGATGCTCAATCAATCCAACCACATCAATTCACATGTAGTCATAAGTATTTTTTTCGTTTGAGTTCATCCTTCATATTTTGTTAGAGATGACATTCTTGTAACCACATTTCATTTCTTTCTCTTTCTATATGCTTCGCATCTTTTTTAATCATACATTTGCTTTTAATTAGTTTTACATGTTTTTGTAGCAACTATTAGTAAGGTTCCGCAACACCACGCGGGACATCATCTAGTTTATCATAGATGGTGAACCAATTTTTTTTATACAAATCCAAAATATTCGTTTATTTAAAACAATAGATAGTTTGATCATTTTACAAATTAAATTCGCGGGAAACGGTTATGGGCCGATTTGACCTTTTTTCGCTGCCTCGAGCAACTCTCTCCGTGGTCGGGTTCCTCTCTGTGGGCCGTGCGTGATTTAACTTTAGAGATCATTTTTTTTAAGCATCAGTACAGACACAAGCGCTCATATACACGCGCATACACTCACCCCTATGAACACACACATGCACACCCTACCTCTATGAGCACCTTCGAAAGACTGAGCCGGCATATCATCTTGAGATTTACGAAGTCACCGTAGGCGCCTCGTCGTTGACGGAAACGTCTCCTCCCACTGAAAGCGTATCGCCGAAAATCCTGAAATAAATCCAAGAATAATGCTATCACCAGGATTTGAATGCTGATGGGTTAAAGATACCACTATTCACCTAACCAACTCAACCACAGGTTGATTCGCGACTTCAGAGATCATTTTGAGACGCCATGGATGCGAGCGCGCCCGGTCAAAAGACCACGTCCCTGTCGTCCGGCCCTGACCCGACCGGCCGAGCCCGAAGACCTCATCGTCCCCGTCCCCTCCCACCTCTCCTTTTTTCCGCCTCCGTCCACGCCGCCGCCTCCGCAGCAGCCCTCTTCGCCGGGGTGACCTCGGTGCGGCGGCGTTGCGTCCGGACCTCTCTCCGGGGAAGGCGAGGCAGGACGGGCCATCATTTGCCGTAGGGGCGGAGGTCGCGTCGGGGGGAGGGTGCTCTAGGGTTTCCTGCCTCTGCGGCGGGCGGGATGTACGTGCCACGGCCCTCCCGCTCCGATGGTAGCCGAGACGCCGACGAGCAGCCTAGGGTTTACCAGGTTTGGCGCGGAAACAACGTACGTTCTCTCCCTTTCTCCCCTCCTCTGTCTCTTGTCCATCGCCGTAGGAGGGATTTCGGTCTGGATGTACGAATGTACAGATGCGCTCTATGCGAGTCGCTTAGCTGTCTGTGAAATTGAGTTTTTCTTTCAAGAGTGGCTAACTTTTAACCAGACTAGAAATTTGTTGTGGAGTTCGTCAGAATGGGTTTTCGATAGTCATGTCGGTTTTCGCTCTTGTGCCATGTGAACGTTTGCATTCGAATAAGTGCAAACTCATACCTGTTACTCTGAAATTATCTTTTGACCCATCGCCAGTTTACCACGTACTGTGAATCGGAGATTGATAAATGATCAGTACTGGAGGTACTTGTGAGTTACTTGGATGGCTGCCGCTCTGTGATGGCTGTCACCCCAGAAAAATGGAAGTTTGGTTCCATTTGGAAAAGATATTTTGTTTTTCTTTTGTTCATTATCATACAACCGATACATCTGCGAAATAGGTATTTCATTCGGATAAATTCAGGTGAAATATATGTTGAGCAGTACAATCGATGGATTTTAGTTGAAAATTTTATCCACAGTTTTGATGATTGGTCTTTGTCTCTACGATGAACAGCTAACTCCTTGTGAGTTAGTATATGTAAGGATGCCTATGCTTTAGCTGCAACTGATTTCAATTAGTACCTAGGTGAAATGAAACTATGCAAAGTAAGGAGTTGTATGTGTAAAGATGTCACCAATAATAATAAGATTTCTCTTCAATTGCTACCAACGTTGATATGTTCAAGTTGATAATGATGATTTTAGAAAACTTTGTTTCCTGACATCCAAGCCTGCTAGTTTCTCCGCATATTTTTAGTCTTGTGATACTTTTGTTATCCTTGGAGAGTCGTGATTGAGTGCACTTACAATACTTCTTGCTAGCTCTTAGATATGATGGACCTTGTTCATGTTAATATATCATGAGCTTTGTCATATTGTTTAGAAATCATGATAAATTGCATTTTGTTCTCTTTTCTGTACATATGGCTTGATATTGACATATGTTTTCTAGTAGAGCTAAATAGTCAAAATGGTCATTGGTGAAAGATACAAAATTCTTTAGCTTATTAACTTATGATAGCTCAGCTATGCCATCAGCCACTGTTTAGACGATCTTCAACTTAAATCCAATAAAAGCTTAAGCTCCTCCAAAGGGTCTACAGCTTGCAGCACTTCACAGGAAAGCTTTTGTTGCTATTTAGGCTGTACGACTGCTTTGAATTTAGAACATTTAATGTTTGCTATGATTGCTTATTACAACCACATTTGCCAAATTTTGTTGATGACATTCCTTTGCATTTTTCAGGAATTCTTCTTGCAAGGGAGGCTTATATTTGGGCCTGATGCGAGATCCATATTTCTCACTATGTCCCTCATCTTTGTACCAGTGGTGGTGTTCTGTGTATTTGTCGCCAGACACCTCATAAATGACTTTCCTGATCACTGTGGTATCTCAGTGATGGTAGTGGTGGTTGTCTTCACCGTCTATGTAAGCATACTAGTACATCACAAGTCATTAATTATTTATGATTAGAAGCAAAAAATAAAAGCTACTCCCTCTGTTCACAAATGTAAGACGTTTTGGCAGTTTAACTGCCAAAACGTCTTACATTTGTGAACATTAAACTGTCAAAATGTCTTACATTTGTGAACAGAGGGTGTATTACCTAACCTTGTAAAATGAAATGGTCCAAGTGAACCTATTTTATTTTGTTTACTGTCTCTGTCTCGTACATAGTACCGTCCTGGTTCTTTCGATGATAGTTTTTGCATCCATTGTAAATGTAAACACAACTGAGCTTCTTTTCCTTTCTAGGATTTGACGCTACTTCTTCTTACATCTGGTAGAGACCCTGGTATAATACCTCGCAATACTCACCCTCCTGAACCTGAAAGCATCTATGGGAGCAATTATATTAGAGGTCAAACACCGCTCCGTTTGCCTCGGACAAGGGATGTTGTTGTAAACGGAATTAGTGTGAAGGTTAAGTATTGTGACACCTGCTTGCTTTACCGACCACCTCGATGCTCACACTGTTCTATCTGCAATAACTGCGTGGAACGGTTTGATCATCATTGCCCATGGGTTGGACAATGCATTGGGCAGGTAAGTTTGGAGATTTGTAACAGTTTGTAATGTATCCTTATTTTGCAAAAGCATGTTGCTTGGGCGTGCTCATAGGTATTTCAAGGTTGCTCTTTGTGCAGACATTTCTGATTGTAGGATTTCTGCTCACTTATCTTCAATATCAGTTGGGTCTAATCATAAGCATATATTTGATGCAGCGTAATTATCGGTTCTTCTACATGTTTGTATTCTCCACCATGTTAATCTGCCTCTACGTATTTGCCTTTTGTTGGGTGTACATAATCAAGATTAGTGATGCTGAGCATTTGTCAATTGGGAGGGCAATGTTAAAGACACCAGCCTCAATTGTTCTGATTGCCTACTGTTTTCTTTGTGTGTGGTTTGTTGGTGGTCTGTCTGTCTTCCATTTCTATCTGATGAGCACAAACCAGGTAGGCGTTGGTTTATTTTAATAACCATCTCCTATTCGTAGTACTTGCAATTCAATAGTTAATCATATACCCATTTCCTTTTGTAGACAACTTATGAAAATTTCAGATACCGCTATGATCGGCGGGCTAACCCCTATAACAGAGGTATTCTGAACAACATTCTAGAGATATTCTGCAGCTCTATTCCTCCTTCAAAGAACAATTTTCGGGCAAGAGTCACGGTAGAGCAAGGTGTAGAACAAGCACGATCTTCATCTGGGGGTTTCATGAGCCCCGACATGGGCAAGGCTGTTGGAGATCTTGAAATGGGCAAGAAGCCAGCGCCTTGGGATGAACCCAGGACGACAGCCGATATTGGCGACTTGGAAGTAGGTCTTGGTGGCATGTTGGATGAGAAAGAGGGCAGAGTAACCCATGCATCCCCAGATGTTAGCCGAGATCAACTTTCCCCGGAGCTTGTGGAAGGCCGAGCTGGCATGCATTCAAGGCATTCAAGCTGGGATCCTAGAGCTGAAACCTCGGAGTCAGTGAACAGCAATTCTGTGCAAACAGCCCCTACCGAGGAAACTAATGGGGGCGGCCATGTTACTACGAGCGGTGCGCATTAGCAATCACAAACGGAATGCTACAGATGAACATTTGAGCTCTGCTTTGCAGTGCGCCATCGATCGTGTTCTGAATGGAGCACCATGTATTTACCAGTTGTGGCAGGATAAGGTCCTGGACGTGTGTAATTCAGAACAGACTTCCCGTTGCTTTCCCGGTGGTGCATCAGACCGTTCAGGCTTCTGTTGTTGTGCGTGTTTGTTGTGATAATAGCTCGAGCTCCCACCCTTCCCGGGTTTGGGTTGATGATGTATCTGCAATGCAGTTGTGTGTATATATATACAAATTATGGGACAGTTTGTGTTTGTTCATGATGTGGCTTGTCAGAGTGCCATCGCCCCCCCTGGTTTGACTGAAGGAGGTGAGGCGTATTTAATCAAGATTAAGTATCTCTGAGTGTAATCTGAGCTGTGTTGAATGGCAAGTGAATGTAGGTGTGCAGATTTAGGACGTATTATTCCTACGTCCTAATGAACAAGGGCCCTTAATCGAGCTTGCCAGCTACGTATGCTTTGAAATTCCAAACAGGGCTATTGCCAAGTCTGCTGGCTCTGGCTGTCTGGCCCCGAGGCCTGAGCCGTCGCAGCAGACAGACGTGCGGGCAAGAACCGGTGTCACGAATCCTGCCGCTCGTAGCCGTTCTTTTTAAATAGTTTGAATTGCTTACCACATGTGTCCACGTTGCCGTTCTACGTCGGCTGGAACGGCAAATCAATCCAAGTCCAGATGCCCAATAGCCTCAGCACAGCAATCAGCGCACATACTATGCAGGCACGTTTCTCGTCTGGAGCCGACCAGGAAGGCCAATATGTGCGGACGATGCGACAGTGGCGCTCTCTCACACCATCCGTCCATCCATCCATCCTAGTACTTGGTCGCCTTGCCGTGCCCTCCCTGTGCGCCATTTCCCATCATAGCCTCGCGTGCATCCACATCAAAATCAAAACGGTGGGTGGCTCCAATCGCATTTAGCAACTGGCAGTAGCATGCATGTAGTAGGAGGATATGTATGTAGACACATTTCAGTATGTTTGTTTATTCATTTTTGTCCGTATGTAGTTTATGTTGAAATATCCAAAACATCCTATACCTCTCTAAATATAAGACTTTTTAAAGATTTGAATACGGACTACATACGGATGTATATAAACATGATTTAGAGTATAGATTCATCCATTTTACTCTATATGTAGTCGGTATTGAAATATCTAAAAAGACTTGTATGAAGGAGCATAGGGAGTATTATTCTCGATGAAGTGAAGTGAAGTGCGTGAGAGGTCGGTCGAGAGCATTGCAATTTGCAAGCTAGGTAGGTGAGCTAGGCGATCGATCAAGCATGCTGGTGCAGCTGAGAGCGAGAGGGATCGATCAAGCATATGCATATTGGAGGCTGGCATTGGTAGTGCCCGCAGGCCGCCGCAGTGCATGCATGGTGCCATCCAGCTCAAGTGCCAGGCAGGCCAGCAGCTTTCCTTCCCTCTAGATAGACGGAAACAATTACGATCCAGACTCAAGTACGGCCACGTTGCCATCCAAGACGCATACATGGGAACAAAAGCGAATTTGCGGCCGCTAGTGGCGATAGATCTCATCTCAGGGCTAGTCTAGTCAGAGTGATGTATAGAAGCATAAGCGCCAAGACACGGAGTGAGCAACAGCTACCCTACCCGGCCGGCTATAGTGTGATTCTGCGCCCAAAACTGCATGCAACTTGCCTAGCTAGTCGCCTCCCGCCCGGCGCTGCCTCAGCTCCAACGATCCACCGGCCGGGCCGGTGCACGCGTAGCTGGCCGGCCACCTCACCGCTTCCTAGCTCCATCGACCCCGGCCCTTCGAAACTGCGTCGATCCTTCCTATACCGCCCCGCTTGATCTACTCTGCACGCACACTGTTTTCTCTTCCACCTTGCCACTTGTACCGGGGACGGGCAAATGTGTTGCTTGCCCTGCCCTGCCCTGCCTATGTGCGCCGTGGGGACAAACACTAACAGGATGTTGCCTCGGATTGCAGGGCCTGCATGTCAGTCACTGTCCACCGCCTCGGTGTACACCGAGCAATGTCTCTGTCGTTAGCGCATGTATTTCTGCGACCACTCTCAACGTCAAAACGGCGCATGCCGGTGGGGCCGGTATGTCAGCGACTACTCGGGACGGCGGTTTCCGGTTATACGCTGTTGTTGCCGCCCTAGACTAGCTCTCTCTCACGCCGGACTGAAGGTAGACGAAGCACTTTTTCCGGCGACCAACGCCCCGGCGCTTCAACGCCCCGGCGCTAAAACGCCCTTTTTCCTTTTCAGCTCGCCCCAGTTACATCAGCGATTACAAGGCCTTTTGTAGCCATACAGCGACGCAGCGCCCACGCAACTCCTTCGGCCGATACGCGCACGCACACAACAAACTCCACATGCAGCTTGATCCGTACGTTCCGGTCGCGCGGACGACGCACTCCTATATGCACGACGCGGCTGCCTCCAACGGCCCCTGCTGCATGCACTAACAAACTAACCGAGTCACCTGACTAGCTAGTATCGTACTGAACATCACCTAACGTGATTTACTTTAACATACTTCCCCTAAACCACGATCTCGCCATTGCTGGAGTTGTTGCAACTCCTGTTATTGTCGTCGTCACGGTCGTCACCCAGCCCGCGGACCCGACCCGGCGCATCGACGCCGGTCACACCGCCACGGGCCCGACCTGGCGCACTGACGCCGATCGCATCGTGCTCCGTCACGACCCCGACGACATACGCCAAGCTCCTTCTCCGCCGGCGACACACGTCTGGCGTCCCTCTGCGCCCCGCACGTCCCGCGCGCACCCAACGCGCCCGACGAGCCCGATCGCAGCAGTGCGTCCCGCACGTCCCGCGCGCATCCGACGCGCCCGACGAGCCCGACAGCACCAGACGCTCACCGCGTGCCGCCTCCGCGTCCGCCATGGCAGCCGCCACACCGCGCCTACGTGTCACGCACCTTCCACGGTTGTCGCCCCGAGCCGTCGCGACCTTTGCGCCACCACGCAGGTCCTTCGCGACCTCCTCGTCTCCGCGACCGCCGTGCCCTTCGCGCGCACTCCCCACGTCCACGCACTCCCGGCCCGCGCTCCCGCCGCGCACATACGCGATCTGCGCAACCGGGTCCAGCGCCCCTACGTGGTCCGCACCCGCGATCCCGACGTGCCCGCTACGTCTGACGCGCGCCCATACACGCGCCCGACGCGGTGAGCCCGTCGCCGCGGCTTGTTCTGCCACGCTCCACACGCCACCAGCCCGCGCCATGATCGCGCTCCGACGCGACCAACGCGGCCGATCCGGCGTGTCCCGGAGCTTGGCCTTCCCTCCGCCGAGCCACGCCGCGCCACCGCAGCCTCTGCGCCACCGCGCAGGTCCGCCGCGGCCGCCGCGCTCTCCGCACACCCGGCATCACCGTGCTCCGCCGCCGCACGGGACGAGCGCCATCGCCGGCGAGCTCCTCCGAACCCGATGCTCTGATACCAATTGTTGTTGCCGCCCTAGACTAGCTCTCTCTCACGCCGGACTGAAGGTAGACGAAGCACTTTTTCCGGCGACCAACGCCCCGGCGCTTCAACGCCCCGGCGCTAAAACGCCCTTTTTCCTTTTCAGCTCGCCCAGTTACATCAGCGATTACAAGGCCTTTTGTAGCCATACAGCGACGCAGCGCCCACGCAACTCCTTCGGCCGATACGCGCACGCACACAACAAACTCCACATGCAGCTTGATCCGTACGTTCCGGCCGCGCGGACGACGCACTCCTATATGCACGACGCGGCTGCCTCCAACGGCCCCTGCTGCATGCACTAACAAACTAACCGAGTCACCTGACTAGCTAGTACCGTACTGAACATCACCTAACGTGGTTTACTTTAACATATGGTATCAGAGCCCAAGGCCTGTCATAAGTCGGTGTTGCTCTCCGGTTGGGCCTGGTTGACGCATGTGGGTCGGAAACGCTGGTGATAGCGGACCCGGGATTGCGTAACAATTGGTATCAGAGCCCAGGTGCCCGGAATGAATCTCGGTAGACTCACGGGTGGTCGGTCATGGTTGGTGGGCTGGAAACGCTGGTGTTAGCGGGCCCATGGATGACCGATGTGTGAGGGGGAGATTGTTCGGTTTAGTCCCACATCGGTTGTGGGGGGAGACATAACACGAATTATAAGGGCGGGGGTGTCCCCTCCTAACAGGCTAGTCTTTTGGGGGGAGAGGGCCCAAGGCCTGTCATAAGTCGGTGTTGCTCTCCGGTTGAGCCTGGTTGACGCATGTGGGTCGAAAACGCTGGTGATAGCGGACCCGGAATTGCGTAACAATGTACGCATCTAACCGTTGGCTCTCGCACGAAAAATGGCTAAAAATGGCGGATTGCCTATTGGGGAAGAAGAGTTGGAGCCGAGGGCGTCAATGGCTGCATTTTCGCATGTGGAGTCTGCTTCGTTCCATTCACCATTTTGCGGCTGTGACGCACTGAATGCTGACAATATATAAAGCTTTATTAATTTGTCCTTCTACATTTCCGCCCTGCTGAGCCGTGTGTATGGTAGCGTACAAGTCACCACACTAGCTAGCAAGAAACAAGGTGCAGCCTAGAGCTAGCTAGCGGGTTTTGCCATGGAGACGCATGCCGCTTTTTGGCAAGAGCTATAGATGAAGGCAGAGCACCGTGTCCTCTTTTCATTTCATTTTATTTTATTCTTTTGATAAAGGTTACATTTTTTCCTAATGAAACCTTTTTTTATTGCGGGGTTAATGGAAGCTTTTATTGATTCTTTGCCATGATAATACAACCGCACAGGAGCTTGTCAGCTTCCGGTCTAGGATAATCTGTATTAGCGAGACACACAAGGCGCCAAGCCCGAAATTCGATGCTTGATGGGTCGAGGGTACAATACAACCATGCAAACTAAAAGGGTACTACCACATTTATGGATGTTGAGAAATTCATTTCAAAACAAACAAGCAAAAAATGTTGGGAACCTTTTGCCTAAGACTTTGGCTTGCAATTTCCAGGGAACTTCCTTTGGGCACACCTTTGCATGCCATGATGTGACGGGCCGGGTGTTGGCAAAATAGGCTTTGCCTTTGTTGTGCGTTATCATGGCTATGTATATTGAGCATCTTGCCGAGGCATATGTGTGACTTGTCCAAGTGCATCACCGAATTACTAGCCCGAAACCATCATGCAAATAATTCTTCAAGATTTTCTTCTTTGCCATTGCAAAAAATAGGATTTCCTTTTTTATGGAACAATTAGGGTATTATGGAAATACTCTCATGGAATATGCATGCAGTACGAAGAATATGTTTCATCAGCATGTTGTTCAGGAATACTCCACATATCATGGTAAAACAAAAGTAGCCTCAGCTACTGTGAAATTGTTTCTGACGGATGTTTTAAAATTAGAAACCAGATGCATGTGGAAGGCGCACACTGAATTTCTACCTTTAGGAGCAAGGGCAGGTAAGATCAAAAGGTACAAACTCTCGTCGTTTCCTTAAAAGAGAGAGACCCCTGCCTCTCTGGTACAAGATGTGCTCAATTGACCCACGCCTAATCTGAAAATGACATACTCTTAACTGAAGTGTTTGCTTGTACTTTTGGATATCACATGGACAAACATTTATACTACTCCGAAACGAAACCAAGGCCTTTTTCGGCGGGGTGATTTCTCTCAATTCATATGAGAACGGAACCCTCTTTTGTACTGTATAAAATTAACGTGCTTCAAGACCCATCAATAAAATTGAAGCTGAAGAGCTACCTACTCCCACAGTGCCATGTATGCATTCTAGGCAATGGACTTGTAGTACTGCTGTTCCGGTAGAATTGGGAGCTCCATGATTGGTAGGCCAAGCAAGCAACCAATGCATTTCTATCGTCCTTGATTATTCCTTTTGGTGTTGACTAGACGAGGCAACTGGAACCTCGTACGCCGATCGGCGACATTGAGGCAGGCACTTTAATAATTCATTCACCACTACAGTGGCCACATAGGTTACAGCGCACAGGAGATAAGATATGAGACAGAGGGAAAAAAGATTCAAGTTATTGAGAGCCCTTGGCACCAACTTGCCGTTCTGGAAGAACCAACGGGCAGATCGGCTGCATGTTGGCATGCCGCATGCACACACACGGATCGGAAAAGTCTAGTGGTGCTGAAAATAACCATCAAAATTCACGGCAAAAACATGCCATTTGATCACCTCAGTGGTACTGGTGCTGGTTTTCTTTGGGTGCAAAAGGCACAGCAGGATCGCTGTGTCCCCTTCCTGCTGTCTGCATCTATGCGTGCAAGCTAGCCAGGGCCAGGGTTGTAAAGTTAACAACCACTTTGGTTCAAATGATTGTTGCAAGAATTTTGGAGCTTAATTTGCTGACAGTCATCAGAAATCATTCTTTTGCGTGGGCGGTTTAATTTGTAGGACTATGATATGATTCATATGAATTTTGCTACTGACATCTCGCTCCTACTCCCTCCGTTCACAAATATAAGATGTTTCAAACTCTTTTCTGAATCGAATGTATATATACATGTTCTAGTGTTTGTTCATCCATTTCAGTCTGTATGTAGTCCATATTGAAATATCCAAAACATGTTATATTTATGAACGGAGGGAGTACTATGTTTTCCAATTTCTATTGACTCAAACGACCCCTCGGAACTAGGAAGGACTCGATGCATCACCACCAAGCAACGCTGTAGGGAGGGAGGTGGTAAGTTGCGCGACACAGATTTATGCGCGAGCCATCGGATATATATATATGCGCTCTTTTTGCAAGATATGGTTCGTTGATGTGCCCGTCTCACTGGCTGAAGGTGAAATGCTACTACAGAGATCTTCATTGCGAGGGACAGCACAGGGAATGGAAGGGGTCGGAAGAGATGGGGTGAGGCGAGAACGAGATAGAAAGGGGGGAAAGCTAGGCCTAACCTCTACTGCTGCAACCGCCACTAGTAAAACCCGTCCGGCCGGTGCATGCGCATTGTTTCGGGGGCTGACCACCCAAGTTGCCCGATGTCCACCCCATGATCTTGATCGTGCGTGAAACAAGATTGGGAAAATGGGCACAGCATTACCGGCACTAGCACTAGCAGTAGCAGCAGGCCAGCCTAGCTACCTACCCGGCTAGGTTAAGGAGATCTCTACTGTCTGCCCTGATTATCCCAGTTTGAGTATAGTAGAAATTTGGACTTCGAAAAAAATGTATAGTAGAAGTTAATTTAGTCCGGTTCTGGTCCTTTCCATCCATCCAGGAAAACAACAAGGAGCTTTCGCCACATTTACCCGTCACCTCCACCTCCAAGGAGAAAAGCGGTAAAGTTTGTTACGGTCACCCCAGACTTGCAGCCAAAACGGCTGCCGTCTCTTCTTAACCATATATATCGATCCCAGCTTGATTGACACCTGTGCCTGTCCATCATGCACTTATATATAGCTCAATTAGTTGCTAATTCATACCGGAACTATAGCTAGCCAGTTACATATATAGATGTCCGGCATGCATCGAAGAATCAATCTGTCCTTGGTTCCTTGTAAGAAAGGATTTAGCACCATTGAGCTTCTCCACTAGCTAGTATTTAATGTGTGCGAAACATGTAGTACTTTGATGGAGCTTCTTCATTTGAAATGTGACATGCAACTTTGTGGTTAACTAGCTGATTCAGTAACACAGAACAAAATATAGCATACATCAACTATTTCCAACAAGTGCACGCGCATGGAAAGAAAATGTCAAAAGATTCTTAGCAGAGAATGCTGGGTGCACAGAGCTGGGTTCCAGCCACCTAGAGTTGTTCATGCCACCACAAAACCACGCGCGTTTAGATGCGTGTTGCCGGAAAACGTAGACACTTGGGGAAATGGCATGGGAGACATGGTGATTATGCACAGGATCAGATTTGCCCTTATTGAACGAGAAGTCTGCGGTAGCGGCGGGCCGGCTCTGGTCGGAGCAAAGCTAAGCGGACGGCCATTGGTGAAATGCAGTACCCCACTATGCAACTCTAGGAACTGCACACCTTCAGTTCAGTCTCCCAGTTCATGATGCATGGGGGCAGATGTAGTCGGAAAGGACAGCAGCGGAGAGAATATTGACACCTCCATCTGGAAAACGTAGGTGATATTCATGCACTTCGGTATCACATTAGTAATAGTTAATCAATTTACTTTTTTTAGGACGACAACATGTAACTATCTTGAGTACGGAGATGAAGTTTCAGAGAGGCACACTTACCTTTGGTAGCTTTGATGAACACAAATCAAGCATAGGAGCTTCCCAGCAGCCCAAGGGGGTGTCTGATTAAGCTTACCTTTGGGTTTTGGAGTCTGGCTTATAAGCCAAGAAATACCTGTTCATGTGCTTTTGGCTCTGGTCAAAAGCCAAAAACACATTAATAGGGGCCTTTTTCGGGCTTATAAGCCCAAGGCTAAATTAAGCCGAACCACAAGATCAGTTGCCTTTTTTCTTCCTTTATCTAGGGTGAGATCAGTTAGCTTTGTTTACAGAACATTTGCACTGAGGTGAAAGTAGGTGCTGTCTAGAATTTCCACACCTAGTTGCAATATTTGGACAGGATAAGATAACAGAGCTTGCCACCTACTGGCTATCTCTTAGCATGAATTTATATATGAATGCCTTCTGAAGCAACTGCTAGGTAATATTGGCATGATAAGAACTAACTGCCCACATCTTGACTAAATTTGATGCTGGGTGATGCAACAACCTGATGAGACATGGGAGCACAAGCATACACCACATCTCAGCATCTTTTTTTCTGTAATTGGATGTTGGAATGCTGCCATGGGCAAGAAACAAGAAACTGAGACCAGCAAGGTACTTCTCATCATCGGCCAGATCAATTCTAACCCAACAATGTATGCTCAAATTTCTGTTGGTTGTGGTTTACAACTACAAGCTACCAAATTTGCTTGAAGAAGAGGTGTCGTTGTGAAGTTGCGTCCATTGATGGAGATTTAGTGATAAAATCAAGTAAATTTATAGACCAAGTTTTTGGAACAGGTAAATATTGGAGGCCAGCTATGTGTCTACTTATACGGCACCTCTGAGCAGATCTTTCTCTTCGGCCTAGCTGGTTCTGTGAAACATAAATAGCAGTAGACTAGCTAGTAGCATGCATTCCTGTGGACAGAAGGTGGTCTAGTTGAACAAGTGTTGCTAAATATGCCACTAAGAAAAATTTAGCATTCATGTCATGTAAACCTGGAGCGTGCTCGAAATTTCCCCCTAGTTTTCTCGTCATTTACATGGTCCTCAACTCCTCATGTTGCATGATGACAGTGTTTGCTGCCTCAAGAGCTAGCTGCCCAAAAATTCAGGGATCGTATCTGATAGGAAAGATGGATCCAGAAAGTATGTAGTACAAATGCAAAATATTCCAAGCCAGTACAATAATAATGTGATGCACTTTTGAAGCTAGCTGATGTGAACCTGAAAAGCGGCAAAAACTCTGCATTCCAAGTCTCTTGGGAAGAAAAAAGGGAGGCACTGCAAGTCACCTTTTTGTTTCTTTTGGTGAAAATAAGCCTGTATAGTAACATCAAATAAATTCAGTAACACTAACAATGAACTTTGGGTTTTGAACCGTCCACAACCTTGAAATGGACTTTTCATGTATATCGTTAAGCCTTTTCCACTACATAAAGTAAAAACACTTCAGTCATACTACGTCATAAGTAGTAGTAGTGCTCATATCTATCATCTTCTTGAGATTAAACATGCATATCTCTTTGGCTAGACACATTAATTAGCATACAATCATCTATAATAATTGCAAGTGCATCCTTCAAACTGATACTACTCCATGTATTCCTGCAAGTCAAATTTGCCCCATATACAGTACTGGTGACAAAAATATCTTCAGAAATGGTATCCCCAATTGATTGCAAGCAATCCCGGCTAACTGATAGTATGGATTCACATGGTTTCCCAGAACTCTTTTCATAGCTAGCTGATCACTTGGTGGAGGACAATATTTGCGCTACTATTCTTGATCAAGTCACTTTTCAGTGTATCATGTTTGAGCTCGCCAATGGTGATGTAGTCAACATATATCTCTTCTGCTCCTGTCAGCTAAACTGTTCATACTGAGGGCTTATGTATGGGTGATCATTCTTTTCACTTTCTCTGTATCTTCTAGTTCTACCTTTTTCGAACCAAAATATCTTAGTGGGAGCTGGGGAAGAAAAGGAGAATATATTTAATTTGCTTGAGTACTTTCTTGAACATTGTGAGCTGTACACTTAAGCAAATTTGAGTTGTACACTTAAACAAATTTTATGTCAAAGTATATAATTTGTTTGAATATATGGGACGAATTCCAGTCGGTGTGACACTGTTGGGAAACACACCTCATGAACATTGTGAGGGAAAGCTGACAGGAATGACTACACTTTCATCACTGGAAGCCGACATCATCTTTTCTGTTCGAAATGTTCCGCTTTTTGCGTAGCCTCATACACCAGCTTGGTGAGCCAAGAGGACCAAAATCCTGCAGATTAATTAATGCTGGCTAATTCTTACGTGTTGGTTGGTTGTTAATTAGATTTCAGAATTCACTCCCTTCTATAGCAATTCCTAACTTATGGAATGGTGGTTAATTCAATTAATTCAGGGCTACCAAGAAATCAATGACGCGGCAACAAACTGACAGACCCCTGTCTCCCAGGCACTGTTTTCGCCTATGTATAGATCATGATTGCCTCTTAGAGCATATTCATGGTTTAGCTAGGCAACTTGTTAGTTAAGTTGTGTAGTGAATGGCTTGGAAACTTTTATAATGACTAATTAACAATATCAGAGGAACAACAAATATTGGGAGTCGAAACAATTAATGCAGCACATACGAGAAGGCCCTTTTATATATGTATACATAGGCATATATATTGTTTACTACTCCCTCCGTTCACAAATGTAAGATGTTTCGGATATTTCAATATGGACTATATACAGACTGAAATGAGTGAATAAACACACTAAAATGTATGCCTGTTTTATGAAACATAATGAGCAATTTAGTTAATAAAAATATAGTTAGGATGTGTTACATTGTAATTTTGCTTATGTGACAATCTAGGAGTCTGTCCAACATGGAGCACCGCGAGATGCCTCACACACATAGCTACATCATTACTCCATTATCAAATGAATCTTTCCCTCCTGATCACACAAACTTTCCAAGACCAGACACACGTTTTCAAAACCCATTTTGCCTACGTTCCAAATGCAGCAAACGTTCACAGGGGAGAGGGAGACGGAGACAGAGCAGTTATTGAAATAGCTATCAAGTATAGTTACCAAATGTGTAAGTAAATCTCAGCATCACCCAACTACATCTCCTGTAGAGGTATCACTAACACCGCAACCAACATCGTCCCTCGCAACCAGCGGAGCGTGAAGACACAACCGGCCTGCCCGTGTCACATCAACTGCAACGCTGATGATGCACCAGAGAAACTCATGAAAAAACCAAGAAAGAAATACTCCTATCTCTCTCTATATTAATACAGCAGTATACAAGGTTTGGAGAAATTGATTTTCCTTTGTATACTAGACAAAGAATGAGATGGCGTGAGTTGGTTATTGTTGTAAGTACTACTCCCTCCGTAAAGAAACATAAGAGTGTTTAGATCACTATTTTAGTGATCTAAATGTTCTTATATTTGTTTACAGAGGGAGCACTTAGGTACAGAGACCTGGGTTCAAATCTTGAGATGGTGTTTCTTTCATTTTCCTTGGCCCAGCCGATCATTTTGCGTTCGTTTTCAAAACTCATTTCGCCTACGTTCCAAATGCAGCAAAAATGTTTCGCAGAGGGGGGAGGGAGACGGAGGCAGAGTGGTAGCTGGTGCGTTCACAAGGCCGGGCAGGCTGATCATGCGGCCAGGAGTGGCTGCTCACTGTACAGCACCAGCGCCCGCGTCTATATAAGCCAGCGGCCGTCGCCGAGGCCAAAGCACACAAGCAGCAGGCGCATCTCCTCGAGAGCTCGCACTGATCCTTGTGTCACCCGGAAAGGGAGTAGGAGAGGGGACTCTTGGCTTCGGGACTAGTTCTTGGCTGAGATCTTCTCCCTCCCTCCCTCCCTCCCTCCTTTCCTCTCCCTCAGCTGATACCTTCGCTAGCCAGCAGTAGCCGAGTCGCCGTCGCAATGGCTGGGGGCCTCTTCGACATGTCTCACCCGGCGAGCGCCCTCGCCGGCATCGCAGGTACGCAATTCATGGAGAAAATGCAGTTTCATTCTGTGTTTGTATGTCATTTGGCACAGCACACCTTTGGTGCTTCCTCTCTTCCTTCTTGTTGAGCAGTCTGATGTGCATTTGTCGCAAGATCGATCGTCTAGGTTGGCTCATGCATGCATAGGCATAGGGTAGGGAAGCGCATCTCCAAAACCCAACCACCTCCCAATTCTAGCAAGAACACATCCTTGACCGGTTGCTGACAGACGACACAAACACATTTAGGCACAGATCGATCGATCACACCTAAAAGGCTAAGACCCCATCAATTGTGCGTGCATTTCGTAGTTAATGCATTTGTCACCAACAGCTCACCGTGCACTCTCTGTGGATCTCTCTGCCAAATTCCCTTTCTTTTCTTGGAATGGCGATTGGTTGAGCGGCGACGGACGCGTGCGTGCTCTCCCCTGCAACTTCCTTGCCGTTGGTTGCACCCGAGCACTAAATAAATTAAAAATGAATAAATAGTAACATTCCACTACTAATCATAGGTGCCAAAAGAACTAATTAAAGGATGCCACTGACAAAACTAACGGCGTCGATTTTCCTCTTCCTTGATCTCGTGCAGGAAACATCGTCTCCTTCTTCGTGTTCCTCGCGCCAATGTAAGTATCTAACCAGCTGCTAATTCCTTCCTATCATGCATGTTGTTCAAGTAATCTTTGACGTACGCACGCCATTGATGCATGCATGTGGTGGTGTTGAGCTGACGATACGGTATGGGTGCAGGGCGACGTTCCTGCAGATCTACAGGAAGAAGACGACGGGCGGGTTCAGCTCGGTGCCGTACGTGGTGGCGCTCTTCAGCTGCTCGCTGCTCATCTTCTACGCGCTGCTCAAGACGAAGTCCCCCCTCCTGCTCACCATCAACAGCTTCGGCTGCTGCATCGAGACCGTCTACATCATCGCCTACCTCGTCTACGCGCCGCCCCGCGCCAGGCTCAGGACGCTCGCCTACTTCTTCGTCCTCGACGTCGCCGCCTTCGGCCTCGTCCTCGTCGTCACCATGTACGCCTTCGCGCCGGCCCACCGCGTCAAGTTCCTCGGCAGCGTCTGCCTCGCCTTCTCCATGGCCGTCTTCGTCGCGCCGCTCTCCATCATCGTAAGCCGCCTCTCTCTTCTGCTCTGCTTCGATCGTTTTGGCCGGCCATGCATGGCAGTTGACATGGCAATATGGCATGCAGGTCAAGGTGATCAAGACCAAGAGCGTGGAGTTCCTGCCCGTCGGCCTCTCCTTCTGCCTCGTCCTCAGCGCCGTCGCGTGGTTCTGCTACGGCCTCTTCACCAAGGACCCATTCGTCATGGTATGCCACCTAGCTACTTGTTCCCTTAACTTGGCATTGCTGCCACTGCCACTGATACATTGAGTGGGTGGATCTCTGACTCCGCCATGCGCGCATGCATGCAGTACCCAAACGTGGGCGGCTTCTTCTTCAGCTGCGTCCAGATCGGGCTCTACTGCTGGTACCGCAAGCCCAGCAACGCCGTGCTGCCCACTACCACCGCCGACGCCGGCAACGGCAATGGCGGCGCCGCGGAGCAGCCGCAGGTGCAGGTGATCGAGCTGCCCGCGCACTCCGTCGCCATCCTGTCCGTGGGCCCCGTCCCGATCCTCGGCGTGCACAAGATCGAGGTCATGGCGGCAGAGCAGCAGACCGTCATCGACGTCAAGGACGCCGCCGAGGCCGACCAGCCGGAGGTCATCGAGATCGTCCCCGCCCCCGCCGTGTGAGACAGGCTTCCACCCCACCCACCCCACAAACATCGACGACGACACGACACGAGCATGCATGACACGCCACACGGCATGCATGGAGATGGAGAACTGATGGGTTTGGTTAATTAGTTAATTACTGAGTAGTAGTATCATCGTACTGCAGGGTGCGCTTGCGTGTGGATTACTTACTTTGTTAATTTATTATTACTGGATTGTACTGCGTGGTGTTAGTTAAATTATTACCTTCAGGTGTGTGCCTCGATCTCTCTTAATCAGTAGTAGTCCGCAGGTTGGTGCGGTGACAATAATAATAAGACACGACCTACTACTTGTGCATGTTGTGACGCATGCATGTGTACTGGTCATTCATGCTGTATGTTGCAGTGAGTCTCTCTCGTCTCAGACCTTGCCTGATTCGTGTCATCCATCCATCGATTCATCAATAGACTGCAATATGACAGTATATTAATTAATTAGCTTGGCTGTCTCTTTCTACTTATACTACTGTTTGCTGGCTCGACCTACTAGTAGTGCCTACTAGAAGTCGGCCTACCAAAAGCGTAAAGCGCAATGGTTGATCAAGCAAACAGTGGAATCTAGAACACCAGAGCTTAGCACAATAAAGACAAGATTTATTTCACGACACACCCCGCACTGAAACAAGCTCCAAGGAAGCGGGCCTCTACTGTCTCAAAGTGCCTGAAAATTCACAATCGGAGCAAGATTTAAACGGTTTCTTGGAGCAACCCAAAGGCAGCTCTTAGAAATGTGGGTGTAGGTTTACCGACACGAGAAGCTTGCCACTAGAAACAATCATCTCCCACCTGACCTTATCGGGTTGCAACTGCAATGCGATACAAAGACATCAAAGAGAGTCTTCGACAAAAAATGCCATGAACAAAGAACAGTGAGAAAGTTACACAGAGACATAGATCATGTTAAGAGTCTGGTCAACTGTGACTTCTTTACCTCCTTGTCAACAGAGGCATGCTCCTTAGATCCATAAACAACTTCATAATCACTGCCAAACAAAAATAAATAGTAGCACCAACACCGGCTTAAAATTTTACACGCAAAAAAAGAAACACCGGCTTAAAATTAGCGGGCAGCAGAAAGAGGACATTTGCAGAACAACACTGCAATTTATCTGTTACATTAATTTCTGATGATACATAGTATATAGCGTCTCAATCCTCAAACGGGTGACACCGTGAAGGCACTGCTTGATTTCAGTAATTCAAGGATTTCTCTGTAGGGTTTGTGTTGGTCAAAATAGCCACAACAACAAATGCACACAAGTTTTCAGTAAATTTTTGGCATCGACCATTTAGGTATCCCTCGTTTCACTTGCTTGTCCGGCGTGGAGAGCTGGCTATGAGGATTGCATTGGGTATTCAGAAACGAGCTAACATTGATGATATGCATGGAAATTGGACCAGGATGGTCACTAACCCCTGTCTCTCTCACCCCTGTCTCTGGGATGGGAGATGGTGGTGGCTTGTTGTACATGTGTTACAGATATTTAAATACTGTACAAGATAGTACGAGGCTCTCCTGCTGCCCTTTGCCACTCAAAAAAAAAGGATGGTCGCTAGACAGCTGAGATCGTAGTGGGAGCAGCAGCTGCTTGTAGAGCTATTTGGCTCAATAAGAATGAAGTGACGTCCGATCGCCAAGTCATTAACCATCGCGATCTCAATCTCCCGTGCCATCTTTTCAGCTTTTTTTGCCTGTCAACTAGCGGCAGCTAGTCACAATCTATCAAACATCACGCGTGAAAGGAGTAGCACAAGGTGGTAAACTGGTAGTACTGATACAGCAGCCAGCACTTGGCAAGCTACAGAAATTGCTGCAAGCCAGGAGCAGATCATGAGCTGACTACAACAGTTGTCACCACTCACCAGGCAAAGCCCCACCGTCACCGGGACCGGGATGAATACGCGCGCCCGCAGCCGGCCCTGGGCGACCTATAGGACTAGGAGCCTGAGGTTTCACTCGCCGTCGCCGCACAAATTTCTAGGTTCACATTTTCAACAGAAGATGAGCATGAACTTCCAAAATTAACAGTGGGCAGCAGCACCTGGGTGCACGGTGAGCCGATGGCATTCTCCCAATGGGACATCTTTCTTCAGCAAACTGCATAACGATGTTGAGCAGCAATGCTCGTCTGGAACACAGGTTCAAGTTTATCTTCGTACAAGGACTGTCTACAAGACTGCAGTACTATCTTAGCGGCCACTGGTGACACGCCATGGCGATGTCAGGTGATCCGTATGAGGAGAACCACCATGACAAACATGCACGTCATTAAAAAGATGAGCAACCACTGGAAGCAGGTTGTCTTGGAGGCCAGAGAGTAGACCTCTGAGGCTCGCGCCGTTGCACGGCCGGTGCTGGCCAGGCTATGCTCCACGGCTCTCTCTGTGGAATCGAGGATCTGCATCACAAGTACAAAGCAGGTGAGCATTCTCAGTAAACATCCAGCAGAAAGGGAACTGAAGTAACTTGGCGCAAAGATGAAACAATGCCGAGGCAACAGAAAAGGTTACCTTCTCTGTATCTTGCACGGACTGGTTCATTAAAAGGCTACTCTCCTTCAGCTGGCGTGCTAAGTCAACCATTTCGTCAGTTAGATCTTCTTGCAGCTTCCTGTGCAGTTAGGAGATCCAACACAGTAAGAGGGTAGCCAGTATATTTAGTTGTTCATCTTGTACGACCCTAACTTTCCATGCCTAGTTCTTAAAACATCAAAAGAAACGGGTAATAATAAAATATAGCGCTGATTACGACTTTCAGCTTTTCACAGCAGCAAAATCAGTGAGACTAGTCAAAGAATGGAGCAAGAAACTGGTTGCTCGTGTAGATAAGAATAATGAGGGATTAAGCCAGAGACTGAGGTCCAAAAGAAACTTGCAGAAAAAAAGGGGACATACCTATGCTTCTCAATGTGAGCCTGAGCTTCTGCATCCAATTTAATAGGTGCTCCAGTATCTGTTTCTTTCCTCTGATGACTGCTTGGTCCAACCTCCATCTGAGCCCTATTCAATTGCATCAATTAGTTCGTTATAGTTGTTACCGTAAGAAACTCAACATATAAAAGGACCAAATTTCACTTACGTCGATCTCCTCCGCAATCCTGATGATAAGGATATTGGGCTCCCAACCTTTTCTCTTTCATAAGAGCTGTCTTGTTCGCTACTCTCATCAACCAGATTTTCGTTTTCTGGCTGCATCGAAAAATATAGTACTGTAATGAAAAAGAGCATCTAGAAACTAAATTGTATGAGCAACGGTGGTATGCACCGTTACATGTAGAGGTATTTAGCATATCAATATAAATATGAATCAACATGATAAACACATACCACTAGAGAAGCAAGTGTGGCAGCTAGTGCTTCAATCTTTTCTGAATACTCACTGAGCTTAGCTTTTGAAACACTGAATCAAGAAGAAAGTAATGAATGAACATGTTCTGATCATGGGAATGCACGCGTAAAGAGAAAAAGATAACTTGCTTTGCTCCACACAAGACAATCAGCATTAAGCTCGCCGATGAAAAGGCAGGCAGTATACCAGACATTCTCATCGTCAAAATGCAGGCCATCAAATGGAAGAAAATCATGAAAAATTGAGTTTGAACCTTCATTTAAGATTTCTTTTGTCAAGCAAGGAGAGTATCTTTACAGATAGAGTATCCAGATTTCCATAAATCCAAAAGAAGAAGAGTATCCAGATTTGTGTGCCTTTATTGAGTGGAGGAGCATGGGCCCTTTTATACTGAAGAAGAATGGTACATCTGGAGGCCAGTCAGTGTACACAGAGAAACTTCAAATATGTAAGCTAAAAGTTATAGCGGCATTTGTCATGAGTTCCTACCAAATTTTGGGCCCATTCCTATAATAACAGTACAGAGAAGTTGAAATGCTCAAACACACGATCAATGAAAGCAAGCTGGCAGCAAACTGTATTCGATGACTAACAACCACTAATCCATTACCTTAATAGGAAATACATATAAATGGATGGTGATACTGATACAGATGCATTCGCACAATTTAAGCACTGGTACCTTGGAAGGACACACTAAATTCACAAACTAGGAGCAAGAGTGCATTATAATTTAATACTACAACGTTGATGGTTAAAATCTTGTCATATACCGGCTGTATTTCTTTCTATAATTATGGATCCTCAACAAATGCTAGCTGGAACACAGATTGCAGCTTGCAGGCTGTACCGTCATCAACATATTAATTCCCCGATAGCACACAACACTATACCATACCTTGATATTCCTTCTGGTGTAATTTCAGCTCCAAGCTGCTCCAACAGCTCTCTGGCTGTGGTTATGTACTGCAAATGGAGGCTGTCAGTGCCAGTACATAATTCAGCCAAAATGATAAAGATTAAGGTGCGGATATCCTTAGCTACCACCAGTTAAAGTTGAACAAACACAGAATGAAGCAAGCAAATTTCATCAAAGAAAATTCCTTATACTCATTTTAACAACAAAAGGATCCACGTGGAAATTATATCTTCTCGTCCGTTTAAGTTAATTACGGAACATTGTCTCCTCGGATGTTGAACAGAAATTAAGAATGATACAAATCTAAGAAGATTAGAGGAGCTACACTTACATGGACAAGCTTAGCCTGATTCTGCTGGCGGGGGGCCGCCTCAAGCAGCCTTCTCAAGTTCACTTCCACCTTGCTGAACACCATGATTGACAAATACCTGCTGGACCATTTCAATGGGGGCACACTGTGATATTACATAAAACACACAGAACAAACAGATTTCAGATTAAACTGCTCCTAATATCAGCAATCAGACTAGTACCACAGGATAGTCACACCTGTAATGGTGACACAAACATATTTTGGGGAAAGAGAGTTCAGCCTCTATCAGCAATAATCTGAGAACTTACTGATCCAGCACGTGGATGGACCGTTGCCATGCTGCAGATCACAGTTGATCCCACTGGTCGAGGGTGACCCCTACTACTTGTTCCCCAAATTCCCTCCTCTACTATTTCTGAATTTATCACTGAATACACTTTACTCGAAGATCATAGCCGACTAGGCTGACAAGGTCATGTTCACATTCACTCTATAGACACATCAATCGTGATTACGGGATTTGCAATCGTGGAAAAATACTTTGAAATCGGCAACAAATTTGCATTCCAATTTGTTCTCCAACATCACCCACAAAACAAACGCAACAGTAAGCTGCTAATACTCACTATGGAGAGAAGCAGACCGGAGGAGGCGTAGGAGACGCTGTCTGATGGGAAGAAGCGGGGAGGAAAAGGCGCGCCGTCGCGCGGCGCAGGATGGACGTACGGCAAACAACTTGGAGACGGAGTTTCGCTACTGGCCGAGTCAAGAGTCAGGCCGCCGGGGGAGGTGGGGGCAACAGGAGAAGCCGCAGGAAGAGGACAGAGGAGGCGGCCGGCGGCGAGCCCGCCGGTGTGTGATTTTTTTCTAGATGGTGCCGTTGTGTGATCTGGAAGGGTGTCGATGGGGAAAGAGATCCTATTCCTCGCAGTAGTGTGGTGCGTACAAATCGAGTAGGAGGACATGGGCCGGCCATTACGGGTGGTTTTTTCCCGTCGACCTTCTGAATACGGTTTTTTTTTCTGGTGGTTCTTGTGCCTTTTCAATCACTTTTCTAATGTTTTCTTTCACCTTGTTTTCCGTCCAGTTTTACATTCTGCTGGTTTTCAGTTTTTTTTTCTGGTTTCTACAAATTTTTAATCATGAATATAATTTATTAAAATGTGTTACTTCTTCCGATCCATATTTGTACTTTGTACTAAAATAAGCGTCAATTAATATCTTGAACATTATTTCTAGTCTAGCTGTCGACGAATTATACCTAGCATCGATCGATCGTCTTGCATGCTGTAAGTTTGGCCCGCGCTTGGCCATTGGATCAAACATTTGATTCGTCCTCCGTCTCAACTTACACATCTTTCACGCACACTAGTTGCTGAGGAAAAGGGGGTCATGTCAATCTCGGGCGCGGCGCACTCAGGCGTAAGAAAAATCTAGATTGTCAAGTCATCGCACCCTATGAAGGATCTGACGTCCCGCTCGGAAGCAGCGCCGCCGCTGGGCTCGTAGTAACTTTGGTCGATGCCGGTCGCAGCAATGGTCAACGTCGCCCACAGCTGTGCTCGTGATCGGTCACAAGAATGGTCAACGCAACTCGTAGCTATGCTCGTGATCAATCATAGATTTGGTCGATGAGGTCACGACAGTGGTTAACACCGCTCACAGTTGTGTCTATGATCAGTCACAACCATGTATGTAATTGCTCACATGTTTGGTCGACAAAGCAATGGTCGTCGCCACCTATAGCTTTGGTCGGCGTCGGTCATAGAAAATAGATGACACTATCGTTTGTCACCGCAAAGCTCGTCGCAACACGACCGCCTCGCAGTCCAGCACAGTTGCATCACCTCCGGCCGCGCGCCACAACACGTTCGGCCCCCGTAGCTTGTAGCAATGGCACCCAAAAGAGTATGGCGTCCATTCCATAAACCCAAAAATACATCTCACAAAGGTCCTTCCACAAATTTGGAGTCTCATCATGGTGGGTGTTGTGCCCCTAGTGCAAACACCTCACCCAAATTCCCAGAATCCCTGAAGTTGAACTGCAAAGCGAGGGAATGGAAGGGAAACAAGATATCGACCGTACCATTGGCCGGAGGGGCCGTTGATGTAGAAAGGATCCCGATGATCACCATTCATGGAGCTATTACGACACCATGGCCATCGGGCCAAGGTGTGCCCTTCACGAGAATATCATCCTCTGACGAGGTGGGCTTCTACACTTGGATCTGAAGATTGTTGCACTTGTTGTTGCAACAGATCCACGGATGCCCGCAGGTCGATGATCCATGTCTCGATTGTTGGATTCCAAAGCATAGTTCCTCAGCGACTGACTCCTTGATAGTTGCCTCAAATTCAGCATCAAATCCTTTTGATCTGCTCTGGTGAGTGGTTCCATCAATTTTTGAGCTAAGCGATTGTCTCTCTATTGCCTTGTTTCTAGGATTGAAGACGCCAGATCAGGTGGGGGGGGGAGGAATTTTTGGCTCTGATTACCAAGTGTTAGCACGACAATAGTATCACTCACTCAATATGAGCTTCTAGTATTTGTGGTTCTGGTATCACAAATTAAAAGCACAAGGTGTTGGATTAGAGAGCTAGAAGGGGAATGGGGACGAGAGCCAGAGGTAGTAGGTAGCCTTGCCACTGTCATGCCTGCTCAAACTATCGATATCTTTCTTTGGGATCCAGCGATATCTTATACCTTCTCACTTAGTTGATCCAGTCTTACCCTGGGACTCTCGAATTGGGTTGCTTGTTCCTCTTGGGCCTTGTGTCGTCATGGGCTTCAGACCCACTAAGGGAAGATGTGCTATCACACCTCCAAGCAACTAGTGTCTCCCAATGTTGGTATTAGCCCCAAAATTTGTTAAGTCTAGCCAGAAGGCCCTCCGACAAACGAACCAACGCTAGAAGAAGCCCGATCAAGGCTTTGTTAAGCTCAATGTAGATGCTTGATACGTCTCCAACATATCAATATTTTTTTATTATTCCATGCTATTAAAGTATCATTCTTGGATGTTTTATATTCATTTTCTAGCAACTTTAGATCATTTTTTCGGACTAACCTATTGACATAGTGCCCAGTGCCAGTTGTTGTTTTTTTCTTGTTTTTTTACTTCGCAGAATATCCATATCAAACGAAGTCCAAATGCAGCGGGATGTTTTGGAGATTTTTTCTGCCCAGAAGACACCCAGGAGGCCAAGGAGGTGCGCCAGAGGAGGCCCATGGGGCCCACTAGGCACCAGGGCGCCAGAGGCCCCAAGTGCGCCCTGGTGGGTAGTGGGGCCCACGGGAGGATTTTCCGCCGTCTCTCAGCTCTATAAATACCCAAATATTCCAGAAACCCTAGGGGAGTCGTCGAAACACAATTCCAGGCACCGCAAGTTCCAGAACCACGAGATCCAATCTAGAGGCCTTCTCCGGCACTCTACTGGAGGGGTCAATGATCACGGAGGGGTTCTTCATCATCACCCTTGCCCCTCCGATGATGCGTGACTAGTTCACCAAAAACCTATGGGTCCATAGGCAGTAGCTAGATGGCTTCTGCTCTCTTTTTGATCTTCAATACAATGTTCTCCTCGATGTTCTTGGAGATCTTTTTGATGTAATGAATTTTTGCGGTGTGTTTGTTGGGATCCGATGAATTATGAGTTTATGATCAATTATATCCATGAATATTATTTGAGTCTTTGTTGAACCCTCTTATGCATGATTGTTATAGCCTCGTATTTCTTCTCCGAAATTTTGGTTTGGTTTGGCCAAATAGATTGATTTTTCTTGCCATGGGAAGAGGTGCTTTGTGATGGGTTCGATCCTGCGGTGCTCAATCTCAGTGATGTAAGGAGACATGGCACGCATGTATCATTGCCATTAAGGATAAAAGATGGGGTATATTCCTATATGAATAGATCTTGTCTACATCATGTCATCGTTCTTATTGCGTTACTCCATTTTTCCATGAACTTATAATACACTAGATGCATGCTGGATATCGGTCGATGTGTGGAGTAATAGTAGTAGATGCAGGCAGGAGTCGCTCTACTAATCTTGGACGTGATGCCTATATACATGATCATTGCCTCGGATATCATCATGATTATTTGCTTTTCTATCAATTGCCCAACAGTAATTTGTTTACCCACCGTATACTATTTTCTTGAGAAAAGCCTCTAGTGAAATCTACGGCCCCCAGGTCTATTTCCTATCATATCGTCTTCAGATCTATTATTCCAAAAATCCAAAAATGTCTTGCTGCAATTTTTCTTTATTTTTTGTTTTGTGTTCTTGCTAGATCTATTTATCCAATCTCATACAATTTAATTATACCAATACCGAGGAGGGATTGACAACCCCTCTTACGCGTTGGGTTGCAAGTTTGTGTGGTTTGTGTGCAGGTGTTGCTTACATAGTGTTGCTTGGTTCTCCTACTGGATTGATAACCTTGGTTTCATAACCGAGGAAAATACTTACCATTGTTGTGTTGCATCATCCTCTCCTCTCCGGGGAATTACCAACGTAGATACAAGCGATCAATGCTTTCTTTCACGTTGATGAAGGACTGGGATCTTTTGCAACTATCATTAGGGATGCCAATGGTAGTTTTGTTGATGCTCCCTGTGTCCCTATACCAGATGTCTCGGATCCTATGATGATTGAGGCGATCCTATGCAACGAGGACCTGAACTCGCACATTTCATTGGCCCCAACAATGTCTAGGTAGGGTCTGGTTCAATGGAGTTTATTAATGCATGTGCATGACAAGAGATCTAGTGGAATGGCTCTACTGCTATATTCGCAAATTTATTGATATGGTCACTTTGATTGTGAATGTTAAATTTCTCACTACCCGAGGGACGCAAATGAATCATGGCGCATGAGCCAGCTAAACACTGTTTTATATTATATCATGTACTTGGGCCGATGGACATGTCCATATTATCTTGTGACACCTCACGAACGAGGTAACTTTTCTATGATTAATAAAGCTAACTATGATGGCGTTCTCACAAAAAAATATGCATGCCAGTCAAAGTTTCTCAAAGACTGAGACAAACGCTCCCTTGTGAGAGGGAACTCCGCTCTCTGATTATGACTCTGGTTATAGGAGGGTGTGCATTGAGCTATGTCAGATTTCGGGTTCCGGCAGACCCTTGAGGTTCGAACACTGGGGTGCGCGCGGAGATCTCTCCCCTACCGATCTACGTCCAATATCCTCGCGTGATCTAAGCTGGAAATAACAAACAACACAAGGGACACAAGGTTTATATTGGTTCGGGCCACCGTTGTGGTGTAATACCCTACTCCAATGTGTGGTGGATTGCCTCAGGGGGCTGATGATGAACAATACAAAGGAAGAACAGCCTCGCGAGAGGTGTTCTTGAGCTGGTGCGATGAACTGCTAGGGTGAGTTCAGTCGCCTCTCTCTTTCTGCTAGGGTTGTACCAGATCTCTCGATGTCTTCCCCCTTCTCCCTTACTCTGTGGTGGCTAGCTCTATTTATAGAGGCCCTGTGCCTCTCCCCAAATAATGAGCGGGAAGAGCGCCAACAATTGGCCATTTTGAAGGGGAACATATAGTACAAGTCATCCTGACCAAAGGTGGTCTTCGGCTACCAAAAGCACTGGTGATGACGCCGTCTTGGGCTCCACGGTGACCTCTGTCCTGCCGCTCTGCTGGTCTTGGTCTCATTGCACCGGAATGGCAACCTTTGCCCGATGCCTCGGCCTGTGCTTGCCCCTTTGCACCAAAGAGGAAACAAGGACACTGCGCAGGCCGGCGCCCGCCTGGTCTCGATCGTCATGGCTTGCGTCACGGGTTCCTCGCGAGGAACCCCTGCCTTGATCTCTCTGCCTCCTCGCGAGCCTGCCTGACGAGGCTGCCTCTGAGGAAGCTTCCTGTCGTCCGCCCCGCGAGGCTTGGCCCCTCGCGAGGGTCTTGAACTTGAGCTGATGAAGATGGGACGCACTAGGCCCCCACTTGAGCCACGCCGCAGGCCGTAGGCAGGCAAGTCTGGGGACCCCCGTTCCCAGAACGCCGACAGTAGCCCCCGGGCCCAAGGCACGCCCGGGCTTGGCCTAGCAGGAAAGTGAAGGGGCAAGCGCGAAGCGCCGCGGGCCCTAACAGCCTACGGCCTTGGGCGCCGCGTGGCGATTGATTGGACGTGGGCGTCTGCGCTTCCCCACGACGCCTTGGCAACTGTCCATCTGACAAAAGAGGTGCCCAGGCCAGACTTACTTGGTTTGTTCTCCTTCGCCTCGCTCCAGATCCCCTTTCTCGCTCTCCTCCTTCTTGCTTCTGAAATCCTCCAGATCTGTCTCAATCCTTCTCATCCGACACGTCATGGCGCCTCGCAAGTCCTCGATCGAGGCCTGGTACTTGCCGACCCTGGATTCCCCGAACCTGTCGGAGAAGAACCTCGCCCTTACGCACCTGATGATAGTGGCGCAGGGCAGCAAGGGGGCGACTGTGCTCAAGGCCGGCTCCGACCAGCCTGAAGTCAAGGGGAGCACCTTCTATCCGCTCTTTGTGAGCGCCATTGTAGCTGGTCTGGTGCCTCCTTTCTCTGAGTTCTTCTTTGCTGTTCTCCGCCAGTACAACTTGCAGGCTCTGCATCTCCACCCCAACTCTGTTCTTCTCCTGGCGATTTTTGCTTACTACTGTGAGGCTCACATCGGGGTAAAGCCCTCGGTGGCCTTGTTGCGTCACTATTTTTCTCTCCGGGTTTCTGGTGTCCATGCCTCCGCGTGTGCGAGCTTTATCACGTACTCCAATTCCAATGCTATCTCGAAGCCTGGGAAGAGGATCGAAGGCTTCCAGAGCAAGTGGGTCATGGTGGATGTCGGGCGTCTCCACTCCCGTCTGGTACTGCCTACGGGGCAGCCCAAGGCCGTCGACGCGTGGTCCCGCGCGGAGCTCGTCGACCCCCGTGCGAAGGCGGTGCTGAAGAGGATGGACGCGGACCTGAGGCCAAGCAACTTGGGGGTGGCGAAGCTGACCGGGGCGGGCGCGGCTCGCGCCTCCCTGGTCCGATCGTCCTCGCGGGGTCGTCTGGGATGCCCTGGCACGGAGTCAGCCCTCGTGGCCCCGCTGGCCCTGGAGTCGACTGCGCTCGATGCTGCAGCTGGGGCGACCAAGGCCCAGGGGGTTCCTTCCTGCCAAGCCGTGATCACGCCGCCATCTTCTTCGTCTGCTCCGCCGATTCCCGCTTATTCTGCTTCCTCTGCCACCGTCCTAGACCAGGTCGCCAGTGAACTGAGCCAGCTGCGGGAGGATCTTCTGAGCGCGGACCCTCGCTTAGCGGCCGGGCGCCTGGAGCTAGCTTCTGGCTGGGCCCATTCTGCTGCCTCTGTCCGAGCAGCGCTAAGCCAGGACGTGGCGACCTTCGATGGGGAGAAACAGGCCGCCAACCAAGCCAAGGCCGCCCGCGACGCTGCCCTGGGCGACGCTGCGGCTGCCAAGGCTCGCTGCAAGGAGCTGGAGGTCGAGCTGCAAGGCCTGCGCGACGAGCTCGCTAAGGAGGTCCACGACCGCCAGGAGAAAGAGAAGGAGATGAAGGCTCGGGAGGCTGCCGTCAAGGACCGGGACGCCAAGCTCGATGACCGCCATGGCGAACTGGAGACGCTGGAGCGGTCGCTACAGGCGGAGAGGGTCGAGCTGGACACCAAGGCGAAGGTCCTGGCGGAGGATCGGGTGGCCTTCGCGAAGACGGAGAAGAGGGCTCGTGCCTCACTGACGACGCTTTACGAGAGCGGCTTGGAGGAGCCGCTGGCCAGCGTAGAGGACGGCCCCGCCAAGCTGCTCCCCTTCCTGGTCCATGCGCTTGAAGATGTCATAGACGGCCTTGGCCCCACGTCCGAGGCTGAGGTGCATGCCCTGTCTTCGGCGGCGCTGACGCGTGTCCTCAGCCACGTCTACCTACACGACCCCAACGTCGACCTCGACAGCCTGCTGGAGCCCGTAAGCGGCGACCTTGCCGCCGCTGCCGCTGAGGCCGTGGAAGGCCAAGCCGAAGCTTTGCTGGGGAGGTTCCGCGCCTTCAGCATCTTGCCCGGGCGCGGTGCCGCCAGCTCCGCGGCCCTAGGAGGCGACGCCACTGGAGAGTGATCCCTTCGTGGCTTCTGCCTTGTTTTTATTCCTGCAACATGCACCATGCCTCGTGGAGGCATTTATACTTGTGTTTGACGTCGTGAAACAATCTATGGCTTGTAATATTTGCTTTGAATTTCCTGGAATTTGCATTTTTCTCCCCTACTTGCTCGCGCTCTACGTCGGCAGGGCCCGGCCCCGCGCATACCTCACCCAGCATTAGCCCCGACCGGAAACCAGGACGGGACTAAGGAGTGAGGGGCTACGTGGCAAGTTAGGCTCCTGAGTCGCGATGCTCAGGAGTCCTCCTTGATGCACAAGCAACAAGTAGGAAAGGGGGGAACGAGGAGTGGATTGATCATTCTGCGTCGGCAGGGCCCAGCCCCGCGCGTACCTCACCCAACATTAGCCCCGACCGAAAACTAGGACGAGACTAAGGAGTGAGGGGCTACGGGGCAAGTTAGGCTCCTGAGTCGCGATGCTCAGGAGTCCCCCTTGACGTTCAAACGGGTTTCCATACCTTGGCTCCGCTCGGGGAGGGGCGCGTGACGACCAGGTCCGAGGGACCTGGCTGGGTGGCGTGCGCTCGCGCGAGGCCCGGGCGTAGCCCCCGTGTCCAGCCCCCTCGCGCGGCGCTCCCGAGGGGAGGCGTTGCGATGGTGCCGGACACTAAGCTCTGGGCTCCCTGAGGTTGGTACGACCGGAGGCCGCCCTCAGTTGTTTATCACCAGCGCGGAGCATAGCGCTTCCGTATGTGTACGGGCATAGCCGCTCCTCGGCAGTGTCGTCAGCCAGCACGGAGCATGGTGCTTCCACTGGTACGTGGGAGGGGGCTCCCCTTCAGGAGGAGCCCCTGGGGCGTGTACAGCCCCGCCCTGACACGTGGCTGGCACGGTAGGGCTAGGAGAGGTGTATCTGGGCACTCGTGAGCCAGTGCGGGACTCACGAGGCCCTACCTCGAGGCGGGTTGCGCCTGGCTCTGGGCCTTTATCAATGGTGTGTTCCTGCAGGGTGGTTAGAATGCAAATGCTCTACGTCCTGAGGTCCCGGCCCTCGAGCGAGCTCAGCTGCCGCTGGTATGACAGGTCACGATGCCGTGGGTCAAGGCCAGGGGGTGAGGGCTGGAGAGCCAGTAGGAGTCCATGAGTCGCGATGCTCAGGTACCCCCCTTTTAACGTGCAAGCGCTTTGCATGAAAGTGGAGAAGTCCGCGATAAGCAGCAGGTGATAATTGAGCGCGAAAGAGTAAATTCATTTTAAGTAGACGCAGGAAAAGCAAACGCTGCAGGGCCATGCCCGAGCAGCTCGGGGATGATGCAGCCCGAGGGGCGCCCCCGACAAGGTAAGTAAAGAGCATAAGAAAAAAGGATACATGCCGCAGGGACGGACCCACGCGGCCTGGGAATGATGCAGCCCTGCGGGCGCTCCCAGCTAAAAATGAAACTTGGAAAGACGTCACCTGGTGCCGTTGAAGATGAAGTGATGCTGAAGAAGCGGGCGATGCGCGAAGAAGACATCGACCCTCACGAGCCCCCAGGCCCAGGAGCCTCGGGAGGCTCCGGGGGCACAGGTGGGTCTCCGAGAGCCATCTCCATCTCCGCCAGGACCGTACCATGCCTGACCTCCCGAGCCTCCAGAATGCTCCTCAGCAGGCGCCGATGAGCGGCGACCGCGTTCGGCAGGCCGAAAGGCATGCGAACGTAGCTGTGAGGCAGACCCTCGCAACGCCCCATGCACGAAGGCCAGAGGCGCTCCTAAGACGCGTCTTGGTTGAACCCCGGTACGTCGATGCAGACACGCAGCCCACCATCCTCGCCTGGATGTGGGGTCATGGCGGGCAAGCGGCGGCTGCCGCGCATGACTCTCGACTCTTGTAGCTCCTGAGTGTTGCTTGCGATGAACTACTGAGGGTTTGGTCTTCCTTGCCTTGTACCTTCCTGAGGGAAACGTGCCTGGAAGCACCCCTCCAAGTGGTGCCCGAGCGCCTCCCTCGCAACCTTGGCAAAGTCGGTGGCTCTCCAAGAAAGAGCCCCCGAGCCCTGCCTGAGGAGGGCGCCGGGCGCGCCTTCCTATGCGAGAGAGGGTGGCGCTCCCTGATTGGGTGCAGATCCTGACCCAACACCTCCGGAGGCGCCTGCCTCCTGATGGCTTGGGTCAGGCGAAGCCTTCTTCTTCTTGGGGGCCGCCTCAGGAAGTCTTCCGTTTCTGCGGTCCGGTTCTTCGATTGCTGCGGCTTGGAACGCACGCTCAAGTGAACACATTGCGTCCCTTTCTTCACAGGGTATGGTGATGACTCCACCACTTCTTGGCATCTTGAGGACATTGTATCCATGGTGAGTCATTGCCATGAACTTGGCCAGGGCCGGGTACCCGAGGATGGCGTTGTATGGCAGACGGATGTGGGCGACGTCGAAGTCGATGAGCTCGGTGCGGTAGTTGTTGCGCTGCCCGGAGGTGACTAGAAGGCGAACCTGCCCTATCAGAACAGTGGAACCATCAGTGACTCCTGAGAAGGGCTTGGCTGGCTGAAGCTGATCGTACGACACTTGGAGATTGTCGAACGTCTCAACGGAGAGGACGTTGAGTCCTGCTCCGCCGTCAATGAGGGTCCTGGTGACCTGCACGTTGCTGATGACTGGGGAGCAAAGCATCGGGAGGACTCCGGCCGTTGCCGCGCACTTGAGCTGATCCGCTAAGCTGAACGTGATAGCGCATGCGGACCACCTGAGAGGGCACGTGGCCTCAAGCTTGGGGAGGACTGCATTCACCTCGCGAGCAAACCGCTTGAAGATGCGCTGCGAGGCTGGGGCCTGCGCGCCACCCAAGATGCAAGCGATTGCGCATGGCTCCTGGAAGCCCCCAGCCCCCTCGTCCTGATGTTGGTCTTCGTTCCTCCTCGGCGGCGGCGGCAGAGGAGGAAGGCATGCGTTGCCGCGCGGGCGATCCTCACGAGGCTGATCTCTCCAGCCTCCCTCGTGAGGCTGGTCCTGCCAGTGATCCTCGCGAGGTCGGTCACACCACCCTTGGCGAGGGCCACGGTCTTCCCATCATCCGCCACCTCTTCCTCCTCCTCGGCCATAGCTCCTGTCATTGCGCTCGGGGCGTCGGCCGACACGTCCATCTCTCACGGCCCTGAGCTCTTGACATTCGTTGGTGTTGTGGGTGTGGAGGTCGTGGTACACGCAGTACCGGCTGCCCTTGGATGACTCGGGCCGATCCCTGCCTCGCTTGGTGTCTGGCTCTGCTGCAAGCACGGCAGCCCCCTTGCGCTTCACGTCCTTGGCCTTGGGCTTCTTCTTTTCTGGGTTGGCAGCCGGGAGTTCGAGGAGTGAAAGGCGCCCTTCCTCAGCCCCGGCGCACTTGGTCGCCAAGTTGAACAGCTCTAGGGATGTGCAAAGGTCTTCATGGATTGCTAGCTCCTCCTTCATCTTGACATTGCGTACGCCATCGGAGAAGGCCGAGATGATGGTGAGGGAGTCCTGGATTAGGGGGTATCCGGACAGCCGGATTATATCCTTTGGCCGGACTGTTGGACTATGAAGATACAAGATTGAAGACTTCGTCTCGTGTCCGGATGGGACTCTACTTGGCGTGGAAGGCAAGCTAGGCAATACGGATGTGTATATCTCCTCCTTTGTAACCGACCTTGTGTAACCCTAGCCCCCTCTGGTGTCTATATAAACCGGAGGGTTTTAGTCCGTAGGACAACATACAATCATACCATAGGCTAGCTTCTAGGGTTTAGCCTCTCCGATCTCGTGGTAGATCAACTCTTGTAATACTCATATCATCAAGAATAAATCAAGCAGGACGTAGGGTTTTACCTCCATCAAGAGGGCCCGAACCTAGGTAAAACATCGTGTCCCCTGCCTCCTGTTACCATCCGCCTTATACGCACAGTTTGGGACCCCCTACGCGAGATCCGCTGGTTTTGACACCGACAGATGGCTTCTTCAGTCACCTTGGGGATCTTGAGGCGAGCGTTGTTGAAGCGCTGGATGTATTTCTGTAGGGTTTCCCCTTCCTGCTGCTTGATGCGGTGCAGATCGCTCACGGCCGGGGGCCGGTCGCGAGCGCCCTGGAAGTTGGCGATGAAGCGAGTGCGCATCTCGTCCCAGGAGGAGATTTTGCCAGGAGCCAGGTTCAGGAGCCAGGTGCGGGCCCCATCCTTGAGCGCCATGGGAAACCAGTTCGCCATGACCCTTTCGTCTCCGTTGGAGGCTTCGATGCATAGCTCGTAGAGCTGCAGGAAATCCGCCGGGTCCGCCGTGCCATCGTAGCGAGGGGGCAGGTCAGGCTTGAACTTGCCTGGCCATGCGACGCCGCATAGCTCGGGGGTGAGGGCATGACAGCCTGCTGTGGCCAACGATGCCTTTTGCTGGTACTTGGCTTGCTCATGGGGATTACCGCGCTCCGCTGATTGGAGCAGAGCGGGGTCTTGACGTGGAGGTGCAGGGACGCGATCTTGGTGCGCCGGCGCTGGGAGCGCGCGAGCACCTTCTTGGGGACGAGGGATCTCTTGGCAGCTCCTTTCTTGCTGTGCAGGCACCAGACGCGGAGGGTCTCGCCCTGGGGCCGCGCGCCTTGGAGCCAGGGCGCCTCCTTGGGGAGGAGGTGGTGGAGGCACCTCCTGATCCTCGCCTCCTGCGCGGAATGGAGGGCGAGGCAGCGAGAGGGACGGCAAGGGGGAGCCCCCTGCGGCGCTGACGAGCTCGGTGATGCGGGCGAGCCAGTCTTCGTAGAGGTCGTCGACGGGGCGGTTGTGCAAGAGTTCTCTTGCCAGGAGCAGCGCGGCGTGCGCGTCCGTGGGGGCGCGACGGGCGTGGGACGACGAAGCGGCTGGAGTCAGCGACGGTGTGGCGGTGCGGCCTTCCCGCCGTATCGAAGGATGCTGGGACGAGGCCTGCTGCTCGTTCCCGCCGGGCCGGTGGCGGCGTTGGCAGTAGGCGATGGGGAACGACGAGGGCGTCCACCGACGGGCACCGTCTGGGCGACGCGGGTGGCGAGAGCAGCCCGGCGCTCAGCGCGAGCCCAACGAGCGTCAGCCATGGACACGACATAAGATCACACGCGAACAGCGGAAGAAAGATTCCGGCGCACCCCTACCTGGCGCGCCAACTGTCGGATTTCGGGTTCCGGCAGACCCTTGAGGTTCGAACACTGGGGTGCGCGCGGAGATCTCTCCCCTACTGATCTACGTCCAATCTCCTCGCGTGATCTAAGCTGGAAACGACAAACAACACAAGGGACACAAGGTTTATACTGGTTCGGGCCACTGTTGTGGTGTAATACCCTACTCCAGTGTGTGGTGTGGTGGATTGCCTCAGGGGGCTGACGATGAACAATACAAAGGAAGAACAGCCTCGCGAGAGGTGTTCTTGAGCTGGTGCGATGAACTGCTAGGGCGAGTTCAGTCGCCTCTCTCTCTCTCTCTGCTAGGGTTCTACCAGATCTCTCGATGTCTTCCCCCTTCTCCCTTACTCTGTGGTGGCTAGCTCTATTTATAGAGGCCCTGGGCCTCTCCCCAAATAATGAGCGGGAAGGGCGCCAACAATTGGCCATTTTGAAGGGGAACATATAGTACAAGTTATCTTGACCAAAGGTGGTCTTCGGCTGCCAAAAGCACGGGTGATGACGCCGTCTTGGGATCCACGGTGACCTCCGTCCTACCGCTCTGCTGGTCATGGTCTCGTTGCACCGGAATGGCAACCTTTGCCCGATGCCTCGGCCTGTGCTTGCCCCCTTTGCACCAAAGAGGAAACAAGGACACTGCGCAGGCCGGCGCCCGCCTGGTCTCGATCGTCATGGCTTGCGTCACGGGTTCCTCGTGAGGTACCCCTGCCTTGATCTCTCCACCTCCTCGCGAGCCTGTCTGACGAGGCTGCCTCTGAGGAAGCTTCCTGTCGTCCGCCCCGCGAGGCTTGGCCCCTCGCGAGGGTCTTGAGCTTGAGCTGATGAAGATGGGCCGCGCTGGGCCCCGACTTGAGCCACGCCGCAGGCCGCAGGCAGGCAAGTCTGGGGACCCCCATTCCCAGAACGCCGACAAGGTGGATGCAACTCCCTAATTTTGTTTCATTCACAGGGGTTGGAACACAAATGGAACCAAGTACATTCAAAGTGAAAGACCACAAGATCTAAATATGAAAAGATGTGCGCTCACACACACATACACATAAGGAAAAAGAAAAGGATGTAGTGTTGGAAATATGCCCTAGAGGCAATAATGTTTATATTAATATATTTCCATATTCATAATTATAGAGTTTATATTTCATGCTATAACTGCTATGATCCTGGAATATGATATTGACATGTCTCCATCGTATCTACTTTTCCAAACACTTTTCTCTTGTTTTGGACTCTAATTTGCATGATTTGAATGAAACTAACCCGGACTAACGTTGTTTCACAATGCATGATTATGACCGTTTTCGCTCTCTAGTTGGTCGCTTCTCAATCTTTTTGGTAGCCTTCGCCTGTACTAAGCGGGAATACTGTTTGTGCATCCAAATCCCTAAACCAAAGTTATTCCAGATGAGTCCACTATATCTACTTATATGAGGTATTACTTTGTCGTTCCAAGTAAATTTGCATGTACCACCTCTGAATAGTCAAATGAACATCTGTTTTGTGTGCCCGTACTGCTCATGGAGCGACAGGGGGCAGCCAGTATCTTCCATGCTAAGCGGGTTATTCTCATGATGCGTGTTTATTCACTTGTCCTTACACGAGAGGGGCTGGTAATCGGGATGCCCAGTCCCATGATCAAATCACAAAATAATGAAACAAGCTCCCCTGAAAAGTTGTTAGTATGGAGGGCACCCGAGGATATGGCTAGTCATGGCTTGTGTTTGTTGGTGGAGGGGGATTAAACTTTACTTTACCGCTTGGGAACCGCCACTAAGTTGTTTAGCATGGAAGATATTGATACATCTCCATCGTATCTACTTTTCCTAATGCTTTTTCTCTTGTTTTGGACTCTAATTTGCATGATTTGAATGAAACTAACCCAGACTGATGCTATTTTTAGCAGAACTACCATGGTGATGTTTTTGTGCAGAAATAGAAGTTTTCGGATTTGGATGAAACTTTTTGGCGAATTATTTCAGAAGAAATAAAAAATACTGGAACCAACCGGAGGGCCCCCCCTGCCTGACCACAAGACACCAGGGCGCGCCACCCCCTCCAGGTGCACCCTAGTGGGTTGTGGGACCCTCGGGGCTCCGCAGACCCTAATTCTAGCACTATAAATTCCTATTTTTGGAGAAAAAAACAAGGGAGGAAGTTTCATCATGTTTCACGATACGGAGCCGCTTCCACCTCATGTTCTCCATCGGGAGGCCAGATATGGAGCCCGTTCGGGGCTCCGAAGAGGGGATTCTTCGGTCTTCATCATTACTGACCCTCCTTCATCACTAATTCCATGATGCTCCCCACCGGAAGTGAGTAATTCCTTCGTAGGCTCGCTGGTCGGTGAGGAGTTGGATGAGATTCATCATGTAATCGAGTTAGTTTTGTTAGGGCTTGATCCCTAGTATCCATTATGTTCTAAGATTGATGTTGCTATGACTTTGCTATGCTTAATGCTTGTCACTAGGGCCCGAGTGCCATGATTTCATATCTGAACCTTTTATGTTTTCACCATTATATCTATGTTCTAGATCTGATCTTGCAAGTTACATTCACCTATTACGTGTTATGATCCGTAAACCCCAGTGTGACAGTAATTGGGATACTTTCTGATGATGACCATAGTTTGAGGACTTCATGTATTCACTATGTGTTAATGCTTTGTTCTGGTTCTTTATTAAAAGGAGGCCTTAATATCCCTTAGTTTCCTTATGGACCCCGCTACCACGGGAGGGTAGGACAAAAGATGTCATGCAAGTTCTTTTCCATAAGCACTTATGAATATTTACGTAATACATGCCTACATTATATTTATGAATTGGAGCTAGTTCCGTGTCGCCCTAGGTTATGACTGTTATATAATGAATATCATCCAACGAATGCACCGATCCAATACCTACGAGTTCTCCACATATTGCTCTTGCTAAGTTACTATCGCTATTGCTACTGTTACAACTGCTACAAACTGTTACTGATGTCACTGTTACCACTGCTATTGTTACCACTTCTATCAAAATTATCATACTACTGTGCTACTGATCACTTTGCTGCAGATATTTGATCTCTAGGTGTGGTTGAATTGATAACTCAACTAATAATACTTACAAAATTCTTTGCCTCCCCTTGTGTCGAATCTATAAATTTGGGTTGAATACTTTACCCTCGAAAACTATTGCGATCCCCTATACTTGTGGGTTATCAAGACCTTTTTTTGGCGCCATTGCCGTGGAGCATAGCTATATTTGTTGAGTCAGTTGGGATTTATATCTATTTATCACTATGAAGAATCTAAAAGATACCAAAACCAAGATCGTTCCCTCTAAGACGAGGGGAGGTAAGGATTTGCCTTCACACTCTGCACTTGATTCACCTTCTCTTTTGAGTAGACTTGCAACACCACCACATGCTAATAATCCTGATATGTCGCAAGTCATTGATGATGCTACTTCCACTATGAATGATTCTTATGATGATGCTAGTACCTTGCCTGATGATAATGTGCCAGTAGGTGAATTTCTTGATGAACAACATGCTAGAGCTAAATAGAATCAAATTGCTGAAACTGATGAAATTATTGAAACCGTTGAAGTCCTTGAAACTAAGAATTATGAAACACCTATTAAACCTAGATCTCCTAGATTTGAAATGCCTAAGATACCTGATGGTTATGTTATGGATGAGGAGATAGCTAGAGACTTTCTTGCTTGCAATGATAGATGACCTTAAGAAATTATTATGCAAACTAAAAGAAAAATCTTCGAATGCTAGAATGAAATGTGATCCTAAGTTTGCTACTTCACCTATCTTTGTTACTGATAAGGATTATGAATTCTCTATCGACCCAGCGTTAATTACTTTGGTTGAATATGATCCTTTCCATGGCTATGAAACTGAAACTGTTGTGGCACATCTTACCAAATTAAATGATATAGCCACCCTTTTTGCTCATGATGAGAAAATTTGCTATTACTATATTCTGAAGTTATTTCTGTTCTCATTAAAGGGTGATGCTAAGATATGGTACAATACTCTTGCTCCTGGTAGTGTGTGTAGTCCACATGATATGATTTATTACTTCTCTAAAAAATATTTTCCTGCTCATAAGAAACAAGTTGCCTTATAGGAAATATTTAACTTTGTGCAAATTGAAGAAGAGAGTCTCCCACAAGCTTGGGGGAGGCTTCTCCAATTGCTTAATGCTTTGCCTGATCATCCTCTTAAGAAAAATGAAATACTTGATATCTTATATAATGGACTAACCGATGCTTCTAGGGACTTCCTAGATAGTTGTGCTGGTTGTGTTTTCAGGAAATGAACTATTGAACAAGCTGAGGAATTACTGAATAATATATTGAAGAATTTTGATGATTGGACTCTTCCTGAACCACCTCCTGAACCCGCTTTGAAGAAGAGGGGTATCTTATTTCTCAGTCCTGAGGATATATATATATATATATATATATATATATATATATATATATATATATATATATATATATATATACATAAACACTATTCTGATCACGGGATCAGAATAATATTCTGATCACAACCTAACCTGCCCCACTAATAGTACGTTGAACTTCCGTGTGAACTAGGTTGAACTTCCGCCAACATTGCCCAAATGGGGCTTGCGATATACCGTTGGAAAGCTATGGACACCAATATCATGACCCAACTTAAATTTTTGGCAAAATATAAGCGGTTTAAGAGCAGTTTTGAAAACCGTTTTTTCTTCACACAAAAAACGTGAATCGTATTTTCGATCGCATTTCTAAACCATTTATCGGAATGAGGCATACAATATGGGATTGGAAAGCTGCTGCAAAACCGCTTCTTCCACATGTTGAAAGTTTTCTCTAATTCCCTATGGTTAAAGAGTAATTTCAAAAAATGTAAAATTTTGTAAACCGAACAGCTGAGTTCATTTTTTTGATGTCATTTCTAAACGGCTAATCCAATGGAGGCATATGATACGGCGTTGGAAAGCTTATGAAAATGCGCTACTTTTTCATCTTGAAAGTTTTTTTTTCTAATTTTGAATGGTTTAAGAGTAATTTAGAAAATGGTCCAAGTTCTACCGAGTTCGTATTTTCGAGCTAATTTTTTAACCGTGCGTTCGAATGCAGCAAATGATATGGCATTGGAAAGCTTGAACAAATGCGAAACTTTTTGGTATGTATTGTTTCTCCCAATTCTTTACGGTTTTAAGTCAGTTTCGAAAATGGCGAAAAACGTATTTTCGCCGTAATTTCTACAAACTTTATCGGAATGGGGCAAATAATATACCGCTGAAAAGCTACAGAAAATGCGAAACTTTTTCATGTTGATGGTTTTCTCTGATTCCTAGCCATTTTCAAGTAATTTCGAAAATGGCGGGATCATGCGTTCTGCCTTTATCGCGAAACAGATTCTTCGAAAATGCACCGCGTGAAGAACCTGAACTTCTCAGCGTGTGTGCTTGAACTTCACTCTGTTTTTCACGGGATTTTTTTCTCTCAGCTCTCCATCCACTCACCAGAATTGAGCAAGTGATATACCGATGGAAAGATGCTGTAAACACGTTACTTTCCCGTGTTGATCGTTTTTTCATACTCGCGACGATTTTAAAAGTTTTTCATCTCAAATTCATTCACTATAGTAGTCGAACTTCGTGCTGTTTTCACGTTGAACTTCTGTGACATATTTTCGTTTTTAATTTTCCCATCCATTTTTGTCAGTGTTACACAAAAAATATTCTCTTTGTACAAACCTCTCTCACAATATATTTTTTAACTTTCGCCGACCGAGGACTTGAATTTACACAAATGATATTCCTGTTGTTTTGAAGTAAATTAGACAAATGACGAGATCATGATTTATGCCTTCATTGCAAATGGAAACGCACTGCGTTAAGTAGTTGAACTTCTCGGGCATGTTTGTTTGACCCTCACTCTGTTTTTGACATGTTGTTTTTTGCATTGCGTGAAGTAGTTGAACTTCTGGGGCATGTCTATTTGAACTTCACTCTGTTTCACTTTATTATATTTTTCTTATATGAAATACACATCATGTAGTACATGAACTTCCGGTTGTTATCACTTTGAACTTCTCTCTGGTTTGAGAGAATTATTTTAAAACACAAAAAACAACATATTTTTTATGTATTTTGGACATCTAAATACACGGTGAACCTCTCTCGCAAGATTTTTTTGAAATTTTACTCGTCGAGCACTTGAACTTCTAGCAACCTTTTTTTCGTTTATGAGTTGTTTTTAAAAGTGCAAAAAATGGTGTTGTGTTTTATTTTTATTTTTTGAACAGGTAAATCCTAGGTTTTAATAAACTCCGAACTTCTCTGTTATTTCAATATGAACTTCACCTTTTTATATTTTGAGTAAAGAATTGTATTCGATTTTTATATGGGAAAAATCGAACATGGAACTATAAGGTGAACCTCTCTCACAAGAATTTTTGAACTTCCCCCGACAGAGCACTTGAACTTCTTTCAACAAACCTTTTAAGCTTTTATTTTTCTATACTTTTATTCTCACCTGAAATGCATTCCTTGCAGTAATTGAACTTCTAGTTGTTTCACTATGAACTTCTGCCACATTTTTGTGTATACGTCGAATTACACGCAATTGAAGGCTGGACATCATTTTTTGCCATTTTTTTCAAACATGTAAGTGGAGGTCGGACGTCCCGTTATGAACCGTGCACGGAGGTGCACGTGAACTTCTTGCAACAAATCTGACTTTTTTTATATACTTCGAACTTCTCTGTTATTTTTTATCAACCTCTTAGTCATATTCTTAGAAAGGAAATATGTTTTTAAATAAGCATCAAACATTATTTTTAAAAATTGAACTTCATTGTTTCATTTTTCATAGAAACGTTATAATTTGAGTTTCCCATATACATCGAATTACTCCTCTTTTTTAATTTGAAATTCATCATTTTTATTCTTTAGTAACAAGGAAAATCTAAGTTTTTTTTATAAATATGGAACTTCTCTATATTTATAATTTGGACTTCTTGGTTTATTCTTTCAGTGATGGCAAAATCTTAGTTTAGTTTCGTTATTTAAATTTGAACTTCTAGAGTTTTTTTATAAATGCTGATAATCCCATTTTTTATGATTTTTTAACTGCTCTATGTTTAAAATTCAAACTTCTTATTTTTATTACAAGCGGTGAAATATTCGTTTCAAAGTGCTCTCTTATTTTTGTACTATTGTGTTATTTTTGTCTGAACTTCTTATGTTCTTCCCGTCAACAGATTCAAATTTTCCATTTTTTATACATTGAAATATTGCTTTATTTTTATTTTGAACTTCTTGATTCCATTCTTTAATAATGAGGAAAATCATAGCTTCTATAATTATGAAACTTCTCCATATTTTTAATTTGGACTTCTTGGTAGTAGACAAAAATTCTAGTCTTGTAATAAACATCTAACCACTTTAATAACCGAACATTTCGTAGGATTTTTGCAAAGAGTAAAATCTGAGTTTTTATAAACATCATACCACTCCATTTTTTATTTTGGACTTCTTGGTTTTAGAGAATAAGTAAAGTTTGAACTACTCATTTTTATTAAAGTTGAACTTCTGAGTTTTCTTTTTTCTTATGGTTGGGGGAAATAAAAACTAAACATCGAACACATTTTTTGTGTACTAAGCACACACACGCACATCACATCCACAAAAATTTTTGGTGGTCAAATGAAAAAGGTTACAATCCCATAGGCATTAACAATCGAACTTCCTTGAATTTTTTAGCATAATACATGAACTTCTCATGTAAAAAATTGTTTTGGCTTTGATACACGAGGTAATTCTTAGCTCATCTCCCTCACGAGAAAAAGAGAACATTCTTTTTCTATTAATGTTTTTGAAGTGATCTTCCTAGACTTGATTTTTGTTTGTGCTCTTTTAAATTTGTTTGTCACTTCATGTTCTAATAATTCACAAATCTCCCATGTTTTTCCCTTGCATGTTGAAATTATTTGAACTTGCTGAGATACGCATAACACATAACACAGTTGCCCTTCTTGAACACGACATCTTGACCTTCACTTATAGAAATTTAAGCATAGTAGTACAAGACAAACAGTGCAATCTTTGTATCCATTTTTTCTTTGAAAGTTGTATCCATTTTTTGAGATGGCAACATGGGTGAAGGGGCTCGTCAAATCGGGCATCGGTCAGTGGTAGTAGCAGAAGGTGGTTGTCTTCTTTTAGATCGATGCAATTGTGTTGGTTTCGAAGAGGAGCGACAATTTTTTTTCATTCCTCACCTCAATTTTTTCTTTCTTCCTTACACGAAAACATATGTGAATGTTGCACCATGCTCATGTAGAGTACTATCAGGGGTAGGGAGATGAGCTAAGAAAAACATGTTTTCATCTCAAAATAATGATCTTGTCACGCACGATGGACTGAACCTCTCCAATCCCACAATTTGAACTTCAAAAACACAAAACAGAAAATATCATACACAACTCAGCAACACAAAAATAAAAATCTTATTTTTTCCGCAGGAGTTCATTTCTTTTGCATGCCTCCTCTCTGCATATGAATTCCATCTGCATCTAAAAAAATAGCCGACTTGGGTGTGCTTGCGTCTTCTCTGGTGTCTAGTGTTGGAAATATGCCCTAGAGGCAATAATAAATTGACTATTATTATATTTCCTTGTTCATGATAATCGTTTATTATCCATGCTAGAATTGTATTGATAGGAAACTCAGATACATGTGTGGATACATAGACAACACCATGTCCCTAGTAAGCCTCTAGTTGACTAGCTCGTTAATCAATAGATGGTTACGGTTTCCTGACCATGGACATTGGATGTCGTTGATAACGGGATCACATCATTAGGAGAATGATGTGATGGACAAGACCCAATCCTAAGCCTAGCACAAGATCATGTAGTTCGTATGCTAAAGCTTTTCTAATGTCAAGTATCATTTCCTTAGACCATGAGATTGTGCAACTCCCGGATACCGTAGGAGTGCTTTGGGTGTGCCAAACGTCACAACGTAACTGGGTGGCTATGAAGGTACACTACGGGTATCTCTGAAAGTGTCTGTTGGGTTGGCACGAATCGAGATTGGGATTTGTCACTCCGTGTAAACGGAGAGGTATCTCTGGGCCCACTCGGTAGGACATCATCATAATGTGCACAATGTGACCAAGGGGTTGATCACGGGATGATGTGTTACGGAACGAGTAAAGAGACTTGCCGGTAACGAGATTGAACAAGGTATCGGTATACCGACGATCGAATCTCGGGCAAGTACCATACCGCTAGACAAAGGGAATTGTATACGGGATCGATTGAGTCCTTGACATCGTGGTTCATCCGATGAGATCATCGTGGAACATGTGGGAGCCAACATGGGTATCCAGATCCCGCTGTTGGTTATTGACCGGAGAACATCTCGGTCATGTCTGCATGTCTCCCGAACCCGTAGGGTCTACACACTTAAGGTTCGATGACGCTAGGGTTATAAAGGAAGTTTGTATGTGGTTACCGAATGTTGTTCGGAGTCCCGGATGAGATCCCGGACGTCACGAGGAGTTCCGGAATGGTCCGGAGGTAAAGATTTATATATAGGAAGTCCTGTTTCGGCCATCGGGACAAGTTTCGGGGTCATCGGTATTGTACCGGGACCACCGGAAGGGTCCCGGGGGCCCACCGGGTGGGGCCACCTGCCCCGGGGGGCCACATGGGCTGTAGGAGGTGCGCCTTGGCCTACATGGGCCAAGGGCACCAGCCCCAAGAGGCCCATGCGCCTAGGGAACCCTAGAGGGAAGAGTCCTCAAGGGGGAAGGCACCTCCGAGGTGCCTTGGGGAGGATGGACTCCTCCCCCCCTCTTAGCCGCACCCCTTCCTTGGAGGAAGGGGCAAGGCTGCGCCTCCCCCCTCTCCCCTGACCCTATATATAGTGGAGGGGAGGGAGGGCATCCATACCTGAGCCCTTGGCGCCTCCCTCCCTCCCGTGACACCTCCTCCTCTCCCGTAGGTGCTTGGCGAAGCCCTGCAGGATTGCCACGCTCCTCCATCAACACCACGCCGTTGTGCTACTGCTGGATGGAGTCTTCCTCAACCTATCCCTCTCTCCTTGCTGGATCAAGGCGTGGGAGACATCGTCGAGCTGCACGTGTGTTGAACGCGGAGGTGCTGTCCGTTCGGCACTAGATCATCGGTGATCTGAATCACGACGAGTACGACTCCATCAACCCCGTTCACTTGAACGCTTCCGCTTAGCAATCTACAAGGGTATGTAGATGCACTCTCCTTCCCCTCGTTGCTAGTCTCTCCATAGATAGATCTTGGTGACACGTAGGAAAATTTTGAATTTCTGCTACGTTCCCCAACAGTGGCATCATGAGCTAGGTCTATTGCGTAGATTCTTTGCACGAGTAGAACACAAAGTAGTTGTGGGCGTTGATATTGTTCAATATGCTTGCCGTTACTAGTCTTATCTTGATTCGGCGGCATCGTGGGATGAAGCGGCCCGGACCAACCTTACACGTACGCTTACGTGAGACTGGTTCCACCGACAAACATGCACTAGTTGCATAAGGTGGCTGGCGGGTGTCTGTCTCTCCCACTTTAGTCGGATCGGATTCTATGAAAAGGGTCCTTATGAAGGGTAAATAGCAATTGGCATATCACGTTGTGGTTCATGCGTAGGTAAGAAACGTTCTTGCTAGAAACCCATAGCAGCCACGTAAAACATGCAAACAACAATTAGAGGACGTCTAACTTGTTTTTGCAGGGTATGCTATGTGATGTGATATGGCCAAAGGATGTGATGAATGATATATGTGATGTATGAGATTGATCATGTTCTTGTAATAGGAATCACGACTTGCATGTCGATGAGTATGACAACCGGCAGGAGCCATAGGAGTTGTCTTTATTTATTTGTGACCTGCGTGTCAACTTAAACGTCATGTAATTACTTTACTTTATTGCTAACCGTTAGCCATAGTAGTAGAAGTAATAGTTGGCGAGGCAACTTCATGAAGACACGATGATGGAGATCATGATGATGGAGATCATGGTGTCATGCCGATGACGATGATGATCATGGAGCCCCGAAGATGGAGATCAAAAAGGAGCAAAGTGATGATGGCCATATCATGTCACTATTTGATTGCATGTGATGTTTATCATGTTTATACATCTTATTTGCTTAGAACAACGATAGTAAATAAGATGATCCCTTACAACAATTTCAAGAAGTGTTCTCCCCTAACTGTGCACCGTTGCGACAGATCGCTGTTTCAAAACATCACGTGATGATCGGGTGTTTTATTCAGACGTTCAAATACAACGGGTGTTGACGAGCCTAGCATGTACAGACATGGCCTCGGAACACACGCGAAACACTTAAGGTTAACTTGACGAGCCTAGCATGTACAGACATGGCCTCGGAACACGGAGACCGAAAGGTCGAGCATGAGTCGTATAGAAGATACGATCAACATGAAGATGTTCACCGATGATGACTAGTCCGTCTCACGTGATGATCGGACACGGCCTAGTTTGACTCGGATCATGTAATCACTTAGATGACTAGAGGGATGTCTATCTGAGTGGGAGTTCATAAGATGAACTTAATTATCCTAAACATAGTCAAAAGGATTTTGCAAATTATGTCGTAGCTCACGCTATAGTTCTACTGTTTAGATATGTTCCTAGAGAAAAATTAGTTGAAAGTTGATAGTAGCAATTATGCGGACTAGGTCCGTAAACTGAGGATTGTCCTCATTGCTTCATAGAAGGCTTATGTCCTTAACGCACCGCTCAGTGTGCTGAACCTCGAACGTTGTCTATGGTTGATGCGAACATCTGACATACACGTTTTGATAACTACATGATAGTTCAGTTAAACGGTTTAGAGTTAAGGCACCAAAGACGTTTTTGAAACATCGCGAAACATATGAGATGTTTTGAAGGCTGAAATTGGGATTTCAGGCTCGTGCCCATGTCAAGAGGTATAAGACCTCCGATGACTTTCTTAACCTGCAAACTAAGGAGAAAAGCTCAATTGTTGAGCTTGTGCTCAGATTGTCTGAGTACAACAATCATTTGAATCTAGTGGGAGTTGATCTTCCAGATAAGACAGTGATGGTTCTCCAAAGTCATTGCCACCAAGCTGTTAGAGCTTCGTGATGAACTATAACATATCAGGGATAGATATGATGATCCTTGAGGTATTCGCGATGTTTGACACCGCGAAAGTAGAAATCAAGAAGGAGCATCAATTGTTGATGGTTGGTGAAACCACTAGTTTCAAGAAGGGCAAGGGCATGAAGGGATACTTCATGAAACGGCAAATCAGCTGCTGCTCTAGTGAAGAAACCCAAGGTAAAACCCAAACCCGAGACTAAGTGCTTCTGTAATAAGGGGAACAACCACTAGAGCAGAATTACCCTAGATACTTGGTAGATAAGAAGGCTGGCAAGGTCGATATAAGTATATTGGATATACATTGTGTTAATGTGTACTTTGCTAGTACTCCTAGTAGCACCAGGGTATTAGATACCGGTTCGGTTGCTAAGTGTTAGTAACTCGAAACAAAAGGCTACGGAATAAACGGAGACTAGCTAAAGGTGAGCTGACGATATGTGTTGGAAGTTTTTCCAAGCTTGATATAATCAAGCATCGCACGCTCCCTCTACCAAAGAGATTGGTGTTAAACCTAAATAATTGTTATTTGGTGTTTGCGTTGAGCATAGACATGATTGGATTACGTCTATCGCAATACGGTTATTCATTTAAGGAGAATAATGGTTACTCTGTTTATTTGAATAATACCTTCAATGGTCTTACACCTAAAATGAATGGTTTATTAAATCTCGATCGTAGTGATACACATGTTCATGCCAAAAGATAGTAATGATAGTACCACCTACTTATGGCACTGCCACGTAAGTCATATCGGTATAAAACGCATGAAGAAGCTCCATATTGATGGATCTTTGGGCTCACTCGTTTTTGAAAAGTTTGAGACATGCGAACCATGTCTATTGGTGTATATGCATGAAGAAACTCCATGCAAATGGACCGTTTTGACTCACTTGATTTTGAATCACTTGGGACATGCAAATCATACCACATGGGCAAGATGACTGAAAAGCCTCGTTTTCAGTAAGATGGAACAAGATAGCAACTTGTTGGAAGTAATACATTTTGATGTGTACAGTCCAATGAGTGCTGAGGCATGTAGTGGATATTGTTATGTTCTTACTTCACAGATAATTTGAGTGGATGTTGAGTACATTTACTTGATGAATCATGAGTCTGAATTATTGAAAGGTTCAAGTAATTTCAGGGTGAAGTTGAAAGATCGTCGTGATAAGAGGATAAAATATCTATGATATGATCATAGAGATGAATATCTGAATTACGAGTTTGGCACAGAATTAATACATTGTGGAAATTGTTTCACAACTAATACAGCCTGGAACACCATAGTGTGATGGTGTGTCCGAACATCATAACTGCACCTTATTGGATATGATGCATACCATGATGTCTCTTATCGAATTACCATGATAGTTTATGGGTTAGGCATTAGAGACAACCGCATTCACTTTAATAGGGCACCACGTAATTCCGATGAGATGACACCGTATGAACTATGGTTTAGAGAAACCTAAGCTGTCATTTCTTAAAAGTTTGGGGCTGCGACGCTTATGTGAAAAAAAAATTCAGGCTGATAAGCTCGAACCCAAAGAGGATAAATGCATCTTCATAGGACACCTAAAACAATTGGGTATACCTCCTGTCCCAGATCCGAAAGCAATAAGGGATTGTTTCTAGAATCGGGTCCTTTCTCGAGGAAAAGTTTCTCTCGAAAGAGTTGAGTGGGAGGATGGTGGAGACTTGATAAGGTTATTGAACCGTCACTTCAACAAGTGTGTAGCAGGGCACAGGAAGTTGTTCCTGTGGCACGTACACCAACTGAAGTGGAAGCTTATGATAGTGATCATGAAGTTTTGGATCAAGTCACTACCGAACCTCGTAGGATGACAAGGACGCGTACTGCTTCGGAGTGGTACAGTGATCCTGTCTTGAAGGTCATGTTGCTAGACAACAATGAACCTACGAGCTATGGAGAAGCAATGGTGGGCCCAAATTCCGACAAATGTTTAGAAGACATGAAATCGGAGATAGGATCCATGTATCAGAACAAAGCATGGACTTTGGTGGACTTGCCCGTTGATCGGTAAGCCATTGAAATAAATGGATCTTTAAGAAGAAGACGGACGTGGACGGTAATGTCACCGTCTATGAAGCTCGACTTGTGGCGAAGAGTTTTTCACAAGTTCAAGGAGTTGACTACGATGAGACTTTCTCACTCGTAGCGATGCTAAGAGTCTGTTGGAATTATATTAGCAATTACTGCATTATTTATGAAATCTTGCAGATAGGATGTCAAAACATTGTTTCCTCGACGATTTCTTGAGGAAAGGTTGTATGTGATACAACCGGAAGGTTTTGTCCATCCTGAAATATGCTAATAAGTATGCAAAGCTCCAACAATCCTTCTGAGGATTGGAGTGAGCATCTCGGAGTTGGAATGTATGCTTTGATGATGATCAAAGATTTTGGGTGTATACAAAGTTTATGAGAAACTTGTATTTCCAAAGAAGTGAGTGGGAGCACTATAGAATTTCTGATGAGTATATGTTGTTGACATATTAATGATCGGAAATGACGTAGAATTTCTGGAAAGCATATAGGGTTATTTGGAAAGTGTTTTCAATGGAAAACCTGGATTAAGCTACTTGAACATTGAGCATCAAGATCTATAAGGATAGATCAAAACGCTTAATAGTACTTTCAAATGAGCACATGCCTTGACGTGATCTTGAAGGTGTTCAAGATGGATCAGTCAAAGAAGGAGTTCTTGCCTGAGTTGTAAGGTATGAAGTTAAGACTTAAAGCTCGACCATGGCAGAATAGAGAGAAAGGAACGAAGGTCGTCCCCTATGCTTAAGACATAGGCTCTACAGTATGCTATGCTGTGTACCGCACCTGAAGTGTGCTTTACCATGAGTCAGTCAAGGGGTACAAGAGTGATCCAGGAATGGATCACAGGACAGCGGTCAAAGTTAACCTTAGTAACTAGTGGACTAAGGAATTTTCTCAATTATGGAGGTGGTAAAAGAGTTCGTCGTAAAGGGTTACGTCGATGCAAGCTGAACACCTATCCGGATAGCTCTGAGTAGAGATACCGGATACGTATAATGGAGCAACAATTTAGAATAGTTCCAAGTAGAACAGTTATTTGGAATAGCTCCAAATAGAACGTGGTAGCTGCATCTAGGAGATGACATAGAGATTTGTAAAGCACACACGGATCTGAAAGGTTCAGACCCGTTGACTATAACCTCTCTCACAAGCATAACATGATCAAACCCAGAACTCATCGAGTGTTAATCACATGGTAAATGTGAACTAGATTATTGACTCTAGTAAACTCTTCGGGTGTTAGTCACATGGGGATGTGACCTTGAGTGTTAATCACATATCGATGTGAACTAGATTATTGACTCTAGTGCAAGTGGGAGACTGTTGGAAATATGCCCTAGAGGCAATAATAAATTGATTATTATTATATTTCCTTGTTCATGATAATCGTTTATTATCCATGCTAGAATTGTATTGATAGGAAACTCAGATACATGTGCGGATACATAGACAACACCATGTCCCTAGTAAGCCTCTAGTTGACTAGCTCGTTAATCAATAGATGGTTACGGTTTCCTGACCATGGACATTGGATGTCATTGATAACGGGATCACATCATTAGGAGAATGATGTGATGGACAAGACCTAATCCTAAGCCTAGCACAAGATCATGTAGTTCGTATGCTAAAGCTTTTCTAATGTCAAGTATCATTTCCTTAGACCATGAGATTGTGCAACTCCCGGATACCGTAGGAGTGCTTTGGGTGTGCCAAACGTCACAACGTAACTGGGTGGCTATAAAGGTACACTACGGGTATCTCTGAAAGTGTCTGTTGGGTTGGCACGAATCGAGATTGGGATTTGTCACTCCGTGTAAACGGAGAGGTATCTCTGGGCCCACTCGGTAGGACATCATCATAATGTGCACAATGTGACCAAGGGGTTGATCACGGGATGATGTGTTACGGAACGAGTAAAGAGACTTGCCGGTAACGAGATTGAACAAGGTATCGGTATACCGACGATCGAATCTCGGGCAAGTACCATACCACTAGACAAAGGGAATTGTATACGGGATTGATTGAGTCCTTGACATCGTGGTTCATCCGATGAGATCATCGTGGAACATGTGGGAGCCAACATGGGTATCCAGATCCCGCTGTTGGTTATTGACCGGAGAACATCTCGGTCATGACTACATGTCTCCCGAACCCGTAGGGTCTACACACTTAAGGTTCGATGACGCTAGGGTTATAAAGGAAGTTTGTATGTGGTTACCGAATGTTGTTCGGAGTCCCGGATGAGATCCCGGACGTCACGAGGAGTTCCGGAATGGTCCGGAGGTAAAGATTTATATATAGGAAGTCCTGTTTCGGCCATCGGGACAAGTTTCGGGGTCATCGGTATTGTACCGGGACCACCGGAAGGGTCCCGGGGGCCCACCGGGTGGGGCCACCTGCCCCGTGTTGGAAATATGCCCTAGAGGCAATAATAAATTGATTATTATTATATTTCCTTGTTCATGATAATCGTTTATTATCCATGCTAGAATTGTATTGATAGGAAACTCAGATACATGTGTGGATACATAGACAACACCATGTCCCTAGTAAGCCTCTAGTTGACTAGCTCGTTGATCAATAGATGGTTACGGTTTCCTGACCATGGACATTGGATGTCGTTGATAACAGGATCACATCATTAGGAGAATGATGTGATGGACAAGACCCAATCCTAAGCCTAGCACAAGATCATGTAGTTCGTATGCTAAAGCTTTTCTAATGTCAAGTATCATTTCCTTAGACCATGAGATTGTGCAACTCCCGGATACCGTAGGAGTGCTTTGGGTGTGCCAAACGTCACAACGTAACTGGGTGGCTATAAAGGTACACTACGGGTATCTCTGAAAGTGTCTGTTGGGTTGGTACGAATCGAGATTGGGATTTTGTCACTCCGTGTAAACGGAGAGGTATCTCTGGGCCCACTCGGTAGGACATCATCATAATGTGCACAATGTGACCAAGGGGTTGATCACGGGATGATGTGTTACGGAACGAGTAAAGAGACTTGCCGGTAACGAGATTGAACAAGGTATCGGTATACCGACGATCGAATCTCGGGCAAGTACCATACCGCTAGACAAAGGGAATTGTATACGGGATCGATTGAGTCCTTGACATCGTGGTTCATCCGATGAGATCATCGTGGAACATGTGGGAGCCAACATGGGTATCCAGATCCCGCTGTTGGTTATTGACCGGAGAACATCTCGGTCATGTCTGCATGTCTCCCAAACCCGTAGGGTCTACACACTTAAGGTTCGATGACGCTAGGGTTATAAAGGAAGTTTGTATGTGGTTACCGAATGTTGTTCGGAGTCCCGGATGAGATCCCGGACGTCACGAGGAGTTCCGGAATGGTCCGGAGGTAAAGATTTATATATAGGAAGTCCTGTTTCGGCCATCGGGACAAGTTTCGGGGTCATCGGTATTGTACCGGGACCACCGGAAGGGTCCCGGGGGCCCACCGGGTGGGGCCACCTGCCCCGGGGGGCCACATGGGCTGTAGGGGGTGCGCCTTGGCCTACATGGGCCAAGGGCACCAGCCCCAAGAGGCCCATGCGCCTAGGGAACCCTAGAGGGAAGAGTCCTCAAGGGGGAAGGCACCTCCGAGGTGCCTTGGGGAGGATGGACTCCTCCTCCCCTCTTAGCCGCACCCCTTCCTTGGAGGAAGGGGCAAGGCTGCGCCTCCCCCCTCTCCCCTGCCCCTATATATAGTGGAGGGGAGGGAGGGCATCCATACCTAAGCCCTTGGCGCCTCCCTCCCTCCCGTGACACCTCCTCCTCTCCCGTAGGTGCTTGGCAAAGCCCTGCAGGATTGCCACGCTCCTCCATCAACACCACGCCGTTGTGCTGCTGCTGGATGGAGTCTTCCTCAACCTCTCCCTCTCTCCTTGCTGGATCAAGGCGTGGGAGACATCGTCGAGCTGCATGTGTGTTGAACGCGGAGGTGTTGTCCGTTCGGCACTAGATCATCGGTGATCTGAATCACGACGAGTACGACTCCATCAACCCCGTTCACTTGAACGCTTCCGCTTAGCGATCTACAAGGGTATGTAGATGCACTCTCCTTCCCCTTGTTGCTAGTCTCTCCATAGATAGATCTTGGTGACACGTAGGAAAATTTTGAATTTCTGCTACGTTCCCCAACATCTAGCAGGGCATGAGAGAAGGGGTCAGAGGGGAAGTGACAGGCCAGATGCACTGGTGCTCGGAGAAGGTTAGGTTGGCGAAGGACCCTCGCCGGATACGGTGACCCTTGAGGTGCTCCTCGTTGGAGACAGATGAAGCGCTGGGAGATGTTCTCCTCGGCGACATTTTTTCTGCTGGGAGCACGCGTAAGGGGCGTCGTCATGGAGGAGAGCTCCAGTAGCGACATCCAGCGAGAAGCAATGGGTGGAGCAGGGATTCCGTCGGTTGGGTGAGTGGTCGCCGGTGAGTCCCGCACGGCGGTGGATGGTCGCCGGCAGGCCCCGCTCCGGTGGCCATGGAGGCTTGGCGGCGTGCATCCAGTGCAATAGAGGAAGCGGCGGCATGGATCTCGGCCATTGGAGGCTCGGTGGCGCGGATCCAGGGCAATGGAGGAGCGGCGGCACGGATCCGGGCCATTTGAGGCGCGGCGGCACCGATCCAGGGCCTTTGTTGGTGGCGCGATGCAGCAGGTCTCCGGCGGCGGCGCCTCCTGTTGGGTGGGGAAGGGGTGGCAGCTGCGTCGCCGGTTGGTGGCGAGGCGGCGGCGACGATGTCTCCGGTCGCCGGTTGGGGGAAGATCAGGGTGGGTGGTGCGGGGGTTGGGAAGATCGGGGTGGGTGGTGCGAGGGTTGGGGAGACCGGGGTGGGTGGTGCGGGATCTGACTTTTTTTGTTTCGATGAGTTCGGGAGGATCCCGTCAGCCCTATATTGGGCGCTCCGTGATCCAAATAGTTATTCTAATCCCAGGATTAGAATAATGTTACTCTCTATATATATACACACAAGAGGCAAAAAATGTATGAAGGAAAAAGGTATTAAAGTTGAAGATGTTAAGAATTTACAACCTATTTGAAGAAATACATGGACTTGATACACGACTGCCACCGGTGGTAGAGGTAAATTATTTCATAAGGTTTGATGGAAGTGACATCCCTTACAATAAACACCCTAGTCAATGCTTATATGAATTTGATAGGTACATCATCAAACAAGATCACTTCAATGCAAACGTTATAAAACAATTGAATACAACTCTGGTATGATTGCTCGCTTGAGTGACTTGTTATTTAGAATCACTAATGATGCTAGAGGTGTAGGAAAACATGCCTATATCACTACAAAAAAAAGACACATCCATGACATTTTGGCCCGAATGAAAAAAAATCTATCATGGTTATGACACTTATATGACGACGATTGTGACAAAACCACGTATCATCATACATATGGTGGGCTCCTACTTCTATGACAAAAAATCATGACAGAAAATGGGATTTTCGTCCTGGGCGGGCTCGGGACGCACCTGCATGACATTCTTTGGGTCGTCCATCACATAAAAAATCATGGTAGAAGTGAGGGCGAGGAAATTTTCGCGGAGTTCCCGGTTACAGTGGGTTGGTCGGGGCCGAGCGATGCACTGTGGTTTGCGCTTTTCTCTCGTACGCGCACGTGGTGCGTGTCGTGTCGCTATAACTAAACCCGAGCGAGAGGCGTTCACTTACTGAACCCGAGCGGTCGCATGCTGCTATGTACTGAAGCCGATCGATCGATCCCTTCGCTGCTAACTAAACCTGACCGACTCCTTCGCTGCTAATTGAACCCAATCGATCGCTGCTGCTGCTTACTGAAGCCGATCGAACCCTCGTGCGAGACGTAGCAGCTAGCTGTTTGGGTTGCCTCTAGAATAATAATGCCCATTGCTACTGTGCGCACCATACGTAGAACAAGTCGAGACGTGGTGAGTCTGTTGGGCAACACAGTAATTTAAAAAAAAAAACTCCTACGCACATGCAAGATCCATCTAGGTGATGCATAGCAATGAGAGGGGAGATTGTTGTCTACGTACCCTTGTAGACCGTAAGCGGAAGCGTTATGACAATGCAGTTGATGTAGTCGTACGTCTTCACGATCCGACCGATCCTAGCACCGAAGGTACGGCACCTCCGCGATCTGCACACGTTTAGCTCAGTGACGTCCCACAAACTCTAGATCCAGCTGAGGTCGAGGGAGAGTTTCGTTGGCATGATGGCGTGATGACGGTGATGATGAAGTTACCGACGCAGGGCTTCGCCTAAGCACTACAACGATATGACCGAGGTGGAAATGTATGGAGGGGGGCACCGCACATGGCTAAACAATCAACTTGTGTGTCTATGGGGTGCCCCCTCCCCCGTATATAAAGGAGTGGAGGAGGGGGAGGGCCGTCCCTCTATGGCGCGCCCCAAGAGGGGAGTCCTACTTCGGATGGGAGTAGGATTTCCCCTTCCCTTGTTGGAGTAGGAGAGAAACG
>NC_041392.1:264593804-264607469 GCF_002162155.2 Triticum dicoccoides
GGGGCCCCACCCAATTAGGATTGGGCTTGGGGGGGGGCACGCCCTCCACCTTGGCCGCCTCCTCCTCTCTCGTACTAAGGCCCAATAAGGCCCATACACTGCCCGGGGGGTTCCGATAACCCCCCGGTACTCCGGTAAATGCCGAACTCATCCGGAACCATTCTGATGTCCAAACATAGCCTTCCAATATATTGATCTTTATGTCTCGACCATTTAGAGACTCCTCGTCATGTCCGTGATCATATCCAGGAGTCCGAACTACCTTCGATACATCAAAACACATAAACTCATTATACCGATCGTCACCGAACGTTAAGCGTGCGGACCATACGGGTTAGAGAACTATGTAGACATGACCGAGACTCTCTTCGATCAATAACCAATAGCGGAACCTGGATGCTCATATTGGTTCCTACATATTCTACGTAGATCTTTATCGGTCAAACCGCATAACAACATACATTGTTCCCTTTGTCATCGGTATGTTACTTGCCCGAGATTAGATCGTCGGTATCTCAATACCTAGTTCAATCTTGTTACCAGCAAGTCTCTTTACTCATTCCGTAATGCAACATCCCGTAACTAACTCATTAGTCACATTTCTTGCAAGGCTTATAATGATGTGCTTTACCAAGAGGGCCTAGAGATACCTCTCCGATACACTGAGTGACAAATCCTAATCTCGATCTATGCCAACTCAACAAACACCATCAGAGACACCTGTAGAGCATCTTTATAGTCACCCAGTTACGTTGTGATGTTTGATAGCACACTAAGTGTTCCTCCGGTATTCGGGAGTTGCATAATCTCATAATCATAGGAACATGTATAAGTTATGGAGAAAGCAATAGCAATAAACTAAACGATCATAGTGCTAAGCTAACAGATGGGTCAAGTCAATCACATCATTCTCTAATGATGTGATCCCGTTCATCAAATGATAACTCTTGTCCATGGCTAGGAAACTTAACCATCTTTGATTAACGAGCTAGTCAAGTAGAGGCATACTAGTGACACTCGTTTTGTCTATGTATTGACACATGTACTAAGTTTTCGGTTAATACAATTCTAGCATGAATAATAAACATTTATCATGATATAAGGAAATATAAATAACAACTTTATTATTGCCTCTAGGGCATATTTCCTTTAGTCTCCCACTTGCACTAGAGTCCGTAATCTAGATTACATAGTAATGATTCTAACACCCATGGAGTCTTGGTGCTGATCTTGTTTTGCTCGTGAGAGAGGCTTAGTCAACGGGTCTACAACATTCAGATGCGTATGTATCTTGCAAAACTCTATGTCTTCCTCCTTGACTTGATCGCGGATGGAATTGAAGCGTCTCTTGATGTGCTTGGTTCTCTTGTGAAATCTGGATTCCTTTGCCAAGGCAATTGCACCAGTATTTTCACAAAAGATTTTCTTTGGACCCGATGCACTAGGTATGACACCTAGATCGGATATGAACTCCTTCATTTGCTGCTTCCGAAGGAGCTATGTACTCTGCTTCACACATAGATCCCGCCACGACGCTCTGCTTGGAACTGCACCAACTGACAGTGCTACCTCTTGAGCGCTGCGTTGGTTTTCCCTTGAAGAGGAAAGGGTGATATAGCAAAGTAGCGTAAGTATTTCCCTTAGTTTTTGAGAACCAAGGTATCAATCCAGTAGGAGGCTATGCGCGAGTCCCTCGCACCTACACAAAACAAATAAATCCTCGCAACCAACGCGATAAGGGGTTGTCAACCCCTACACAGTCACTTACGAGAGTGAGATCTGATAGATATGATAAGATAATATTTTTGGTATTTTTATGATAAAGATGCAAAGTAAAATAAAAGGCAATGAAAATAACTACGTGTTGGAAGATTAATATGATGGAAAATAGACCCGGGGGCCATAGGTTTCACTAGTGGCTTCTCTCAAGAGTATAAGTATTTTACGGTGGGTGAACAAATTACTATTGAGCAATTGACAGAATTGAGCATAGTTATGAGAATATCTAGGTATTATCATGTATATAGGCATCACGTCCGAGACAAGTAGACTGACTCCTGCCTGCATCTACTACTATTACTCCACACATCGACCGCTATCTAGCATGCATCTAGAGTATTAAGTTCATAAGAACAGAGTAACGCCTTAAGCAAGTTGACATGATGTAGAGGGATAAATTCATGCAATATGATAAAAACCCCATCTTGTTATCCTCGATGGCAACAATACAATACGTGCCTTGCTGCCCCTACTGTCACTGGGAAAGGACACCTCAAGATTGAACCCAAAGCTAAGCACTTCTCCCATTGTAAGAAAGATCAATCTAGTAGGCCAATCAAACTGATAATTCAAAGAGATTTGCAAAGATAACCAATCATACATAAAAGAATTCAGAGAAGATTCAAATATAGTTCATAGATAAACTTGATCATAAACCCACAATTCATCGGTCTCAACAAACACACCGCAAAAGAAGATTACATCGAATAGATCTCCGCGAGAGAGGGGGAGAACATTGTATTGAGATGCAAAAGAGAGAAGAAGCCATCTAGCTAATAACTATGGACCCGAAGGTCTGAGGTAAACTACTCACACTTCATCGGAGAGGCTATGGTGTTGATGTAGAAGCCCTCCGTGATCGATGCCCCCTCCGGCGGAGCTCCGGAACAGGCCCCAAGATGGGATCTCGTGGATACGGAAAGTTACGGCGGTGGAATTAGGGTTTTGGCTCCGTATCTGATTGTTTGGGGGTACGTAGGTATATATAGGAGGAAGGAGTACATCGGTGGAGCAACAGGGGGCCCACGAGGGTGGAGGGTGCGCTTGGGGGAGGGGGGGGGGGGTAGGCGCGCCCCCTACCTCGTGGCTTCCCTGTTGGTTACTTGACGTAGGGTCCAAGTCTCCTGGATGTTGTTCGTTCCAAAAATCACGTTCCCAAAGGTTTCATTCCGTTTGGACTCCGTTTGATATTCTTTTTCTGCGGAACTCTGAAATAGGCAAAAAAGGCAATTCTGGGCTGGGCCTCCGGTTAATAGGTTAGTCCCAAAAATAATATAAAAGTGAATAATAAAGCCCAATAATGTCCAAAATAGAAGATAATATAGCATGGAGCAATAAAAAATTATAGATACGTTGGAGACGTATCAGACAGCTCCACCATTTGATAAAAAATACATATCCAGTTTGTGACTTAGAGTCATCCGGATCAGTGGCAAAGCTTGCATCGACATAACCATTTATGACAAGCTCTTTGTCACCTCCATAAACGAGAAACCTATCCTTAGTCCTTTCCAGGTATTTCGGGATGTTCTTGACTGCTGTTCGGTGATCCACTCCTTGATTACTTTGGTACCTCCCTGCTAAACTAATAGCAAGTCACACATCAGGTCTGGTATACAACATTGCATACATGATAGAACCTATGGCTGAAGCATAGGGAATGACTTTCATTTTCTCTCTATCTTCTGCAGTGGTCGGGCATTGAGTTTGACTCAACTTCACACCTTGTAGCATAGGCAAGAACCCTTTCTTTGCTTGATCCATTTTGAACTTCTTCAAAACTTTATCAAGGTATGTGCTTTGTGAAAGTCCAATTCAACGTCTTGGTCTATCTCTATAGATCTTGACGCCCAATATATAAGAAGCTTCACCGAGGTCTTTCATTGAAAAATTCTTATTCAAGTATCTTTTTATGCTATTCAGAAATTCAGTATCATTTCCGATCAACAATATGTCATCTACATATAATATCAAAAATGCTACAGAGCTCCCACTCACTTTCTTGTAAATACAGACTTCTCCAAAAGTCTGTATAAAACCATATGCTTTGATCACGCTATCAAAGCGTATATTCCAACTCCAAGATGCTCGCACCAGTCCATAAATGGATCGCTGGAGCTTGCATACTTTGTTAGCACCATTTGGATCGACAAAACCTTCTGGTTGCATCATATACAACTCTTCTTTAAGATATCCATTAAGGAATGCAGTTTTGACATCCATTTGCCAAATTTCATATTTTAAAATGTGGAAATTGCTAACATGATTCAGACGGACTTAAGCATCGCTACAGGTGAGAAGGTCTCATCGTAGTCAACTCCTTGAACTTGTCGAAAACCTTTTGCAACAAGTCGAGTTTGTAGACAGTAATATTACAGTCAGCGTCAGTCTTCTTCTTGAAGATCCATTTATTCTCTATGGCTTGCTGATCATCTGGCAAGTGAACCAAAGTTCACACTTTTGTTCTCATACATGGATCCCATCTCAGATTTCATGGCCTCAAGCCATTTTGTAGAATCTGGGCTCATCATCGCTTCCTCATAGTTCGTAGGTTCATCATGGTGAAGTAGCATGACTCCTAGAACAGGATTACCGTACCACTCTCGTGCGGATCTTACTCTGGTTGACCTACGAGGTTCGGTAGTAACTTGATCAGAAGTTTTATGATCATCATCATTAGTTTCCACTACTAGGAAAAAGGCTACTAGCAGCGCGGGTAAAATGACTACTAGAAGTGCGGGTACCCGCGCTACAGCTAATAGTTAGTAGTAGCGTGGGTTAAATCCGTGCTACTACTAACTTTGTTAGTAGTAGCGTGTGCCACCCGCGTTACTGCTATTACGTACACGCGCTACTACTAATGAAATAGTAGTAGCGTGGGTAAACAACCAACGCTACTAGTGTCCTATATACTAGTAGCGCTTAGTTTCCTTCCCTTGCTCCTACTAACTTATTAGGAATTAAAAAAATAAACCAGTACACATCATTACAAATACAAGATTTATAATAAACCAACATAGAACACATCCAGTAAGATCATACATAATTGACATTGACTCCTATTTCATGGTTAACTAGACACCGAAGCCAATAAATGAGCCAAAACCCCATCATTATGCATTGGTACTCACGATTGACCACTTCAAAAAACATGCAAGTATGTATATCATTAACAATTGCAAACATAAGTTTCTTTCTACTACAGTTGTTGTATCTACTATCACACAGTTCCTCATTCTACCTATTCTCACTCCAATAAGAAGAAAAAGGAAAAGGAAAAATAGAGATAATATGCCGCAATTGCACTTCGGTGTCATGGATTCAGTCTGCTGCTTCAACATCTCATTATCCTGCAGCAATGGAAATTTTCCCCAAAATTACCTTTTGCAACTCTTCAAATCTCTTTGTTGAAGCAAACAGTGAGGTCTTAACCTACAAAAAAAGATTGCCCCATAAGCATTGTAGACTTCAATCATGGGAGAATATAAGAGTGTACAAGGCATATACAGAAAATGGAACCAACCTTTAAAAGTTCATCTTGTAGCTCCCTATTTTTGGTCAATTTAGTGTCATATTGTGCGCATCTGTGATAACCCCGAGGTAAGATCTCTGCACAAACCTTCCCACTCTGTTGCTATCTTCTACTCATGAATGAAAACATACCTTACTTGTTAGAGAAGTAAATGTGAAAGTTGATTACAACATGTATGCTAAGTTGCTAACCCATAGAGACAACTAGACCAAATGTGAAAGTTTCCATGTTGCCGAGGAAGTATATGAGCACCCCTCGAAACGTCTATTTTCACTTACTAATTGACGTTTCTATCAGACAATCATGGAAGTGATCAACAACTGTTTATCTTTCTATATCAATTTGGACAGTTAACAGTAAGCAAATATAGCATTATAATCCCAGCCAACTACATATATAACTAGAAAAAAATGATGAAAACAAGAAGACTATCCAACCAATTGACTACAATTATTGAGGAGCTACATGGAGAGTGCTAGTATTATAATCGGCCTTGCAATCTAGGCTCGAACGAAACTTAAACTGAAATCGGCCTTGCAATGTAGGCTCCTCCACCTTTCACAGCGGTGGAGCAAACTGAAACTGAAATCGGCCTTGCAATATACTACAAACCCTCTACAAAATTCGTATTGAAACTTTTTTTAAAATAGCCTCTACAAGGCCGTAAACTGGCATACGAAAACAATGCGCTCAGGATACTAACTTTCGGGACAGCAAACTAAAACAATGGCTGCTCTCAAACTATACATCCAAATGATGCAAACAAATACTCTATGGAAAGCTTGGAACTTGCTTTACATATTTCATATAGAGGCAACTCGAAATTCTGTGAATAACTAACTCGTTTTTCACCTAGAAGCTGGCTGTCCAGATTTGGCAGTGCAGTTTTTAACTGAACCAGATTCAGTTTACAGCCAGAGATACCCAATGCTACAGATTTTTGCTAGAAGGCAATCAACATCTCGTAACATCATGGATGGGCTATATCCCTAACTGATTTGGCTGAGCAAAGGAACTAACATAGAGAAGGTCCGACCAGGCACCAAAACCAAATAAGTATAAGCACTGAAATCACCAACGAATTTGCAAATTGGTTCAGGAATCCATCTCCAATTATCAAATCTAATTCTAATCTATGAGCTGCTGCCATAGATCCCTAGTTCTTACCTAGCCAGCACCATAGAGAAGAGGGCTGATATGTATCGCTGGTGCTCACCTCAGATGAGAAGAAGTAGGAAAAGGTGCGGCGTGGCCAGCGCCATGGATTCTCACAATGAACTGCAAAAATATATCCAGTGAGCTGCAAAAGAATTGAAAGGAGCTGCAAATGAACACATGTTTTAACAGCAGGCATGTCATGAATGGGCAAACTAAAGTGCATCGCTTTAGGGATGCAAGACTAATCAGGTGCATAGAGAGATGTTATAAACTTGCTCAGATTGACGAGGATAATTAAGGAATAACTGATGTAGGGTGCAACCCTAATCGGCTGATGTTTCACGATAGGAGCGGATCCCGTGACGAACACGAAGAACACGAGGAGGGAAACGAGGAAAAACACAAGGGAAACACTCAAACTAACAAGAACAAGTTACACATGTGCTAGATCCTCGAGTACAAAGGGGAAGATACACGATCCAAAGTCAACAACGGACGCTACACGATAACCGGTCTTCTCCGTGAGGAGGTCTTGAGTTCTTCCCTAAAGAGGGTGTTGAATCCTCTTGGGGGATCTTCTCCGGTGGAGGCTCGAATCTCCGAGGAGAAGGTAACCTAGTGGATGAGCAAAGCTCTCACACAAAATATGAGCTAATCCTTTGCTAACCCTAGAAAGTTAGACGAGGTGGAGTATATATAGTCTAGGGGGGTAGAAAGGGTACACATGCCTCGACCCTTTACTGTGCGCAGACAGGGAGGCCGGACGTCTGGGCGTTCACAGAGGGCCGGATGTCTGGGCTGTGGAGGCCGGATGTCCGGGTTGGTGAATCTGGCCATGTTGCTCTCGGGTTCGGGGGTGTCCGGATATCCAGGCTTGAGGCCGGATTTTGTTGGGAACGTAGTAATTTCAAAAAAAATTCCTACACACACACAAGATCATGGTGATGCATTGCAACAAGAGGGGAGAGTGTTGTCCATGTACCCTCGTAGACCGAAAGCGGAAGCGTTAGCACAACGCGGTTGATGTAGTCATACGTCTTCATGATCTGACCAATCAAGTACCGAACGCACGGTACCTCCGAGTTCAGCACACGTTCAGCCCGATGACATCCCTCGACCTCCGATCCAGCCGAGTGTTGAGGGAGAGTTTCGTCAGCACGACGGCATGGTGACGATGATGATGTTCTACCAACGCAGGGCTTCGCCTAAGCACCGCTACAGTATTATCAAGGTGGACTCTGGTGGAGGGGGGCACCGCACACGGCTAAAAGATCAAATCAATTGTTGTGTCTTTGGGGTGCCCCCTGCCCCCGTATATAAAGGATCAAGGGGGAGGTGCGGCCGGCCAGGGGGAGGCACACCAGGAGGAGTCCTACTCCCACCGGGAGTAGGACTCCCTCCCTTCCTTGCTGGATTAGGAGAAGGGAGGAAAGAGGAGGGAGAGAGGAAGGAAAGGGGGGGGGAGCCGCCCCCTCTCCTTGTCCTTTTAGGACTATAGGGGGAGGGGCGTGCGGCCCTGCCCTAGCCGCCTCTCCTCTTCTCCAATAAGGCCCACTATGGCCCATTAAGCCCCCCGGGGGGTTCCGGTAACCCCTCGGCACTCTAGTAAAATGCCGATTTCACCCGGAACATTTCCGATATCCAAATATAGGCTTCCAATATATCAATCTTCATGTCTCGACCATTTCGAGACTCCTCGTCATGTCTGTGATCACATCCAGGACTCCGAACAACCTTCGGTACATCAAAACTCATAAACTCATAATATAACCGTCATCGAAACTTTAAGCGTGCGGACCCTACACTACAAAAAATACACTTCCGTGATGATACGTGTTTGTCACAGTAGGTCGCGTTTTTTGTCATGCATGTACATCCATGACGATTTTATGACAAAATCAAGATAGTCATACATGTGCTGTCGTAGAAGTGTTCCATGACATTACCAAAATTATCATTACGGAAGTGTCCACTTCCATGACGATAAATCACGCGTCACAGAAGTGCTTTCGTCAAGGGTGACCGACACGTGGCATCCACCGTAACGGAACACCTTAAGCTATCGGGTCAGGTTTTGGATCCGATAACCCGTTAACAGCCCCGACCAATGGGGATTTTCCACGTGTAAAATCATCATTGGCTGGAGGAAACACGTGTCGGCTCACTGTTGGGACAGATGTCATCCGGTCATTGGACCGAAGGCACCTATGATACGGCGACACATGGCACGGCCCAACAGAGGCCCATTCCTGTGAAAAGGCCAGCCTATTTGACTTGGTCAAAAGGTGGCGGGCCGGCCCACGGAAAGCATGTTAGCGGCCTGTTCGCATATAGCCCATTTACAGCCCGCTAACCCAGGGCCCGTTATGCCCTATCCGAATTAGGCCCAATAGCGTCATCTGGGCCGTCCAATATGATTCAGCCCGTTTTAACTTCCGGCCCATGTGTGGCCCATGACTTCTTTCGGCCCATATGAGGACCTTTGTAACTCTTGGCCCATTAACGGCCCGTGGTGAAACTGGCCCGTAATGAACAGTGTATCACTTTATACCCATTAACGGCCCGTTATTCCATTGGGTCATTTCTAGCCCAAGTTATCTTCCGGCCTTCTCAGGGCCCATTGATTCTTGGGCTCATTTGCAGCATTCGGTTACATACGGCCTGTTACTGTCATTTTCTGCTTGTGGGCCAAATTCATCCCGTCGTTACAGTCGGCCCGTTTGCAGACCGTTAATATGTTGGGCCGTTTTCATGTCAAAAAAACCCGTTGGGATGTTTTCATAGAGTTATCAAATATGGCCTATTAACGGCCCGTTATGGTCCACGAATAGTACAGCCCATGATTGGCGAAATGATGATACACCCCGTAGAAGGCCCATGGATCCTATGGCCCGTATGAGGCCCATGGATAGTATGGCCCGTAGAAGGCCCATGGATCGTATGGCCCGTAGAAGGCCCATGGACCCTAAGGCCCGTATAGAAGGCCGATGGATCCTACGGCCAGACGAAGGCCCATGGATCATACGGCCTGCAGGAGGCCCATGGTTACAACAGTCCGTGTGTTGCCATGATTATTTTGGCCTAGTTACCAAAAATAGGCTATTGTGGCCACTAGAAAAAAACAGAAAAAGAACTGCAGTGACTACAAGCAAACAACTAAACAAGACAATAAGGAAATAAATAAGCAAGCAATTAACACTAGCCTATTACCGCTATTGCACATATTACATCCACTGGGCATCAAAGTTCGCCACCAGTGCAAATATAGGGAACAAAGCGGCACATTACATACACTGGCCATCAAAATTGGCCACCAGTGCAAATAAACGCGACAGCAAAACAAGAGCATAACTGAAACAACTTCAGAAGTGCTCAAGGAACGTTATCCTGGGTATCCACCATGCTGGCAATAAGCTTAGCAAGCTGATTAGCTTTGTCCTGTTTGGCACTAAAATCCTCCAACGCTTGCTGTTGCACCAGAAAGTATGCATCTGAATGCTCCAGGGACTTCCGCAGTCCTTCCGCTTCTTGTCGCAGCACAGCTGATTGATGTCTTTCAGCTTGTAGGTGAGACTCAAGAAACCGAACTGATTCAGATAGTGAGTTTGAATAGCTTGTGCAAGCGGTAGTGGCCAGTAAACCGAGCACTAAACCAAGACATGACTTTGGGGTTGTCTCGCTGTCTTCAAGATAGTCTTCCTTAGCTATTTTATCAGCTTTGTTGGAGACCAACAAGGATGTGTCACTATCCTGAACCTTATCTGCATTACTTCCTTTACCATTGCTTAATAAGGCACTCTTCCCCAATATTCCGTCAGCATTCTAAAAAAAGAAACAAGCAGACACATAACAAGTTTAGCATGTACTAGTATATGTAACTCATTTCAGTGAACCAGTTCATTAGTAAGGTGGACAGGATTAAACTACCAAGTCTTCTATTGCCAAGTACTAGTACATAATAAAAGCATCAAACAAACATATATCTATGTCCTATGGTCACTTCATTGTCTTGCCAAATCAAAATAGAGACACGGTTCAAATCATATCAGTTCAAGACAAAGCAGCAGTGAAAGAATAAAAAGCATGGGACACTACACGACACAACAAGATTTCAGATGGGTACCACGGGTCTACATGTACAACAACACTATTGGCTCTGTTGTGATGCTAGTAATGTGCATGATATGAAAGTCAACTGTATACACAATTGAAATTGAAATCAACAGAGCTATTGATAAGAGCAAACCTGTTAAAGAAACATGCATGAACATACCTACTGTGCCATTGGAGTTTTGATTGGATCCTTCAATTTAAAAATAAGTTTGTATGAGTAAATACAGTGATACAGGAGCAAAGCAATCATAGTTAAAAAAGGCACGCCTAAGCGAGCGCTTAAGCACGCCTAGGCTCTAGGCGTTGGCAAAACGCATTGCGCATAACTACGCATAATTTGTGCATAACTGCGCATAAGCATGCGCTTTGGTCAGTAAAGCGCAAGGCGGTGGCAAAACACACAATTAACGCCTAGCGCTTTTTTGAACTATGATAGCAATGGAATCTTAAATTAGAATAGTTGTTCTTCAGGTTTAGGCACTTGTCCTACATGAACAGAGTAGAGTAAGACGCAAGAATATAATACTTAAAAATAGAAAATGAGCTCATAGACCTTACCACATTCTTGGTTCGGGACCAGTACAGAACAAGGCGTTCCCAGTCATCATCCAGTAAATGTGTCTCAGGAGAACATAAGGGAATTTGATGAGTTTCTTTGCCGGTGAAGTACGTTTTCTTCAGGTAATTCCGATACTGCCACCAAGCATTCTTGAAGATAGCAGAGGTATTAGCATAGGTTACCTCATCATGAGTTTCCAAATCGGTCCTTCTCTATAGAGAAAAATGGGAAAATTTGCTATATTATAACCATCATGGAGGTAGGATGTATGGGACGAAGCAAAGTAATTGCCATGAATAACATTACTTACACATAACTCCTGGACAAACACCTGCAACTGGAATTTTCCTTCATCTTCAGTATAATATTTCCAAGATGGGAAGATACCACATACGATTTAACAACATCAGATGCGATAGATGCTAAACTATGACTAGCTAGTTGTGCTTCCTCCATAGGAATAGGCGTACTAACTGGTGGAGTTGGGGTTCACCGTGATAGTACTGGCCCTTTGGGCACTGGAGCTTCCTTACTAACTGCTCTTGTTTGGGAGCTCTGTGGTGGAGATGGTGTTGTGTCAATAGGAACTGGGTTACTATCGGCTGGGGTTGGGGTTAGATTGGGTGAAGCTGGTTCTCTGTCCATCGCAGTAGGGGTACAATCTGCGAGAGTTTGGGTTATGTGTGGTAGGGCTGGTTCTTGTGCATGTACAACCGGGGTGCTATCTCCACCAAGAGGTAGCACTGTTTTATTTGAAGACCGTGTTTTTAGTCCGCTAGATACTGGCATCACCCGCTCCAATTCAAATGGCTGATAAACAAGAAACATAGTTGAATGTACAGACATTGTATGAGAGACAGATGCAATAGATAGTGTGGAAAAAAGAGGGCATGAAATAGTTGACATGTATATTGTTTAACTAAAATGGATAGCATGACATAATTTCACATATATGATGTCTATCTAAACTGGATAGCATAGCATAACATAATTCAAAGATATGATGAATAACTAAACATGATCACATGACATAATTCACCTACATGTTATCTAAGTAATTAGGATCGCATCATTTAATTCACATATGTGATTTATATGCTAAACAGAGGGCATTCGATATGATGTTTGAACTAAGAACATGGTGTTGAATATTGTGTATATGATGTCTAAACTATGCAATGCAAGACACCGTATGCATGATATGAGCAGTATAACCGTGCCAAGTTAGAGGATACACCTCAGTGGGGGAATAGGACTGGTCATCTGTCTCTGAATCCATCCCCGAGGAGCTATCGGGACCCAACAAGAGATCTGCTTCGACAGGTAGCACTGTCTGCTCTGAAGGCCTTGTTTTCACTCCAGATTTTTCCATCTCCCACCCAAATGGCTGATTCACAGGAAGAGTATTTTAATGTACAAACATTGTCGACAAATGGAAATGTAATGAAGAAAAGGATGGGCAAGATGTAACACCCTCGATGCGACTATATCTCCCACGTGTCGAGGCACGACTTAGAGGCATAATCGCATTGAAGGCATATGTCGCAAGTTAGGCAATCTTCACAACATCCCATGTAATATGATAATAAAAAGGGAGATAACATAGTTGGCTTACACTCGCCACGTCAATCAAGTACATAAATAACATTACATCATCCAAACACTCATGGCCCGACTATGGCGCCAAAATAAAGAGAACCCAACATGCGACAACGGTCCCAATCACCCCCAACTGGGCCCACTACTGATCGTCGGGAAAGGAAACATAGTATCGTTGAGAGTCTTCGTCGAACTCCCACTTGAGCTCGTACGCGTCTCCTGGAGCGGAATCATCAGGCCCTGCATCTGGTGTAATAGTAATCTGTGAGCCACAGGGACTCATCAATCTCGCACCCTCGCGATCAAGACTATTTAAGCTTATGGGAATGGCAAGGTAAAATATAAGTGGAGCTGCAGCAAGCGACTAGCATATATGGTGGCTAACTTATTCGCAAAAGAGAGCGAGAAGAGGAGGCAAAGCACGAGCGAGAAACTAGAGAGCAACCTGCGCAAACATTACTCCAACACCGTGTACACTTCCCGGACTCCGCCGAGAAGAGGCCATCACGGTAACACACTCAGTTGATTCATTTTAATTAATTAAGGTTCAAGTTATCTACAACCGGACATTAATAAATTCCCATCTGCCCATAACCGCGGGCACGGCTTTTGAAAGTTCAAACCCTGCAGGGGAGTCCCAACTTAGCCCATGACAAGCTCTCACGGTCAACGAAGGAATAGACCTCCTCCCAAGACGTTTCGATCAGACTCGGTATCTCGGTAACTCAAGACACTTCGACGGGTTAAAACAAGACCAGCAACATCGCCTGAATGTGCCGACAAATCCCGATAGGAGCTGCACATATCTCTTTCTCAGGGCACACTCAGATTGTCTTAGGTACGGGTAGGCCAGCCCAGAGTTGCCCCTGGTGGCCACCGGCAGCTGACAGGTGGACCAACACTCAGAGGAGCACTGACCCGGGGG
>NC_041392.1:264607677-264609907 GCF_002162155.2 Triticum dicoccoides
CTTGAGTCTACAGAACCCAAGGGAAAGAAAATGCTAGGTGGCAAATGGTAAAACCAAGGTTGGGCATTGCTGGACAAGCTTTAATCAAGGCGAAATATCAAGGGGTTCCCATTATAACCCAACAGCGTAAGGAACGCAAAAATCCAGGAACATAACACCGATATGACGGAAACTAGGGCGGCAAGAGTGGAACAAAACACTAGGCAAGAGGCCGAGCCTTCCACCCTTTACCAAGTATATAGATGCATTAAGATAACATGGCAATATAATGATATCCCAACAAGTAAATAAAAGATGTTCCAACAAGGAACGGCCTCCAATCTTCACCTGCAACTAGCAACGCTATAAGAGGGGGCTGAGCAAAGCGGTAACATAGCCAATCAACGGTTTGCTAGGACAATGGTGGGTTAGAGGTTGACATGGCAATTTAGGAGGCTTGCAAGCAAGTGGTAGGCATCGTAGCAATGGCATAGTAAAAGAGCGAGCAAACTAGCATAGCAAAGATAGTAGTGATTTCGAGGGTATGATCATCTTGCCTACACAGTTGTCAGAGTTGATTGGATCCTCAAGAGCAAACTCAACGGGCTCCTCGTTAGCGAACTCGTCTCCCGGCTCTACCCAAACAAGACAAACAAGCAACAAGGACACAATTAACCACGTGCAAACTCAAACAACACGATGCAAAGATGATATGCTATGCGGGGTGCGATGCGGGATGCAAAATGCAAGATATGACAGGAAACACATGAACCTGGCCTCAACTTGGAATTCCAAGTGTGCCACTGGAAAAATGAGATGAAATCGCTTGAAAACGATATAAAGAACGCCGGAATCGGAGTTACGGTTTGGAAATGGCAAGCGATTCACAAATGACACCGGTCTGCGATTTACAGCAAGTAGGCATCTAAATGCAATGAAATGAACATGCTACAGCCACCAAACATGACAATAAAATACATGGCAGGGATGCACACAAGATGCTTAACAAAAGTCTAGCACTGAGCCACGGCCAATTCATCCATTAACAGGTTCAAACAAGCATGGTAAAAACGCAAATGGTAAAACAGATCTCAGACTTAGTGAAATTAACACTTGTCTTGAATTTCAGATCATATAGCCCTCTTCGGAGCAACAAAACAACATGCTACAGGACCTGAACATGACAAAGAAAGACATGGCATGGAGCTACTAAACAAGATTAACAAAAGTCCCTTAGTGACCTTGAGCCAAAAGGGATCACAAAATATACTAACAAGCACACGAACATAGAAAAAACATAATCACTTTTCAGACTTAGTGAAAACTGGGACATGCTGAAACATAACTCACGAAGGCATGTTTACGAGCTCGATGCACTCACCACGGTGCAAGTCATGGCAAGACAAGCTTACATCCCTTAAGAAGGCACAAAATGCAAGCTAGACATGACAAGAACAATGGCATAGCATGCACGGATCAACTACAATAACATCGGCAAAATCGCAAACAAGTTGACGATCTGCCCAGATTCACAAAGTAGCAAAAGTAGAGATCGATTGACTCAAGCTAGGGTGCTCCATAATTGCAAACAAAGACATGGATCGATAGAGCACTACAAGATTAACAAAACTCCCTTACTGATCATCCTCAAAAGAGGCACGAATCACTAGGAAACAACATGAACATATGGCATCATGAACTAAACAATCCCAAGACTTAGTGAAATCACTAAGTCCCTGAAAACAGAATTAGCAAGTGCACCACTTTGCAAGATTGCACAAGTCACCACACACATCCTAAAAATACATGGGTTTCACCTCTAGATAGATGAAAAAACCCTTAACAAAATACATGAAGAACTCACGGGCATAGCATGCACACATTAATCATGGCAAAAATGACAAAAGTGCTAAACGGAGTAACAGATCTAACAATTAACTCAAGTAGCCCTCTTCTAACAGCATTTCGGGCATCAAGATGAACTCAAATGAAAATTACGCAATGGAATGAAATGATGTACTCTCTGAGATGAACATTTTGATATGCTATATGTCCAAATTGGAGCTACGGATGCAAAGTTACGGGGCCTCGAACAGGAGCATATGAAGTAAAAATTCTGAGACTTGGAGAAAAAAAAAACACCCTCAGATCAGATCTAGGGTTTCGGGGCACGGGGCCCGAGGTGGCGGCGACACTGTAGCTGGCCAGATCCAAGGCCGCCGGCGTCGGGGAGGCGGTGGCCGGCGTCGGC
>NC_041392.1:264610487-264625856 GCF_002162155.2 Triticum dicoccoides
GGCGGCGGCGCGGCGAATTGGGGCGTGGCCCGGGCCATGTGGCGGCTGCTGGTTGGCTGGCGGGGCGGCGGACGTTGTCCGGCTCCGCCCGGACACGTCCGGAGCGGCGGACCTGGGATTTTTTAGGGTTAGGGGGGAGGATCCGCGAATTTGGAAATGGGGGAGGTATATATAGGCATAGAGGGAGCTAGGAGAGTCCAAATGAGGTGCGGTTTTCGGCCACGCGATCGTGATCGAATGCTCTAGAGCATGGAGCAGAGTTTGGTGGGTTTTGGGCCAAAATGGAGGGGTGTTGGGCTGCAACACACATGAGGCCTTTTCGGTCCCTTGGTTAACCGTTGGAGTATCAAACGAAGTCCAAATGATACGAAACTTGACAGGCGGTCTACCGGTAGTAAACCAAGGCCGCTTGGCAAGTCTCGGTCTAATCCGGAAATGTTTAATCCCCACACACGAAAGAAAGCTAGAAATGACCACCGGAGGAGAACGAAGCGCCGGAATGCAAAACAGACAACGGGGAAAATGCTCGAATGCATGAGACGAACACGTATGCAAATGCAATGCACATGATGACATGATATGAGATGCATGACAACGACAACAACACACGGAGACAAAAACCCGAACCCGAGAAAATAAAATAACTTAACGCCGGAAACGGCAAGAGTTGGAGTACAAATAGGGAAAGTTACATCCGGGGCGTTACAACACTCCACCACTACGAAAGGATCTCGTCCCGAGATCTAGGACTGAAAGAATGCCGGGTACTCAGAACAGAGGTGATCCTCGCGTTCCCAGGTACCTTCACGGTCGGAATGGTGTGACTACTTGACTTTGAGAAATTTGATTGACTTGTTGCGAGTCTTGTGTTCAGTCTCTTCAAGAATAGCAACTGGGTGCTCACGATAAGAGAGATCTTCTTGGAGCTCAATGTCCTCAAAGTTGACAGTGCGGTCAGGAGTCTTGAAGCACTTTCGAAGCTGAGAGACATGGAACACGTCATGAACATTTGCAAAGTTTGAAGGAAGCTCGAGTTGATAGGCGAGGTCGCCTCTCTTGCTGACAATCTTGAAAGGTCCCACGTATCTAGGGGCAAGCTTCCCTTTGATACCGAAGCGATGAGTACCTTTCATAGGGGAGACGCGGAGGTAAACACGATCTACGATCTGGAAAGCCAAATCACGGTGCTTACTATCATAGTAGCTCTTCTGACGGGATTGGGCCGCTTTGAGGTTATCACGAATGACTTTGCACATTTCTTCTGCCTCTGTGATTAAGTCATTCCCCAAAAGCTGACGTTCACCGGTTTCAGACCAGTTGAGAGGGGTACGGCACTTCCTGCCATACAGAATTTCAAAAGGGGCCTTGCCCGAACTTGCTTGAAAACTGTTGTTGTAAGAGAATTTAGCATAAGGAAGACAATCCTCCCACTTCATGCCGAAGGAGATCACACAAGACCTGAGCATATCTTCAAGAATCTGGTTGACACGCTCGACTTGACCGCTAGTTTGAGGATGGAAAGCTATGCTGAAGCGGATGTTAGTGCCCATGGCCTTCTGAAAAGAATCCCAAAACTTCGAGGTAAAGATGATGCCACGGTCTGAAGAGATCACTTGAGGAATACCGTGCAGAGAGACAATTCGAGAGGTATAGAGTTCCGCCAATTGAGCTGCAGTGATCGACTCTTTGATAGGCAGAAAATGAGCCACTTTGGTGAGTTTGTCGATGACAACGAATATAGCATCATTGCCACGCTTGGACTTTGGAAACCCAGTCACGAAGTCCATTTCAATGTGGTCAAACTTCCATTCTGGAATAGCAAGAGGTTGGAGGAGACCTGCTGGCCTTTGGTGTTCTGCCTTCACTCTTCTGCAGACATCACATTCATTCACGAATTGAGTGATCTCGCGCTTCATTCGAGTCCACCAATAAGCTTGCTTAAGGTCCTGATACATCTTCGTGCTCCCAGGGTGGATGGAGAGGAGAGAATTGTGAGCCTCGTTCATGATCACTTTACGGAGGTCACCTTTGGGTACAACAATACGATCCTCGAAGAAGAGAGTGTCCTTGTCATCAAGGCGGTAGCACTTGTACTTGGACTGACTCTTGGCAATCCCAATCTTCACCTTTTTCACCATAGCATCAAGAAGCTGGGCTTGGCGAATCTGGTCTTCTAAGGTAGGAGAGACTTGAAGGTTGGCAAGGAAACCTTGAGGAACGACTTGCAGGTTAAGTTTGCGGAAAGCTTCACAAAGCTCGGGTTGATAAGGCTTAAGAATCAGACTGTTGCAGTAAGCCTTTCTGCTCAATGCGTCAACAATCACATTGGCCTTGCCTGGAGTATACTCAATACTCGGATTATACTCTTGAATCATTTCGACCCATCGAGTTTGCCTGAGGTTGAGATTAGGCTGAGTGAAGATGTACTTGAGACTCTTGTGATCAGTGAAAATGTCCACTTTTCTTCCCAATAGAAGATGTCTCCAAGTCAAAAGAGCATGCACAACTGCCGCCAACTCGAGATCATGAGTGGGGTAGTTCTTCTCATTAGGCTTCAACTGGCGAGATGTATAAGCAACAACTTTCTTCTCTTGCATCAATACTGCGCCAAGACCTTGGAGAGAGGCATCATAAAGGACCTCGTACGGCTTGGATTCATCAGGCGGAGTCAGAACTGGAGCAGTGATCAATTTCTCTATCAAAGTGTTGAAAGCAATATCACACTCCGGAGACCAAACGTACTTGACGTGCTTCTGGAGAAGATTAGAGAGAGGCTTCGCGATCTTAGAAAAGTTTTCAACGAATCTTCGACAATAGCTTGCGAGACCGAGAAAACTGCGGAGTTGCTTCACGTTCTGAGGAGGTTCCCAATTCACAATTGCAGACACCTTCTCAGGATTCACGGCAATGCCCTTGGCAGAGATGATATGACCAAGATAAAGAACCTCATCAAGCCAAAATTCACACTTGGAGAACTTGGCATAGAACTGATGTTCTCTGAGCTAATCGAGAACCAAACGCAAGTGCTTGGCATGATCTTCCTTGTTCTTCGAGAAAACCAGAATGTCGTCGAGATAGACCAAAACGAAGTCATTGGTGTAGGCGTTGAAGATGAAATTCATCATGCGAGAGAACGTCGGAGGAGCGTTGGCGAGGCCAAAAGACATGACAGTGTATTCATATGAACCAAAGCTTGTTCTGAATGCTGTCTTGGGAATATCTTCTTCACGAATGCGAATCTGGTGATAACCCATATGGAGATCAAGCTTGGAGAATACTTGGGCACCTTTGAGTTGTTCGAACAGCTCATTGATGTTGGGAACTGGGTATTTGTTCTTGATGGTCTTCTTGTTCACTGGACGGTAATCAACACAAAGTCGGTCCGTTCCATCCTTCTTCTTCACAAAAAGAACACCACAACCCCACGGAGAAGAACTAGGCCGGATAAGACCCATTTTCTCTTGCATATCGAGTTGCTTCTTCAGCTCCTTCAACTCTTCAGGTCCGAGCTTGTAAGGACGTTTGCACACCGGTTCCGTACCAGGCTCAAGATCAATAACGAATTAAACTGGCCTCCTCGTTAGCGAACTCGTCTCCTGGCTCTACCCAAACAAGACAAACAAGCAACAAGGACACAATCAACCACGTGCAAACTCAAACAACACGATGCAAAGATGATATGCTATGCGGGATGCGATGTGGGATGCAAAATGCAAGATATGACAGGAAACACATGAACCTGGCCTCAACTTGGAATTCCAAGTGTGCCACTGGAAAAATGAGATGAAATCGCTTGAGAACGATATAAAGAACGCCGGAATCGGAGTTACGGTTTGGAAATGACAAGCGATTCACAAATGACACCGGTCTGCGATTTACAGCAAGTAGGCATCTAAATGCAATGAAATGAACATGCTACAGCCACCAAACATGACAATAAAATACATGGCAGGGATGCACACAAGATGCTTAACAAAAGTCTAGCACTGAGCCATGGCCAATTCACCCATTAACAGGTTCAAACAAGTATGGCAAAAACGCAAATGGTAAAACAGATCTCAGACTTAGTGAAATTAACACTTGTCTGGAATTTCAGATCATATAGCCCTCTTCGGAGCAACAAAACAACATGCTACAGGACCTGAACATGACAAAGAAAGACATGGCATGGAGCTACTAAACAAGATTAACAAAAGTCCCTTGGTGACCTTGAGCCAAAAGGGATCACAAAATATACTAACAAGCACACGAACATAGAAAAAACATAATCAGTTTTCAAACTTAGTGAAAACTGGGACATGCTGAAACATAACTCACGAAGGCATGTTTACGAGCTCGATGCACTCACCACGGTGCAAGTCATGGCAAGACAAGCTTACATCCCTTAAGAAGGCACAAAATGCAAGCTAGACATGGCAAGAACAATGGCATAGCATGCACGGATCAACTACAATAACATCGGCAAAATCGCAAACAAGTTGACGATCTGCCCAGATTCACAAAGTAGCAAAAGTAGAGCTTGATTGACTCAAGCTAGGGTGCTCCATAATTGCAAACAAAGACATGGATGGATAGAGCACTACAAGATTAACAAAACTCCCTTACTGATCATCCTCAAAAGAGGCACGGATCACTAGGAAACAACATGAACATATGGCATCATGAACTAAACAATCCCAGGACTTAGTGAAATCACTAAGTCCCTGAAAACAGAATTAGCAAGTGCACCACTTTGCAAGCCTGCACAAGTCACCACACACATCCTAAAAATACATGGGTTTCACCTCTGGGTAGATGAAAAAACCCATAACAAAATACATGAAGAACTCACGGGCATAGCATGCACACATTAATCATGGCAAAAATGACAAAAGTGCTAAATGGAGTAACAGATCTAACAATTAACTCAAGTAGCCCTCTTCTAACAGCATTTCGGGCATCAAGATGAACTCAAATGAAAATTATGCAATGGATGAAATGATGTACTCTCTGAGATGAACATTTTGATATGCTATATGTCCAAATCGGAGCTACGGATGCAAAGTTACGGGGCCTCGAACAGGAGCATATGAAGTAAAAATTCTGAGACTTAGAGAAAAAAACAACCCTTAGATCAGATCTAGGGTTTCGGGGCACGGGGCCCGAGGTGGCGGCGGCACTGTAGCTGGCCGGATCCGAGGCCGCTGGCGTCAGGGAGGCGGTGGCCGGCGTCGGCGAGGCGGTGGAGGAGGCCGGAGCGGCGCGGCAGGCGGCGGCGGCGGGTCCGCGGCAGCCGAGGCGGCGGCGTGCGGCTCGTCGGCGGCGGGCGGCGTGCTCTGGCGGGCGGCGAGCTCCGGCCGGGCGGGCGCGAGCGCGAGGAGGCGCGGGGCGGCGCTGGCGGCTGCGGGCGCGCGGGCCGGGGAGGGCTCCACGCGGGCCCTGCGGGCTTCGGCGGCGGCGCGGCGAAGTGGAGCGTGGCCCGGGCCACGTGGCGGCCGCTGGTTGGCTGGCGGGGCGGCGGACGTTGTCCGGCTCCGCCCGGACACGTCCGGAGCGGCGGACCTGGGATTTTTTAGGGTTAGGGGGGAGGATCCGCGAATTTGGAAATGGGGGAGGTATATATAGGCATAGAGGGAGCTAGGAGAGTCCAAATGAGGTGCGGTTTTCGGCCACGCGATCGTGATCGAACGCTCTAGAGCATGGAGCAGAGTTTGGTGGGTTTTGGGCCAAAATGGAGGGGTGTTGGGCTGCAACACACACGAGGCCTTTTCGGTCCCTCGGTTAACCGTTGGAGTATCAAACGAAGTCCAAATGATACGAAACTTGACAAGTGGTCTACCGGTAGTAAACCAAGGCCGCTTGGCAAGTCTCGGTCCAATCCGGAAATGTTTAATCCCCACACACGAAAGAAAGCTAGAAATGACCACCGGAGGAGAACGAAGCGCCGGAATGCAAAACAGACAACGGGGAAAATGCTCGAATGCATGAGACGAACACGTATGTAAATGCAATGCACATGATGACATGATATGAGATGCATGACAACGACAAAAACACACGGAGACAAAAACCCGAACCCGAGAAAATAAAATAACTTAACACCGGAAACGGCAAGAGTTGGAGTACAAATAGGGAAAGTTGCATCCGGGGCGTTACACAAGATATCATTCAAATATATGATGCTTGGTTAAACAGGATGGCATTGCACATTTCACATATATTATGGCTGGCTAAAAGACATGAGACTGCATAATTCCCATATATGATATAGAAACTAAACATGTGGCATTACAGAACATGTCTAAACTAAGAAGATGACATATATGATGTCAAAAGTAGGCACTACAAGGCAACATATGCATGATATGACTAACGTCATCATGCCAAGGTAGAGAAAACACCTTGGGGGTAAATAGGAGTGGTCAGCGGCGTCTGAATCCGCCTCAGAACAGATATCTTCCTCTAGATTACAATCTGGAGAGGGGTGGGGAGGGTTTGCCATTGAACCCACCATGGAGCGATGTCTGCATGACATTGTATTGCTGCGCGAAACTCTTCTCTTTCTCTCTACATGTTTAGCATGACTGTGTACAATATCTGACATGCATACGAAAAATATGGTGAGATTATGTAAGGAGAGCATGCATAAATTTAGAGTGATGGTAACAACCAGTGGATCGATGTTTTTCTGCTGAACCAAAATAGCACTAATGAATCGACGTGAATGTATAGTAATAAGTGATGCAACAAGTGTACAACCTCTTTGCCGTAGCCGTGTCGACCTCAACATCATTGGGTTGGTTGCTGAAGCAGTTGAGGCAGAGGTGGCTGTCGGAGGTGTGGAGGAAGATCTGAGGAATCTGTAGACGGCGTCCAGGGCACTACTCTGTTGTGATGGATCATTCTGTCGTTGGAGCAGCTCCGGTGAGCCGTAAGACGTCAAGGCTGAAGCACCACAAGACAGACATCGTCAATCTCAAGTGGGATTCTAATAGCATCTCCAATAGATGATGTAAAATGGATGTAAATTTAACATCACCAAAAACCACCTGACTACAATAGATGAGGTAAAAACTATTGACTCTGAACTTAACTGTCGAAACTAAAATTTACTGTGGAATCTGAATGCTACTGTCGAAACTGAACGCAATGGTAGTAGAGAGGCACTTGACATGTAGTTTAGGGAGGGCCTGCAGTTCATCTTCAACCTGCACCCCCCTGAGCCGCCAACCACTACCGGCCGAACCGCCGGCCTCAGCGCCGCCTCGCCGCCCCGAAACAACTCACCACCGCCGCCCCGACCAGCCCTCTAGGCCCCCCGCCCCCACCCTAAACCCTAAGATAGATAGTGGGGTACCTCTCCGGCGAGCCCCCGTCCCCACTACGGGTGGTTCTTCCTTAACTCCGGCGAGCCCCCCAACCCCTGAAAATCGACTGACCCAAAAGTCGATTTAGTTGACTGAAGTGTGGCTTAATCGGAGCAGAGCAGCAGCACGAGCGAGGGGGAGGGCAGCAACATCAGTTGGGCGAGCGAGAGCCGGAGCAGCAGCAGCGCGAGCGAGCGAGCGAGAGCCGGAGCAGCAGATCCAGCTGGTATGGCCGCCGCCGCTGAAGGGGCCTCGCACTGGGGGAGAGCCGCCGTGGAGATGTCGCCCGCGACGCCGGCTTCAAGGTAGCCACTCCATGGGGGTGCGGGATGGAGCACCGTCGGCGCTAGGAGGTCGAGTTAAGGAGAAGGTGCGATGCAATGTGATGAGTGTACAACCTCTTTGGTGGCGCCGAGTAGGCCTCGGCTTCGTCTGAGGTGTCGGTGAGGAGCTGTGGTTTCGGTGGAGCGGGTTAAGGCGGCGCTGTGGGGATGGAGCAGCCGCGATAGACGAGGCAATCATCGGAGCAGCTCCTTGGAGGTGGAGGACGGGGCGGCTGAACCGGCGGGACGGTGAGATGGACGACGGATCCTCACCCGGGGAGGTGGACGAGGGACGTCGAGCTGTTGCGGTGGATGACGTCATCAGGGAAGAGGCTCCGGCTGGGTAGCGGTGATGTGGCGGACGGAGGAGGGTGGGGTTTCGCGGCTGGAGCGGAGAGGTTATGGTGGCCTGGGATTTCGAATAGCGAAAAGGGGGTGATGAAGCTATGTACCTAGGATAGGGTCATGGATCTGTCCAACATACCCTCCCCAAGGACATCTCTACAAAGAATCAGAAGCAGAAGGGGGTGCTCACTCGACTTCCTTGAAGACACTCGACCACCTTGAAGACACTCGACCACCTTCAAGACACTCGACCACCAGAAGATGAGAAGCCCTCCAGTCTGCAACGGTTGTGACTTAAACCATTGCTTTATGGGCATTTATAACACTTCATTGTAGACGTTACCAGTAACGCACCACCTTTATGAACATTGAACCCTGTGTAACGGAGGGGAGCTGGGGTCCTGGCGCACTCTATATAAGCGACCCCCCTCCTCTGGGACAGGGGTGGGCACTTTCGTAAACTCACACACACACACATATAATCCAGTCGAACGCCTCAGGGCACCGAGACGTAGGTCTGTTACTTCCTCCGAGAAGGGCCTGAACTCGTAAAACTCGTGTGTACAACCACTCCATAGCTAGGATCTTGCCTCCTCATACTTACCCCCCATTCTACTGTCTGTCTTAGATCCACGACAGTTGGCGCCCACCGTGGGGCAGGTGTCTTAGAGACTTATTGGAGAAGTTGCAATTTTTTCGATCCCCTTCATCATGGTTCCAGGCGGAGGTTTGGCTGAGGGCCGCGAGATCCATCTCGGTGCGCTCGTGTTTGTCGCTGACGACTCCGCTTGGCTCCAGGAGGCACCACTCGACGCCGACGCGCTCCCCGCCCGTGGGGCGGTGCACTTTCGCGCGTGCGTCCGCGGCGTCCTCCTACGGCAATCGTCGACCCAGTACCAGTCAACTCCAGTAGCTTTCCCCCTCCCTGCGACCCGCCGGAGCAAGTGCACCGGTCAGTCGAGGCTTCAGCGGTGGGTGAAGCATGCGGTGGCCCGCCAATGGGCCACCCCTCAAGTAGCGGCGATCGAGCCCGACGAATCTCTCTACGGCCTATTCGATCTGTCGACTGGATCCGTAGAGACCGCATCCAAGTGCGGCAGCAGTGACTCGGCAGCGGAAGTCCTGATGGTCAATGGACCACGCAGTCCTCCTGTCTTCAATCGTGAAGACGGAGGTGACGGGAACGGCGATCCGTCACGCGTTGACGAGGAGTACCGCCCCAAACCTCTCTCCCCGCAGCAGAGGGAAGAACTTCGTCGCCGGAACATGGATGCCCTGCACACTCCTATAGTTGGGGAAACCCCCGAGGCCCAGGCCTTGGAGCAGGCGCACTTGGCCAATCTGGCTGAGCGCACTCGACTGGAGAACCTCCAGCGCGCACTCGACGATCACGCTCGACAACGTGCTCCTGAGTCCAGTCGACACCAACTTTTTCCACCTCCAACTCAGGTATACTGAACCCCGATCCAGAATCTAGCTGCTGCTGCCCGGATAGCGGAGTTGATCCAACCCTCCCAGTCAGAAGCTGGTCGAGGTCTGGTGCAGATCCGAGCCTTGCTCTGGGCAGCGGGAGAGCAGAATACAGTTGTATCTCAGTCGCGGGATAGGATCCACAGCAGATCCGTGATGGCAGACACAGTTCAGTCGGCCCATAGCCCAAGATCGCCTCCGAGGCGTGAGGGACATGGGGATCGATGAGATCAGTACAGAAACCGAGAGCAGTATGATTGCCGAGTCGATCATGATGATCGCCGTCGAGTGCCCACGCCTCCCCCGAGGAGCGGGTCGTACGTGCCTCGGCAGCATGAAGACAGACGCCCTCATAGTGTTGGGCGAGGTATTCCAATCGACCCCAGGGAGCCAGGCTTTAATGCGAGACCTATTCTCGTGCATGGCTTGGTCGACAGAAACAGAGCTCACCAGGAGGGCCATGATGGAGGTCCACAAACCAACAACAGAGTGCATGTCTCTGGTCCAGAGTGCTTCAGCAAAGCTATCAGAGCTGCGGTGATTCCTCCCAACTTCAGGTTGGCGTCTGGAGTTAGTAAGTTCACCGGGGAGTCCAAGCCTGACACTTGGATTGAAGACTACCAAGTGGCTGTCCAGATTGGTGGCGGCAATGATGAAGTGGCCATGAAACACCTTCCTCTGATGTTAGAGGGCTCGGCTAGAGCGTGGCTGAATCAGTTAGCACCTGGCAGCATCTATACTTGGGAAGATCTCGCCCGAGCGTTTGTCAGAACATTCGAGGGCACGTGCAAACGGCCGACAGGTTTGACAGAGTTGCAGTGTTGTGTTCAGAAACCGAATGAAACTTTGAGGGTTTATATCTAGAGATGGATCACCCTGCACCACACAGTAGAAGATGTGTCAGATCATCAGGCAATTTGTGCCTTTAAGGAAGGCGTCAGGTATCGAGAGTTGAATATGAAATTTGGCCGGACAGGAAATATGACTCTGGCTCAGATGATGGAAATTTCCACCAAGTATGCCAATGGTGAAGAAGAAGAGCGGCTCCGGAGTGGCAAGCACAAAGCAGTCGCCCACGAAGCCGGAGGAGGAAACTCCGGTCGGAAACAGAAGCACAAGGCCGAGCCAGCTGCTCCGGGTGAAGCCTTGGCTGTGGTTCAAGGAAAGTTCAAGGGGAAGCCCAAAGGGCCGTGGAACCCCAAGAAAGTAAAAGATCAAGATGGAAATGACGTGTTGGATCTGCCGTGCCATATCCACACCAAAAAAGATGAAGAAGGTAATTTCATTTACCCGAAGCACACCACTCGGCAGTGTCAGCTCCTAATCCAACAGTTCCGAGAGAAACAGCCCAAGGAAAAAGAGAAGGAGGCAGACAAGGCTGAGGATGAGGAAGAGGATGACGATGGTTATCCCCACGTGAATTCCACTTTGATGATTTTTGCTGACATTGAGAGCAAAAGTCGATTGAAAGTTATCAACAGGGAAGTGAACATGGTCGCTCCGGCGACACCCAGTTACTTGAAGTGGTCGCAGACTGCCATTACATTCGACCAGTATGATCATCCAGTGCACATCGCCACCCCTGGGAGGCAAGCACTGGTGGTCGACCCGGTGGTCGAAGGCACTCGACTGACAAAGGTCCTGATGGACGGTGGCAGTGGTCTGAACATACTGTATGCTGAAATATTGAAAGGAATGGGCATTCCGATGTCCAGACTCAGTGAAAGCCATATGAGTTTCCATGGGGTCATTCCAGGCAAGAAGGCTGCATCCCTCGGTCAGATTGCACTCGACGTGGTTTTCGGTGATTCCAAAAATTACCGCAAAGAAAAGTTGATGTTTGAAGTTGTGGATTTCCAGAGTGCTTATCATGCAATTCTGGGCAGGCCAGCTTATGCACGATTTATGGCTCGACCATGTTACGTGTCCCTCAAACTGAAGATGCTTGGTCCCAGAGGAGTGATCACTATCTCTGGTAATCGGAAGAAGGCAGAAGAGTGCTTCCAGAAAGGCTCAAAGATCGCCGATGCCCAGATGGCCGTGGTAGAATTGCAAGAATACCATAAAAATGCAGATCCGAGTGACTTACTGCGAGCCAAGAAGCCAGCCACAGATACAACATTCCAGTCGTCTGGTGAAACTAAGTCGATTCACATTCACCCGACAGATCCCAATGCTGCTCCGACTCACATTTCAGCCTCACTCATCTCCAAATAGGAAGAAGCGCTCATCCAGTTCCTCCGTGAGAACTGGGACATCTTTGCATGGAAGCCTTCTGACATGCCTGGGTGTTCCCAGGGGACTGGCTGAGCATGGTTTGAGAGTCGACCCGAAGGTGAAACCAGTTAAAGAGCATCTTCGATGGTCCGCCGTCCAGAAAAGAAAGGCAATCGGTGAAGAGGTGGCTCGGCTTTTGGCAGCTGAGTTTATCCGAGAGATTTATCACTCCGAGTGGTTAGCCAATGTTGTCATGGTCCCAAAGAAAGACGACTCACTTCGTATGTGTATTGATTTCAAGCATATCAATCGGGCTTGCCCGAAACATCACTTCCCTCTCCCTTGCATTGATCAGATAGTCGACTCGACTGCAGGGTGCGAGCGTTTGTCCTTTTTAGACGCCAATTCCGGGTACCACCAGATCCGTCTGTACGGGCCTGACGAAATAAAGACAACTTTTATCACCCCGTTTGGGTGCTTCTGTTATGTCACAATGCCATTCGGTTTGAGGAACGCCGGAGCCACATTCATGAGGATGATTTAGAAGTGCCTGCTCACTCAGATCAGTCGGAATGTGGAAGCATACATGGATGACATTGTGGTAAAGTCACATAAAGGTTCTGACCTACTGACTGACCTTGCTGAAACCTTTGCCAACCTCAGAAGGTATGATATCAAGCTCAATCCATCAAAGTGCACGTTTGGAGTTCCAGGCGGAAAGTTACTCGGTTTTCCTGTTTCCGTACGAGGAATCGATGCTAACCCAGAGAAAGTAGGTGCTATACTCCGAATGAAGCGCCCTGTGCGTGTGCATGAAGTCCAGAAGCTTACTAGTTGCTTGGCTGCCATAAGTCGATTCATTTCTCGCCTCAGTGAAAAGGCGCTCCCTCTTTACCGACTGATGAAGAAATCAAACAAGTTCGAGTGGACCCCAGAAGCTGATGCAGCGTTTGCAGAGCTAAAAGCCCTGCTTTTTACCTAGCCGGTGCGTGTTGCTCCAATCAGCAAAGAGCCGCTACTGCTTTATATAGCAGCCACTGGACAAGTCGTCAGTATAGTACTTACAGTCGAGCAGGAAGAAGAAGGAAAAGCTTATAAAGTTCAACGCCTAGTTTATTATATTTCTAAAGTACTGACCCCATCAAAGCAGAGATATCCTCATTATCAGAAGCTTGTCTATGGGATTTACATGACCACGAAGAAGGTTGCACACTATTTCTCGGATCACTCTGTTACAGTCGTCAGCGACGCTCCATTGTCAGAGATTCTGCACAACAGAGATGCAACTGGTTGAGTGGCCAAATGGGCAATTGAACTCCTTCCCTTGGATATCAAGTTTGAGGCAAAGAAAGCTATCAAGTCCCAAGCAATAGCAGATTTCCTCGCCGAGTGGATCGAATAGCAACTGCCGACTCAAGTTCACTCTGAGCACTGGACCATGTTCTTTGACGGATCCAAGATGCTGAACGGTTCTGGTGCTGGAGTAGTTCTGGCATCCCCCCGAGGAGACAAGCTCAGATATGTACTCCAGATTCACATTGATTCCTCCAACAATGAAGCAGAATATGAAGCACTCCTGTATGGGTTGCGCATGGCCATCTCACTAGGCGTCCGTCGCCTCATGGTCTATGGCGACTCAGATTTGGTAGTTAATCAAGTGATGAAGGAGTGGCACGTCAGAAGCCCAGCCATGACTGGGTACTGCAACGCGGTGAGAAAGCTTGAGAAGAAGTTTGAGGGGTTAGAACTCCACCACATACCCGGACTGAAAAATCAAGCAGCCAACGATTTGGAAAAGATAGGTTCCAAGAGAGAAGCCATTCCCAGCAATGTATTTTTGGAGCATATCCACTCGCCGATAGTTCAGGAAGATCCTTTTACTGAAGAGCCCCCGCAACCTAAGAGCGCCACAGATCCGACTGAAGTCGAGGTCTCAGCCGTGGTCGACTTGATCATGGAGGTTCTGGCCATTACTCCCGACTGGACGGTGCCCTACATTGCGTACATCCTCAGGAAAGAACTCCCGGAGGATGAAGAAGAGGCTCGACAGATCGTCCGTCGATCCAAGGCCTTTACTGTGATAAGAGGGCAGCTGTTCAGGGAAAGTGTGACTGGAGTCGGTCAGAAATGCATAACACCAAAAGAAGGTCGAATGATCCTCAATGACATCCACTCGGGGACCTGTGATCATCATGCGTCCTCTCGGGCCATCGTGGCTAAAGCATACCGAGCTGGATTCTATTGGCCACGAGCAAATGAAATGGCGAAAGATATAGTCGACAGATGTGAAGGCTGCCAGTTTTACTCCGACATGTCTCACAAGTCGGCGTCAGCCCTGAAGACCACCCCCCTCATTTGGCCCTTTGCTGTTTGGGGTATGGATATGGTTGGACCACTGAGAACTGGCAGGAGCGGCTTCACTCATGTGCTCGTTGCAGTCGACAAGTTTACCAAATGGATCGAAGCTAAACCTATCAAGAACCTTGATGCAAGCACCGCTGTCAGTTTTATCAGAGAATTGACATTTAGATATGGAGTTCCACATGGCATCATCACAGACAACGGGTCGAACTTCAATTCTGATGAGTTCAGAGCTTTCTGCGCCTCTCAGGGCACTCGAGTTGACTATGCTTCGGTCGCTCACCCGCAGTCGAACGGACAAGCAGAAAGAGCCAATGGCCTAATTCTCAAAGGACTGAAACCCCGACTGATGCGTGATCTCAAACACGCAGCAGGCGCTTGGGTTGATGAACTTCTGTCAGTTCTGTGGGGCTTGAGGACAACCCCTAATCGGTTGACTGGACGAACCCCTTTCTTCTTGGTTTACGGAGCCGAAGCTGTTCTGCCAAGTGACCTGCTCCACAACGCACCCCGAATCGAGCTCTTCTTCAAAGAAGAAGCAGAACAGGCCCGGCAAGATTCAGTCGATCTCTTGGAGGAGGAAAGAGAGATGGCCTTGATCCGGTCGACCATCTATCTGCAAGACTTGCATTGATTCCACGCCAGAAATGTGAAGGGTCGAGCCTTTCAAGAGGGAGATCTGGTTCTTCGAGTTGACCAATAGAAACCACACAAGCTCGCCCCGACTTGGGAAGGCCCCTTCATCGTCATCAAAGTTCTTCACAATGGAGCATACCATCTTTACAGTACTGAGCATCAGAAAGACGAGACACGGGCTTGGAACGCGGAGCTGCTCCGCCCCTTTTATACTTAAGCACTCGGTCGAATAAAATGTAATAAGAAACAGCTTTTGTAATTTGTTTATCAAAGACAAGAGCTTATGGTCCTATCATTCGATTGTTGTGTTCTTATTTACTTCTGAAATCCCCCAGTGGGTGGCTTAGTAGCGAATCCATTTCTCCTAAGTTCGAAAGAAAATCCTACCGAGTGGAGAGCAACCCTCCCACTCAGGGGCTTAGCTGCAGTCCAGCACTCGCCTAAGTTCTCCCACTAGGAGACTTAGTTGCAGTCCAGTACTCGCCTAAGTTTGAAAAAATCCTACCAAGTGGAGAGCAACCCTCCCACTCGGGGGCTTAGCTGCAGTCCAGCACTCGCCTAAGTTCTCCCACTAGGAGACTTACCTGCAGTCCAGTACTCGCCTAAGTTTGAAAAAATCCTACCGAGTGGAGAGCAACCCTCCCACTCGGGGGCTTAGCTGCAGTCCAACA
>NC_041392.1:264626276-264626599 GCF_002162155.2 Triticum dicoccoides
CAAGGACGACGAGGTGCAGGTCGACTGCAACCTTCTCCTTCGGAGCTGCGGCACAAATACAACGTCCGGTCCATCCCTATCCGCAAGGACGACGAGGTGCAGATCGACTGCAACCTCCTCCTTCGGAGCTGTGGCACAAATACAACGTCCGGTCCATCCCTATCCGCAAGGACGACGAGGTGCAGTTCGACTGCAACCTTCTCCTTCGGAGCTGCGGCACAAATACAACGTCCGCTCCATCCCTATCCGCAAGGACGATGAAGCGCAGGTCGATTGGAGCCGCCACCTCAGAGCTGCGTCTCTAGCGCAAAGACTATTCAAAG
>NC_041392.1:264626945-264663161 GCF_002162155.2 Triticum dicoccoides
CTTCGGAGCTGCGGCACAAATACAACGTCCAGTCCATCCCTATCCGCAAGGACGACGAGGTGCAGGTCGACTACAACCTTCTCCTTCGGAGCTGCGGCACAAATACAACGTCCGGTCCATCCCAATCCGCAAGGACGACGAGGTGCAGGTCGACTGCAACCTTCTCCTTCGGAGCTACGGCGCAAGTACGACGCCCGCTCCATCCCTATCCGCAAGGACGACGAAGCGCAGGTCGATTGGATCCGCCACCTTAGAGCTGCGTCTCCAGCGCAAAGACTATTCAAAGTAGTGGGAAAAGTCCATTCGAGGACAAACACAAGCACATTCGGAAATAAACCAAATTCAGATGAATCCTAAAAGTTCCAAGCAGCAAATCAAAAGTGCTCGGGCATCAAGCCCGAAGGAGTTCAACGGTTACAACAGTCACTCAACATTCCGAGGCAAATTTAAAGCAGATTCAAGTTTCATAAGTTTGTTCACTCGGCCGGAGGAGGGCTGGCAGGCGCCACAAATGAGTCCAGGTCGATCCCATCAGCGATCCGAGTGGCGGCATCAATGAAAGTCTCCATGAAGGATTGAAAGTCATGCTTTTTGGTGTTAGCAACTTTGATCGCAGCTAGCTTGGCTTCACGAGCTTCCTTGCAATGGACTCACACCAAGGACAGCGCCACATCAGCACCACACGGGGCGGAGGATTTCTTCCATTCTTACACTCGGTTAGAGATCTCGTTCAGTCGAGTCATCAACGATTCCAAGTCGTTATGAAGCGTCGCCCCGGCCAAAGCGATGAGTCGATTCGGGAGACTACCTCCTTCAGGCGCGCGAGTTAGCTTATTGCGCTGGGGATACGGGACTCCAGTTGGAGCACGTTCATTGCAGTTTCGTCGCAGACTAGAGAAGCGATAGGGTCCAGACCCATCTCGACCCTTCCAGTTTCCTCGTCCAAGTCTTGACAGAATTCTGCAGCAAAAAATAGTCAATCGACCAAGCAAGATCTGATCGCAAGCATCAACACAGTCAGATTAAAAGAAATACCTTCCAGCGCGAGATAAAGCTTCTTGGCAAGAGTCCTCAGATAAGCTTCTGTGTCATTCCTCTTGTGGATCACAGACTCCAGCTTTTCATTCAGGGCGACCTTGTCCTTCTTCAGACTGGTCACTTCGCGGTTAGCTTCATTAAGACAAGATTTCAGTTCGGTCACCTCTTCTTCCAGCGTCCCGATTGAAGCAAGCTTCTAGTCTGCGAGAGCAGTTTTATCTTGAGCTGCTTTTTGTGCGGCGGCGAGGTCTGAGTCCTTCTTCTCCAGAGCCAACTTCATTTTCTCTGCAAAAGAAGCAATCGAATCAAAGAAGAGATCAAAGAAATGTATTGAAAGTCAGTCAACAGTCAGTTACCTTCCATACCAGGGGCTTCGTCTTGAGCTTTCTTCAGATTCAGCTGGGCTAATTCCAAGTCGAGCTTGAGTTGCCTCTGCTTCTCCTCAAGTTCAACATACTTAGAAATAAGAGTGCAAGACTTCTGCAGAAGGCAAACGACAGATTAGTTGATAAGACCAAAGGTTGTTTACTTCTGAGTGAATAAAGCCTAAAGAGGTTCGCTTAGACCTCAGCCGACTGCACACAATCAACTGCGGTCTCAGGGGCTACACCCAGCGGGTGCACTTGGCGTGCCCCCACTGACTAAGACTCAACTAAAAAAAACTACTCAGACCCCAGTTGACTGCCAGCAGTCGACTGTGGTCTCGGGGACTAGACCCAGCGGGTGCACTTGGTGTGCCCCCACCGGTTCAGATTCCACTCGCCCAGACCAAGTGGAAGAACGAAACTACTCGACCAGTCCGCCTGAGCCGAGTGTAAGGAGTAAAAAAGCAAGCAAAGAAGAACTCAGACCCTAGTCGACTGCCAGCAGTCTACCGCGGTCTCGGGGACTACACCCAGTGGGTGCACTTATCGTGCCCCCAGCGGTTCTTATTCCACTCGCCCAGATCGAGTGGAAGAGCGAAACTACCAAAATCAACAAAACACCCAGTGGGTGCTCTAATTCAACGCAAACAACAGGAGATTGTGCAGAAGAAGATTTTTTGAGAACAAAAACAGTCGGAAAGTTTACTCACCTGGACATTGGCCCGAAGAGCAGCGCTGGCGTCGTAGGCAGCCTGGCTGTTCTCATGCACTGTCTTCACCCGCTCCATCATCATGTCAGCTTGTCGGATGGCTTCCGCAGCCGCTTCCAACTGGTTGGGTAGCTAGTGAAAAAGTGGGCAGACGACCCAGGTGCGGCGGCTTGGAGCTCCGTGGCGTGGAGTTGGATAGCTGAAGGAATCACAGGTGCAGTCGACAGTGCGGGAGGCCCACTCGACAAAGGTGCGGCAAAGGTCACAGAAGCCCTGCCCGCATCTTCAAGTTGACGGACGGGAGGTGTCGTAGTGGTTTCTTGCCGAGACATCCTACCAGCGGTTACCTTCTTGCTTTTCCTGGGCTTAAGAGCCACATCTTCGTCATCATCTGGAAGATCAATGACGTTGGCTGGAGCTGCAAGGCAGATCATTTGACCCCAAGTGAGCCACTCGAATGCAATCGACCAAAGAATCAAATCGCAAGAGATTATACCTGGGTTGGAGGTTACTACATCTTCCATTTCCTCGTCCCGGTATTGGAGAGAAGAGGTTCCTGACGTAGCAGCACTGCAAAGACCCACATTCAATCGATTACGTTCGGTTAATTGAGTCGACGAGAAGGACAAGTCAGATGGTTACCCGGAGATAGTAGGAACGGTCACTTTGATCCTGGGCAAAGCTTTTGGCGGCTTGGAGGAGGCGGCTTTCGGCGCTTTCGGCGCTGGAGGCGGCGCAACTTTGGACTGCTTTGGAGCCTTTTCAGTCGGCGTCGGGGAAGACGTCCTAGGACGCTTCAAAGACTGACCAGTCGGCGCAGCCACTAAGTCCGGAGCACTCGCCGGGTCGTGGGCTTGTTTGGATCTCCTCTCCCGCGAGGAGGCGAGTCGACTTCTTCGTCACCAGTCGATTCGTCGCTCTCCTCGTCTTCCTCGGCCTCCGAATGCTCCTTGCCGCTCTCGCCACCGCTCCCTTCTTCCTCAGCCTCTTGGTCCTGCACTCCGTTGGGCATTGAGTACATGTCGATGAGGGCCTGAAAGGACAACGATCAAAGGAAATTCAATCGACCATAAACAAGATGTCACTCGGTGAATCGAAAAGATACTTGATAAGACAGAATTATACCTGCTCCGGCTAGTGCGAGTTGTCGAATGGAATCACCCTCCTAGACCCCCGAGGGTTGTCTTTGTTGCTGGTGATCCCCATCAACCACTTCTCCAAGGTATCCTCGCTGACGTCCTCCGGGTGGATCCGAGTGGAATCCTCAAGCCCAGAGTACATCCACATCGGATGATCGCGCGCCTGAAGAGGTTGGATGCGTCGACCGAGAAAGACCTCCAGCAGGTCCATCTCGGTCACCCCATCGCGGACAAGCTGGACGACCCGCTCGACCAGCACCTTGACCTGCGCCTTCTCTTCTGGAACTACCTTCAGGGGGCGGGCTTCTCCACTTGAGCCAAAGAAAAAGGAGGAAGTCCAGTCGACTGGCCCGGGGTCGGCTGATCCTTGCAGTAGAACCAAGTCGACTGCCAGCCCCGGACCGAGCCGGGAAGAATCATGGCTGGGAAAGTACTCTTGCTCCTCATCTGGATCCCCAGACCCCGGCACATCTGGATCACTTGTGTCTTCTCGTCACTCGACTTGGCCTTTTTGACCGACTGGGATCGGCAGGTGAAGATGTGTTTGAAAAGGCCCCAGTGCAGTCGACAACCCAAGAAGTTTTCACACATCGACACAAAAGCGGCCAGATAGACTATGGTGTTTGGGGTGAAATGGTGGAGTTGATCCCCAAAGAATTTCAAAAAACCCCGGAAGAAAGGATGGGGAGGCAGTGAGAATCCACGATCTACGTGGGTGGCGAGGAGAACACACTCACCCTCCCTCGGCTGCGGCTCGGTTTTGTTCCTCGGGAGCCGTGCTGACTTGTGGGGGATCAGTACCCCCTCCACCAGGTCGTCGAGGTCGTCCTGGGTGATTGTCGAGCGGATCCAGTTGCCCTGGATCCAGCCCGCCGGCAGGCCGTATCTCGACGAGGATCTGCCCCGGCTGGTCCGCTTGCCCTTCGCCTTCGCTATCACCTTCTTCGCGCGTTCCAGTGCACTGTCCTCTCCTTCCCCATGGCGGCGGGTCGAGCTCAAGTAAAGGTCCGGCGGCGAGGGCGGAAGCGAGCGTGGCGGAGAGATCGAGAGAAGAAGAAGAGAGAATGGGAGCGCACGGGGCAGAGGCCTGGTCCGAGGCCTTTTATAAGGTCATCATCCGAGTGACTGACTGGTGGACCCAGGCGATCTAAACAAATCCCGCAACAGTCGCGCGCGCAATACGTGGTGAAAAAGGTGGCGCGGGCATCGAGGAGGCTTTCCTAATCCGTCCCGATAACCTTGGTTCCGTCCGTCTGGCGCACTTCCCAAAATTCGAATCCCGCGAGATCCGCGGAGAGCAGAACAACCTGTCAGACTGAAGACAAACATCCTCTACATCATCGTTCGGAATCCTACCGTGAAAATTCACTCGACAAAAACCAAGAATGGACCAAGGCGACTAAGAAAGGAGTCGACGTCCTCACCTCAACTCATTGTTCCAGAATGAGATATACTCGTAGCACAAAGAATGGGTCGGAAGTGTTCCCAACTCTTTCCCCACTCAAACCATGATCCATTCGGGGGCTAATGATGAAGCTATGTACCTAGGGTAGGGTCATGGATCTGTCCAACATACCCTCCCCAAGGACATCTCTACAAAGAATCAGAAGCAGTCGGAGAGAGAACATCATCCACTCGACCATGAAGATGTGCTCACTCAACTTCCTTGAAGACACTTGACCACCAGAAGATGAGAAGCCCTCCACTCTGCAACGGTTGTGACTTAAACCATAGCTTTGTGGGCATTTATAACACTTTATTGTAGACATTACCAGTAACACCCCACATTTATGAACATTGAACCCTGTGTAACGGAGGGGAGCTGGGGTCCTGGCGCACTCTATATAAGCCACCCCCCTCCTTTGGGACAGGGGTGGGCACTTTTGTAAACTCACACACACACATATAATCCAGTCGACCGCCTCAGGGCGCTGAGACGTAGGGCTGTTACTTCCTCCGAGAAGGGCCTGAACTCGTAAAACTCGTGTGTACAACTACTCCGTAGCTAGGATCTTGCCTCCTCATACTTACCCCCCATTCTACTGTCAGTCTTAGATCCACGATAGGGGGCGATGGGAGGGGGCGAAGCATGACTTAGGGACGTGCTTGTCCAAAATGTAGGGTGTGTTACAAAAGTACCCCCACTAATTTGAACTAGCGGCCCTTTCGGCTCAGGGTTAGAAGGGGGATTTTGCGTGTCGGGATTTGGCAGCTGGAGGGAGTTTTCGCGCGCATTGTAATTTCGGGATAGCAAGGCGCGGGTTGTGAAGGCGCCAGTTTTGGGAGAACGATATCTGAATTTTCGGGATATAACAAGACGCGGGTTGAATTTTAGGGACAAGCCTAACGTGTAGTAATATTGTACTTGTACGTACCAAATCAATTCGCACTTCCCTCAACCAAAAAGAAAACAAAAAAATAAAAATATTCACACCACACAAAGAGAGAGTCTTGCCCCGTTTTACTATACAAATGCTATTCAATGCTACTCCCTCCTTCCATCTATATAGGGCCTAATGCGTTTTTTGATGCTAACTTTGACCAAATATTAGAGCAATGATATATGACATGCAACTTACACAAAGCACACCGTTAAATTCGTCTGTGAAAGTTTCTTTCAATGATATAATTTTCACATTGTGCATGTCATGTACTATTAATCTTGTCAACAGTCAAAGGCGGTCTTAAAAATCTCATTACGCCCTATATAGATGGAAGGAGGGAGTATGAATCCATGTTATGTCTGATTAACTTTTTTCGCTTGCTGTATAATGCATGAAACCTACTCATACCAACATTTTAGTGCATTCGAAATGTCTATACTACCGCTGCAATTCAAACTAAATTTGAATTAGTTTCTCTATTTCAATAAGAATCTACAATCATGATTGTTGCCAACTTCAACCATCATAGTTTCCTTGCTATCTGCCAGATATAAATCGGACGGCCTATAATGCGGGATGGCAGACACACCATCATCAACAACTCCGGTTTTTATTAGAGTAGAGATAAAATATATTAAATGTAGCATAACATGTTCATAACCACACCATGTGTATCACCGTTATATATATTCACACATGCGTCGGTTTGAAACACTATGATAAATTCTTCAAATATCCGAATTCGCTTTTTATAATGAAGTATATATTGATCTCTATTCGTCTTTTACACCCACACAACCCTCTTATCTTTGTAGCTAGCGCTAACTTTCTCTTGTGCATGCACATGCCTGCATCCCTCTCACCCTCCCTCAACATTCTCTAGCTCCATCGCGCAAATTCGTATTTTCACTTTAGGTCGTTCACCCATGGTGTGTGTAGGCCCCCCAGCTCCTTATTTACGGCACACATCGATTGATATGCCTCTCTAGCCAGGTGTGCCTAGCACAAACACAAGCTTCCCCTCTTCTCTTGTCACCGTCCATGCCTCACTCCCACCACTCTTTTCATCGTTCTCGTACTCGCACACTCCTCCCCCTCGATATAGTATGCCTCTCGTACCACCTCCTACATGCATCCCTCTCTCCCTATCCTTCTCCTCGTGCCTCATTTGCCTCTAACACACACATGCATGTATACCGATCGATCTCCCAACATATACCTAGATCGACTTTAACTACCCCCCCATCGATCGACGTACCTCACAAGTTATGTCTCTCCTTTCTCTAACAAAGGGCGATTGATCTTCCTATGTATTTATGTCTGCTTACCACAGCCACATCGTCCCCCCTCATCATTCGTGCATGCCTCCTGACCCGTCTCTCACACACACGTGCACAGACAACAAGTAGCCATCTCCTCTCTTATTGATATTGCGGGCGTGCCCTCCGTTTGTCTAGCAAGCCTATCCCACCATTTGTTAGAAGCAACTCCACTACCACACCCTCCAACACTCTAGCTCTGTTTCTCTCCCAACCTTATTCCTCTCCTGCACATATGCATGGATGCCGATCGATCTCCCTTAATACATGAGGCAGATCGATCTCCTTAATACATGAGGTAGGCCTCTCTCCTCCTCCACACATATACCAGCCATTGTACCTCTATAGTTAATTGGGCCTCCCTCTTCCCCCACCACACACCAATAGTCGAGCGCTGCAGGTAGGTATCCATGCCACAGAGACAAACTGCACATGTCCCATCTCACGTTCTAGTAGGCCAGGCACTCTATATATTTGACGTGGGCACACACAAATTCGATGGCACTCTTTATCGATCGCGCACGCACACACACACACATCATCCCTCTCTTCGATTCTATGGACACCTCAAGCCGATGATACCTCCACTATCTTCTCGTGGATCGCCCCCTCTATATATATGTTATATCCAGGACTCAATTTCACACACATTGCATATGTTACATTTTTTGATTGACCCCCCCCCCCAAAAAAAACTCTCAAGAACCCACACACTATATCTCTCTAGGTTTGTATCTCTCTCACACAACCCCACGTAGGTGGTGTACGTATACAAGAAGAGAATAGGTGCACCGTGCACGTACTCACGCTTCGTGCCCAGCGACAACCGCGTGGGCACACGGTGGAGCTCATTTCTTTACGAAATGGCAGCCCACGTGCTAATTTGAACGCCTGTAGTGGTTGTTTACCTAGGGAGGTCATGTACCATGCATGCACGAAACAAAGTTCGACTTGAAGCGTTGCCGCGTTATTTTTAAATAAAGTTATAGTGCTCAATGGCACGCACACAAAATATAAAACGATTTTTATGGAGAAAAAGGTAGTCCGCTCACTATATACAATGGAGCCTGCCAGCCTGGTTTGTCGCTCTTCAGAGTATCTCACACAAGGCTGCGATGGCCTCTCTCTCTCTCACCGTTGGTCACTGATCCGGCCGCATCCCGTCCGCCGGGGGAAAGGGAGTGCAGTGGCCTCTCTCTCTCTCTCACCGTTGGTCACTGATCCGGCCTTATCCCATCCACCGGGGAAAGGGAGGAAGTGCATCGTTTCTCTGTTCAACGGCGCCGAGGCAGCACGTCCCGATCTGCGGTACACGCCGTTCTCTCTGACCAAGCTCCGGCGCGGCAGGGCCTACGCCACCTGCTCGCAGATTCCACCCGCCGCCGCTCACCTAGTTACATCCCAACGACCTCCAGGTATCCCCTCTGGCCTTGCTCCACTGCCCGTCTTCCCACGTCGCTGGATGTGGATCTTCCATAGTTCTTTGCCCAAAACGTAGCTCGTCCGGCATACTTTCCATATTGCATTCTCGTCCTCACACCGTTTTAGAAAAACACAACCGTGTTGTTATCTTCCCTTAGGACAAGGAATATGCTTCTTTTTTGTCGTCGCATGTGTCATCAAATGTTATTGGCCAGTAATTGTTTCCTTTCTACCTCTTTTTTGCAAACAGGGCTATCCATTTCACCTCGTTGCTATTGTGACCTTTTGGTGAACTACACAAATCACTTTTTTCTTAAGAGTGTTTTGTGCAGTTGTACTAAAATGTCACACGGGCAACGTCTCTACATTTCAGTGCGACTGCACAAAGGGAGATTGGTTTTGCTCTATCCTCCTCATCCAACTCCGAGCCTAATCTTCTCCAACTAGTTAGTCTTAAGAGAGACTGCAAAGGTGACTGACTTCTATTTGTGTATTTATTGTTTCATCAGCAGTCCTCTATTATCGTAATCACACTTAATATCTTTGGAACAGGGATGCTCAGCTCTATTTTAGTGGAACTGCACAAAATGATCGGAATGTTGCATGCTCCAGACAACTACTTTTTCCCCAACATGCCTTGTTGATTTAGACAGAGCTGGGGGGGACGTTGCTGCCAATGAAAGCATGGATCAATTTTAATTTAACACCTTCTCACAACTCTGTCTTTAGTTGTGATGTAATTATTAGCTCCGATCTGCTAATAATTGACATGCATTAGCAAGGAAGTTAGTTTTTTATTGTTTCCGAAAGAGCATCGATGGCAAGACACGCGAAACAAAAGCTGAAAGCTCACACCATTGTACAATTTCATCTCGCTAGAAAATTATTTGTATAGTACGTCAATTATGTAAACAAATGATGGAAGCTTGATAGCATTGCCAGAAGCCTCTTCATCATCCGGGTCCATGTGCCATGCACAAAATTATACTCCTTCGTTCCTAAATATTTATCTTTTTACAAATTTCAAATGGGCATATTTTAAAGTGTAGATTCACTCATTTTGCGTCCTATGTGTACTCCCTCCGTTCCTAAATATTCTATTCGTCTTTCTAGAGATTTCAACAAGTGACTACATACGAAGCAAAATGAGTGAATCTACACTTTAAAATATGTCTATATACATCCGTATGTGCCAGTCCATTTGAAATCTCTAAAAAGACAAATATTTGAGTAGTCACTCATTGAAATCTCTAGAAATACAAATACTCTGGAGTATATTTAAGAACCGAGGGGGTAGTGCACAACCGCATGGGAGACTCAGCCCGGTCGTTGCGCTGCATTAATAGTGAGTAATGAGCAGTCAAATCATAAGCCCCACCTTTCCCACTATAAGTTGCTCTAAAGAAGCAACCATCAATACGCTCTTCTTTGAATCCACTCATACTACTCCATCCGTCACTGTTTATACAGCGCGCTTCAGAAAAAAGAAAAAAATATGTGGGACCAAGGCGACTAGCGATCGGCCTGAAAAATAGCATTGGTAGTTATAGCACGGCGTCTATTACTAGAGGGAATAATGCGTACACACATGCATGCAGTGCTTCCACCCCGGGTACACACATGCATGCACTTACTCGACTCCGTAGTAGTACAGTACATGGAGAGAAAATTGTGGACTTGATTGCAGTTACCACGCCCTAATTAATTGAGCATTAAACCAAACGCGTCTAAAGTCTCTCTGGTGGTGGAAATACATTGAGAGAAATGCATCATAATGAAGAGCGCTCTATAAACTGTGACGAGGGAGGAGTAGTATGAAGGTGCAAAACCAAGTACGCGTATGGCCAGTCGGTCAACGCACCTCCTCTTGGCATATCACTGACATGTGGGACAAGAGTGTGAGCAAACCGATCTCAATTGACGGCAAAGAGCCAACCCGCCGTTCCTTGAGAGAGACGAGGAGTGAGAACACACAGACGGGCTCGCACGGAGGCCAAGATATAGTCGAGCATGGTTGGTTGATCGATATCATTCATTACATGTTGGGCTGCCGTTTTCCGCCCTTCTCCGAAATAAACGTGTACTTTATCAGAGATAAAAAATAAGAGTACAGACACTCCACCATGCGGTTCTAGTAGTAGTACTACTCATACTACTGCGCTTGGCTCTTTGCCTCTTCGTGAAGTCGAACAATGATGGTACTCCGCATGTTGGGTACTACAGTGTATGCCTCTGACAATCTGACACCGAATGGACTGCTGCATGTCCACTGAGGGTAGGTTGCATTAGTCAAAAGGCGTAAGCGAGCATCACCTTGTCCTGCAAGCTTCTCCTCATTCTGCGAGTTGACGGGACACACCAAAAAGTAGTGCTAGTCCATACTCCCTCCTTTCCGGTTAATATGGCTTAATCTTTTTTGCGGGTAAATGAGAAAGCTTTATTCATATATATAAGCATTCTTAGGACGATCAGCCAAGACACTGGTCACTAGGAAGCGAGGTACCCCGCAAAAAATAAGTAGGAAGCGAGGTGTTTCATCAAGCCAGCTCTCGGCCACATTCAAAGTGGAGCAAGCACGGTTCGCACGAAGATGCGCCGCAAGGTTTGCTGACCTGTTTACATGCTGAATAACAAAAAAAGAGGAAATATTACCGAGCGCTACTATTTGTAACAGGATATGAGCCAGAATTAAGCGAGAATTGTGGCGAGTGTTCCATGCAATCAACTTCCATTATCACATGCGAGAACCCTCGAAGAGAACCAAATGTGTTGAAGAATGCTTTATCACATTTTAAAATTATAATAAGAGTGCAGACGCTCCTCCATCCGGTTCCTAGTACTAGTATAGTACATAACATTATAGACTATAGTAGTAGTACTAGTAAACTTTGCGCTTGGCTCTTCGCCTATTCGGGAAGTCGAACAATAATAGCACTAGTAGTATAGTATATGCTTCTGGCAATCTGACACCGAATTAACTGTTACACGTCCACCGCCTGAGCGAGGGAGAGCTTGCATTACTCAAAAGTTTCTCCTTGTCCTGTGAGCCACCGCGCGCAAGCTTCTCCCGTCCTGCAACCTTCTCCTCGTTCGGCAAGTTGACAAGACACAACAAAGTAATGCTAGTCCATACCGCCTCCTCTCCGGTTACTATGGCTTAATTTCAAACGAGATAAATGAAGGAAATATGCCCTAGAGGCAATAATAAAGTTATTATTTATTTCCTTATATCATGATAAATAATTATTATTCATGCTAGTGTTGTATTAACCGTATACATAATACATGTGTGAATACATAGACAAACAGATTGTCACTAGTATGCCTCTACTTCACTAGCTCGTTGATCAAAGATGGTTATGTTTCCTAACCATAGACATGAGTTGTCATTTGATTAACGAGGTCACATCATTAGGAGAATGATGTGATTGACATGACCCATTCCGTTTGCTTAGCACACGATCGTTTAGTATTCTGCTATTGCTTCCTTCATGACTTATACATGTTCCTATGACTATGATATTATGCAACTCCCGTTTACCGAAGGAACACTTTGTGTGCTACCAAATGTCACAACGTAACTGGGCGATTATAAAGGTGCTCTACAGCTGTCTCCAAAGGTACTTGTTGGGTTGGCGTATTTCGAGATTAGGATTTGTCACTCCGATTATCGGAGAGGTATCTCTGGGCCCTCTCAGTAATGCACATCACTTAAGCCTTGCAAGCATTGCAAATAATGAGTTAGTTGCGGGATGATGTATTATGGAACAAGTAAAGAGACTTGCCAGTAACGAGATTGAACTAGGTATTGAGATACCGACGATCGAATCTCGGGAAAGTAACATACCGATGACAAAGGGAACAACGTATGTTGTTATGTGGTTTGACCGATAAAGATCTTCGTAGAATATGTGGGAGCCAATATGAGCATCCAGGTTCCGCTATTGGTTATTGACCGAAGACATGTCTCGGTCATGTCTACATAGTTCTCGAACCCGTAGGGTCCGCACGCTTAACGTCACGATGACGGTTATATTATGAGTTTATATGTTTTGATGTACTGAAGGTTGTTCAGAGTCTCGGATGTGATCAAGGACATGACGAGGAGTCTCGAAATGGTCGAGACATGAAGATTGATATATTGGAAGCCTATGTTTGGATGTCGGAAGTGTTCCGGGTGAAATCGGGATTTTACGGGAGTACCAGGAGGTTACCGGAACCCCCCGGGAGCTTAATGGGCCTATATGAGCCTTAGTGGAAATAGAGGGAAGCAAGGGGAGTGTGGGGCACGCCCCCCAAGGCCCAAACCGACTTGGTTTAGGGCAAGGGGGGCCGGCCCCCTCTTTCCTTCTTCTCCTCTCTCTTTCCTTCTCCCGAATCCTATTCCAACTAGGAAAGGGGGGGAGTCCTACTCCCGGTGGGAGTAGGACTCCTCCTGGCGCGCCCTCTCCCTAGCCGGCCGCACCCCCCTTGCTCCTTAATATACGGAGGCAAGGGGGCACCCCAGAGACACAACAATTGATTTGATCTTTTAGCCGTGTGCGGTGACCCCCTCCACCATAGTCCACCTCGATAATACTGTAGCGGTGCTTAGGCGAAGCCCTGCGTCGGTAGAATATCATCATCGTCACCACGCCGTCGTGCTGACGAAACTCGCCCTCAACACTCGGTTGGATCGGAGTTCGAGGGACATCATCGGGCTGAACGTGTGCTGAACTCGGAGGTGACGTGCGTTCGGTACTTGATCGGTCGGATCGTGAAGACGTACGACTACATCAACCGCGTTGTGCTAACGCTTCCACTTTCGGTCTACGAGGGTACGTGGATAACACTCTCCCCTCTCGTTGCTATGCATCACCATGATCTTGCGTGTGCGTAGGATTTTTTTTGAAATTACTACGTTCCCCAACAATAAATACACTGTCTGTCACTGTATATTTATAAAAATACGGTCAGTGGACTTCATAATACGCTCATTGCGCTCAATATATATATTTTCCGGTGTTTATACGGTCACTAGCTCACCCTGACTGAGTATGTGTGTGCATGCACGTGTAGGTTGAGCACTTGAGAGTGACCGTGTGTGTTCCGTCGTGTGCTCGGACATGCATGCATTAGGGCGTCGCACGTGTTTTTGCGTCCATGTGTACGTGTGACTGTTGCATACACGTAGGGGGAGTACGTGTAGGGGCCACTAAGGAGCAGTCAAATCACACAGTAAGTTAGTCGGAAGAAGCAACCATCATTTCAATCTTGAATGACACGTACGCAATATAAAATGGTTGATATGGAGAGAAAAAGAAAACCACTATATATACACTAGAAGGAGCCTAAGCTACAAGCCTGCTTGCTTAGGTTGCTCTCTTCACAAGCATAGAACGACGGGCCTGATCCCACATCTGGGCGAAGGGAACAATGTTCTACGTAGACGCGGTCGACATCGGCGAGGGAGAAAACCCACAGTTGGTGCATCCCAACCGGGGGTCACCGCGGTATGGGCCGATGCCGCGTCCCAACCGCCCTTCTAGCTACAGTCCGACGTCCCAGGTAGTCCATCTTCATTTTGGAGCCGGCTTGCTCCACTGCCGTAGCTCCATCTCCATGTCGATCTTTCTCTACTACTACCGGCTTCTACTTGTGATGATTTTATGTCTCATGAACTAGTGCCAATACTATTATTCTAATCACACTTCTTCAATATCTTTGCCATCAGGGATGCTCAGGTCGATTTTAGTGGAACTGCACAAAAGCATCGTATGATCCGAGGGTGCCAGCCGTCTTTCCTTTGACAGGTTCTACCTGGTCAGGAAATTAAATCATGTTTAGGGTTTAGGGTTTAAGTCGTAGTGACCCCATCAGTAGTTTTTCTTTCATACACGCTCTCACAATTTTTTCTTTAGTTGTGATGTAAATATTGGCTATGATCTGTGAATCATTGAGATGCATCGGCATGCGTGTTAGTTTTCCTTTGTATTTGATGGAATGTTGTAACGGGGCAACCTTGGAATAGGAATGAAAATGGAGTGGAAAGTTTCCGTTTTTTCAGAGAAAAAATGGAAATGGAGACAAACCAACGTTTCGTTTTGTTGGATCACGCCATCGAGCAAAACCAACGTTTAAATCACGTCTGTCGTGTTCGTGTCTCACCCTCCTCCACGGCTCGACCCCACACGGTCGCTCGGCATGCCACTCACCGCAAACCGAGTATACAATAACTTTCCCGCCTGCTTGTCGATGTATCGCGCCATGGAGTACTAGCACTACTGGAAGAGATTGATGAGTTGGGGGAGGACAGCTAGCTATAGCACGGACTCCCAAGAACTTTTTACATGCATGTTGTAGCCGGCTATTGTGACCTTTGAACGCGGAGCAGCCGTGTGCACCCGGAAGTGGCGCGGGCGATGATCTCTCGGTCGGCGCGCCGCTTCAATGCCGGCGCCAGTGAGAGGTCGCGTCCGCTCTGGCCGGGCATGAATGCGGCACTGACCGTTTCAGGTGGGAAGCACGCGCGGGTGATGAAGAGGGTTCGGGTTGGTCAGGACCGACCGTGGCAGCGGTCCGGACATGCGCAAACAAGAGATGCCGTACGTTAATATTGTTGCGTATATAATTAACAACGTAAATAATGTGCCAGTTGGACAAATATGATTGGAGATGGAGATGGAAATGGAAATGGAAATGGAAATGGAATTTTACGTAAACACGGATATGCATGTCTATGTCTATGTGTGTGTGCGCGGCGACTCTCGCGACCTGGAAGCGGGGGCGTGTTTTTGATTGAGTTTTCTTTCTTGGTAAGTTAGAAAATCAGTTTGTCTAATTCACATCTAGATGTTATTTAAGGATATCACATCTAAGATCCCACAAGTATATAATGTAGCAACAAGAAACAAAAAAAACTAAAAAAAAAACAGACCACAAACAGAGTGGACATCAACTTAGATGTGACATAACTATGTCACATGTAGATGTGTCCTAGACAGACCCTTAAAAAATTGTCTGCCAGTTTTCGTTTCTTTTTTCGGGGAATGCGCGTATTCTATTTAAAACCACTGCTATGGAGAGATTTTTTTACTCCATTATAGCCTCTTGTTCGATAGAGTTTCTCGCGTCTCGCTCTCTCACCCTCTCCATATCAAAACAAGATGACAGTGTCCACTTTATCTCTCTCCTCACCGGTGGTCACAGATCCGGCCGAATCCCGTCCGCTGCGGGAGGTGAGGAGGTGCAACATTGACGTTGTCGCCGTCGGTGACGGAGGAAGCCGATGTGCACCGTCCTGTCGGAGCCGGCGCTGGCGCGGACGAAGATCCTCCGCGCCCTTGTTCGCTGCCGTCGTGTGGGCAGATCCCGCCCGCTCGCCTAAACAACATCTCGCCCACCTGAGGTATAACTTCTTGTACTGGTCCATCTCCACAGGTTGCTGCGTGCGGGTTTTCTTCTATGCGACTACTCCCCAACTCCCCATGCATAGTAGCTAGGGTTCGTCGGCTGGTCCAACATCACCTACTAGTACTATTATAGAGGAAATGCCACTCGAAAAGTTGTCCTGATTTATGCCTCGGTGGAGGTATACATGTTGTTTTGACAAAAAGTACATGGTGGTTGTGCGGTCATTGTACATGGTGGTAGTACTATCACTGGTTAAATGAAGAAATGCTTTTTTTCTCGGGTATCCTGGTTTAGTTCCCATCAAGATAATTATGATGCTTCTGTTTGTTGGTGTACTTTTCATTAATTCTTATTGACAATTGAGATATCGTTGCTAACCCTTTTTTATATTTTTGGAAACAACGATGCGTGTCTCCATACCCGGGCATGTCTTCCTCAATTTTAGTGGAACTGCACAAAATTGGATGACCATTGTTGTTCCGCCTCACTGTCCTCTGCCACGTGGTTTTTCCTTCCTCGAGCTTGATTACTGAGAAGAAATAGATCACAGTGAGGATTTGTCGAACTTCATAGGCGCCTCACCCAAACTTGATGCCAAATGGATGATGCATCACCACGATGACCTATCGATGCTCATGGTTGCGCCTCATGGTTGCGTCGGCTGGTGAAGCTGATCAATTTTCAATGAAAAACAAGCTGTCTTCCATCAGTGCTCTTTTCTTGTTACACACAAAGATGATATCCTTCGTCAGTTCACCTTGGTTGCATTGGAGACGCAGTCGTCTTTCATGTTGGTGCAATTTTATCACACAATTGGCTATGAACCGAATGTTTCCTCGAAGAAGGATCGACGTTGGTACTAAGAGCATAAGTTTTGTATTGATTTCTAAGCCTTCTCACAACTTTGTCTCCAGCTCCTCTGTAATTTTATTTGTCCAGCTATTAACTTTGATTTAAAAAATGGTGTGGACTAAAAACCCGGATGGACGTAGTAGCCCTCCATTTTTATTTACTCCGCATGTTAGATTTGACTGAAGTCAAACTTTGTAATACTCTCAAACCTTTCTGATAAGTGAAATTAAAATTCTTTATTTGTACACACTCTCACACGTTTTCGATAATTTGGCGCATGTGTGGTTGTTCACTTAAGGGAGGGTAGTGTACCACACGTGAAGGACAGGAAGTGCGACCAGGACGCGTGGGCGTGGATCGTTAGTTCATCGGAAGTAGTACTAGTTTTCTTCACTGTACATTAAATAAAGAGTTTCGTTTCATACTTACACAATTTAAAACGATTGTTATGGAGAGAATAAGAAAACCACTCCACTATATATTAGTCATATACACGAGAGTCTATATGGACGCAGCTTCATTGACTTAGTGCACCTGCCTTTGGATTTATGACAGGTGGGCCCAAAATGTGGCTCGCTCACCTGTCATACAGCCAAAAGCAGGTGCAGTGAAGGCACTGGAGCTCAGTCCGTACTACAGTAGTATTTATATAAGCGGGAGCCTCAGCGCTTGTTCGCTAGGGTTTGCACTCTCCACACGCTCGCCGCACTACATATATGTTACACGCTGGAGGCTCAGCGTTCTTTTGCTAGGGTTTGCTATATTCACAGTCTCTCACCCTCTCTTCACCAGATCTAAACAAGACTGCATTGGCCTCTTGTCTCTCTCTCCCCCCTCACAGCTGGTGAAGGAGGTGTCCGTATCCCGTCGCACCGGGAAGGGGAGGAGGTGCAACGTTCACTCTATCGCCTTCGGTGAGGGAGGCAATCCACTGCCGGCTGCGCTGTTCTCTTTCACCCAGCGCGTGTGCAGGAGGGCCACCGACCCCTTCTTCCTTGCTGCCGTACGTAGTGTGGGCAGATCCGGCCTCCCGCCGCACACCTTGCCACATCCCGACGACCCTAAGGTATAAGTTTCTTTGAAACCGTCGTTGCTCTAGCTACATGTGGATCTTTTTCTATCTGTAGTCGAATCTAGGTCTTGGTTCAAAGAGGAAAGAAGGGTGCGGTGGGATGGAGCAAGAAGCTAGGACGTGGTTCAATGAGGAAAGGAGGGGCGGAAAGTAGTATAGACTGGCTATCCAGCCGCTTTGTAGGTCGAAAAAGGGAAAAAGGGGGTAACCCAGTACACACATCTGTAAGGAATCGATCTCTTTGTTGAAAAGGGAAAGAAACTGAGGGGTCGGGTAGTTTGTGCAGGACTAGATTTACTTCCCTCACATAGGAAGAAGGTTCAAAGAGAACAAATATGGGACCAGCGCATATATGCTGCTTGGCTACATACTCTGCATAACCCATTTATATGTGTGGACGCAGATGGTGCTGGCATGTCCCATACAGTTTTTTTTGCTGTTGTTAATCTAAGAATGCTGCCGGAAAATTGAAGCAATGCCACTATTAAAAGTAAATTACATTTTTTAATGAATGTTGTTTCAAGAGAATGTCTCTGTTAATATGAATCAATGCAACTGTTTTAGAAATGGTACTGTCCTACTTTGTTTTCCATCCAAGATAAGTTAGATGCTTCTTTCTGTCACCGTTTGTTTCATCCTCCTTTATCGGCAAGTAATTGTTTCCTTTTTTGCCTCTGTTAAAACAGGGGTATCGATTCAACTTGCTGCTATTGCGACATTTTGCTTCGCTACTCGAAACACTTATGTTTTAAGAGTGTTTTGTGCAGTTGAACTTGAATGTCACACCGGTGACTTTGCTTAATTTTGGTGGAACTGCACAAAAGGAGATCAAGATTCGTTTCCAGTCTTCGTGGCGAGTTGTTTCAAATCTTGGTCTCAACCACATGATGTGTAGTGTGCTTTGAGATGTTGTGCTACTTGTTTTGGTACTGTTTTAAATAAATGTTGAATTGAAGCTATTGTATTGCTATCTTTTCCCATTAAGTAGTGAACAAAAATGGGACCAACCCAGACATGATGCTTGTTGCTTTATTACAACAAATTCAACATCACCCCCTTTATAAGCCAGTAATTGATGCCACTCTCAGAATTAACTACTGAATCTTATTTCAAAACTGCAACACTTGTTAGGGATTGGTGGGATTACCATTTTTGTGGCCGCATGTTTCATCCTCCTTTATTAGCTAGTAATTGGTTCCTTTTTTTGCCTCTGTTTAAACAGGGATATCTATTCAACTTGTTGCTATTGTGACATTTTGCTTCGCTATGCGAAACACTTTGCTTGATTTCAATGCAACTGCACAAACCGAGATTGGATTTCCTATTCGTGTTGGCAGATTCGTATTTTATCTTATCCGTCTCATGAAAGGTCAGTACATGCCTTCATCTACATGATTGTGCAGTGTGCTTTGAGATGTTGTGCTACTTGTATTGGTACTGTTTTAAATAAATGTTGAATTGAAGCTATTGTATTGCTGTCTTTTCCCATTAAGTAGTGAACAAAAATGGGACCAACCCAGACATGATGCTTGTTGCTTCGTTACAACAAACTCTGCATCACCCCCTTTATAAGTAGATGGAAGCACATACTGTTGTTGTGCCCACTCTCCCCTGGAACTGTTTATGCTTTTCGTTAATCTAATGCCGCTGGTAAAATTAAGCAATGCCACTCTCAGAATTAATTAACTACTGAATCTTAGTTCAAAACTGCAACACTTGTTAGGAATGGTACTATCCTGCTTTGTAGTTCTTTCTACATGTTTAACCAAGGTATTGTTAAGATAATGTCTCTGTTAAAATGAATCAGTTGCATTGTTTTAGGAATGGTACTTTTCTGCTTTGTCGTTCTTTATACATGTTGAAAGAAGGCATTGTTAAGATAATGTCTCAGTCAATATGAATGAATCACACTGATGGAGAATTGCTACTCTCCTGCTTTGTTTCCCATTAAGATAAAGTAGATCAGTAGATGCTTTTCTTCTGGGAGTACAAGTCATCAACCGTTATTTCTCAGTAATTGTTTCCCTTATACCTATTGTTGCTTACAGGGATATCAAAATTAAAGCTCGGTTTTATTCCAACTTCGATTTTAGTTGAACTGCACAAAAGGAGCCAATGTGTCCAAGGCAAACTGCTGCATTACTGGGTCCAGTTGGTCGTTCCACTTTGCAGAAAGAAGCAGTCACTGTTTGCGCTACATTATAGAAGCAATGACCGAGAAGCTTTACAGAGTATTATTAGACACCGGTGACATGATTAGTCTGCAGAGACCATTGGCAATTTAACAACACGTGGAGTGCCTTGGGCAAAAAGTGCCCAAACAAGTACAAGAAACTACGACAGGACTCCACGATCATAGGCATTACATATTTTGAATGGGAAAAGCTTGTCAAAGTTTAATCATTGGTGTTAGCAAGAAGAATTTAGTTTAATATATTGGAATTGGAAAACCTTGTCAAAATTTGCTCATTGATGTTAGCTAGAAGACATGCATTTGATATTTTTGATTCCTGTGTTAAGAGTTTGTTCTGAATATTGTCTATGTAATGCCAGACCTTGTGTTTGATTGCAAAGTTGAGCTTGGAATGTTGTGGCATGCGGCATCACGAGTTGTTCACCGTGCCTCCTGAGAATAATGCTTCGTATTGTTTTGCATGTCGATCTAATGCCAGTTATTTGCTTGTTAAGAAGATCATCTCTTCTGTTGTTTCCGTGCTTAAGAAGTTCATCATCTGATGTTTCATTCATAGCCAATACGACAAGTCGGGTAGGTTAGACGTGAAACCACATGATCTTCCGACCAACTCATGATATTAGGCCGTGATTGGATCATCGTTTTCCAACCAAAACCGCTTGTAAAACTGACGCTTGTAAATTAAAGCAGATGGTCTCGGGCGAAGGCGCTTGGTTGGTCGATTTCGACTAGTAAAATATCAGAAGTACTTCACACACGATAAAAACACTGAACGACACTCGGACGATTGCTAATCCAGCCGTTAGCTACTGTTTCAGCCTTGCCCATGGATGGCATGATACGCACGTCGTGCATGTATCGTCTGGTAATGTCATCCATATAGCAGTGCTTGTAAAATATACACTGGTCTCTCAAATTACACGCGTAACCCGCCGATTTTACTTACAGACCTCGGGCCCTCGGTTTCATTACGCCTGTATTTTACTCGTTGTTTCCGATAACGAGTAAATTACACTTGTATGTTAATACAGGTTTGAAATAAACCAGAGCTCCCAAGTGCGGCCTTACCATTTCATGTCGTCTCAGTTTCTCGAAGGTGCTCATAGGTGTCCGATGATCCTGGCTTCGTGAATGAGCAGCGGGCGCTGTATCAGACCATTTGTAGGGACCGCGAGGCCCTCTCCGTTGTCCTTCGAGTTGTTGCGCTCGCCGTGGCGCCGAGCATTGTTAACATCGTCAACGAACATGCGGATTTAGGAGATGACTTTATTTTGACTGGATGACACTAGGGACACACTAGGGCCATAGCCGTACGTACGCAAGTGCCTCCTTATTATGTACAACTATTTTGTTTGCTTTCTCCTGGTTTCCTGACATCACGGTCCCACACCATTGTCAACCTATGTAGTCAATATAAACAAGAGAATTGCACAAGGTGCGGCCGACAGCTGGGACCAAGCAGCTCGAGCAGTATTTGTGTTTTTGAGGCATGAGCACTGCAGAGTTTTTCTTGGCGATGATTTCATTGTTGTTCAGAGGAGAGCAGGGTATTAACTGGGTGAGCTGTGGCCCGTCTAGCCCAGGCCAGATATCTAGCCCAGATACTATTTTTTTCAAGATGAAAATGGCTAGCCCAGCTATACGTCTTTTTGAGGAATACCCAGGCAAGGTCAACTTGTTATTCTCTGCCTCGTTGGGCTGCAAATCTTTCCTAGGAGGGATGCATTAGGCTTAACAGGAAAATGGGCTTTAGAAAATAATAAATGGGATCTAATTATAAAAACTGGGCAATAACTATAAAAAAATGCACCAAACACGAAATTAGTTTATAAAATATTATTTATGGATTTTGAGAATCTTAAATTTTCATGGTTGCGCGCGCAATGTTTCGTTTGATTTTTACGTAATACAAATTTATATTTAATCTGACTAGAAATTTTGGGATAAAAATGTTTCGGATCCCATCAAAATGTGGGAAATTTTATTGAATTCTGTCTTCAACGGTTGGTTGAAATTATTAATCATTGTCCTAGCTAGAAAATGGGCTATACTTTTAACAAACTATAAATGGGCTGTTGTAAATTCCATTAGAATTCAAAAATGGGCTGTACATTCTTACAGAACGCAAATGGGCTAAAGTTCTGTGCCACACACTTGTGGGCCTACTAAGTGACGCGTCCCTAAAAAAATAAGTTGACGCGCATGCAAGGCTCTGTCAACTTATTATAGTCAACACACAGTTCTAGCAGCAGTGGCCGTTGGATGTCTATCCAACGGATGTCGTGCTTCTTCTTCAATCTTGGATATTATTAGCTTCGGCCGCCCAAAATATGATTCCTCTCCCTGACATCTGGGGCGCACCATTTCGAAGGCTGACTTGTGGGCCTACTAACTTGGAGCGTACCAAGGGCTTTGTCAACTTAGTCATTATAAATGATTCTAGCTTCAGTGACCGTACGATGTCCATCCAATGGCCGTAGTGCTTCTTCAACCTCTGGTCTTCTTGGTCCAGCCGCCAAAGCAGCGCCGGTCGTGCCACCTGCTCCTGCCTCCCGTGGCCGGCTGTGCTGCCGCGGAGACCTCACCGCCCCCATACTACTCCCACCGCTGGCCAGGTCATCCCTCCACTCACCCACACCCCCTGTTATTCTGCGGCGACGACAGCCTCACACCGCAGCTGAACCAGTGAACCCTCATACTCCGCTCTGCGCGGGCTTCCACTGCTGCGTCTTCCCCGGCTCCGCGTCATCCCCTTCCTAGGCCTCGCCGTCGTCCACTGCCCTGGTGCTCTCGGCGCGGCGTGGCCAACATGGTCAACGACCGACTTCCATCGGAAGAGTACTGTACGTGGAGAGGCCGACAGCTGGGTCCACGGCGGCCGCAAGGAAGTGCCTCCTTATTACACGCAAAATAATCATTCCTCCACCTGACAGCAGGGACCCACCGGACGAGCCACCTTATTTTGCGAAAAAAACATTCCCCCCTGACTGTTGGGACCCACCGGACGGGCCACCGTATTTCGCGAAAAAACGTTCCTCCCGCTGTCAGCTCGGACCCACTGAAAGTGCCTCCCACGCACAAAAAATGAATACTCCCCCTGCTAGCTGGGACCCACCTTGATGGGAGGCTGACTTGTGGGCCTACTAAGTTGATGGGGACGGAGGGCTTTGTCAACTTAGTCAATATGAACGATTCTAGATCCAGTGACCGTACGATGTCCTTCCAACGGCCGTAGTGCTTCTTTAACCTCTGGTCTTCTTGCTCCAGTCGCCCAAAGCAGCGCCGGTCATGCCGCCTGCTCCTGCCTCCCGTGGCCGGCTGTGCTGCCGCAGAGGCCTCACCGCCCCCTACTATTCCCACCGCTGGCCAGGCCCTGCGGCGACGGCAGCCTCACACCGCAGCCGAACGAGTGAACCCTCATACTCCTCTCCGCGTGGGCATCCACTGCCGCGTCTTCGCTGACTCCGCGTCGTCCCCTTCCTAGGCCTCACCGTCGTCCACCACCCCGGTGCTCTCAGCGCGGCGTGGTCAACGTGGTCAAGCAACGACTTCCATCGGACGTGGACTGTACGTGGAGAGGCTGACAGCTGGGTCCACGGCGGCACCAAGGAAGTGCCTCCTTATTACGTGGAAAATAATGATTCCTCCACCTGACAGCAGGGACCCACCGGACGGGCCACCGTATTTTGCGAAAAAAATATTTCCCCCTTGACTGCTAGGACCCACCAGCTACACCTTCACACGCAAGGAAGTGCGTCCGGGCAAAAAAAAATGATTCGCCCCTGACTGCTGGGACCCACCAGCTACATCTTCACACGCAAGGAAGTGCGTCCAGGCAAAAAAATACCAAAACAATTCGACCCCCTGACTGCTGGGACCCACCAGCTACATCTTCGCAGGCAAGGAAGTGCCTGACAGTCGGGACCCACCTGGTCGAAGCGTACGTAGCGTTGTCATTCTGGTCGCGAACGTGTACGTACATATATACTGGTCGATGTAGAGGCGCGCACGTGTCATAGTAGAGGCGCGTACGTGTCGTAGTAGAGGCACGCACGTAGCATGTACACGTACGTACAACGACCAGGGTGCAAGAAAGAAAATATGGCCATGTACGTACATATGGGCAGGGTCTCAAACGCCTACTTGCGCATACGTACGGCCAGGGCTCGTGTACATGGCTGGGTCAGAAGGGAGAAACAACGTTGTCGTCGTGTTCATGGGGAGGCAACGGAATGCGCCGTGTTGATGGGGAGGCAACGGAATGCGTTGTGTTCATCGGGAGGGGTGTGGCGTACCGCAAAACAGAGGAAATGGACCTCCTACGGTCGAAACGGGGGTCCTGTTGATCGGGAGGAGTGTGGCGTACCGCAAAATGGAGGAAACGAACCTCCTACGGTCGAAATGGGGGTCCTATTGATCGGGAGGGGTGTGGCGTAACGCAAAACGGATGAAACGGACCTCCTACGGTCGAAACGGGGGTCCTGTTGATCGGGAGGGGTGTGGCGTACCACAAAACGGACGAAACGGACCTCCTACAGTCGAAACGGGGGTCCTGTTGATCGGGAGGGGTGTGGCGTACCGCAAAATGGGACTCCACGGGATACTGTTCATCTCCACCGTCGACCTCCTCCAGCCTCCACGGGCTCCTGTTCATCCAGCCTCTACCGCGTGCTACTCCACCGGCTACTGTTCAACCACCCCTCCACGGGCACCCCTCCACCGTCTACTGTTCATCCAACCCTCCACACCACGGGGTCCTGTTCATCCAGAGGCAACACCACCGCTCACTGTTCATCCACCCCACCCCCCCGCAACGCTCACTGTTCATCCAATCGATCGGCTTCAGTTAGCAGCAGTAGCGAAGGAATCACTCGATCGAGTTTAGTGAACATCCATCGATCGATCGCTCGGGTTCAGTAACGCGTAGCCTGCAGTGCAATCGCTCGGGTTCAGTTAGAGTCCAACGCCTTGCTCGGGTTCAGTTAGAGCCAATGCCTCGCACATATGCGCGTACGTGTACGAGAGAAACGCGCATCGCTCGGCCCCCGACCTCCCACCGTAACCGGGAACTCCCCAAAACTTTCCTCCCCCTCGCTTCTACCATGGTTTTTTCCGACATGGACGGCCCAAAGAATGTCATGCAGTTGCGTCTCCGGCCCGCCCAGGACGAAAAGCCCATTTTTTGTCATGATTTTTTGTCATAGAAGTAGGAGCCCACCACATCTATGATGATACCGGGTTTTGTCACAATTATCGTCATAGAAGTGTCATACGTATGACAGATTTTTTTTGTTCGGCCCAAAATGTCACGGATGTGTCTTTTTTTGTAGTGCTACGGGTTCGAGAACTATGTAGACATGACAGAGACACGTCTCCGGTCAATAACCAATAGCGGAACCTAGATGCTCATATTGGCTCCCACATATTCTACGAAGATCTTTATTGGTCAGACATCATAACAACATACGTTGTTCCCTTTATCATTGGTATGTTACTTGCCCGAGATTCGATCGTCGGTATCTCAATACCTAGTTCAATCTCATTACCGGCAAGTCTCTTTACTCGTTCCGTAATACATCATCCTGCAACTAACTCATTAGTTGCAATGCTTGCAAGGCTTAAGTGATGTGCATTACTGAGTGGGCCCAGAGATACCTGTCCGACAATCGGAGTGACAAATCCTAATCTCGAAATACGCCAACCCAACAAATACCTTCGGAGACACCTATAGAGCACCTTTCTAATCACCCAGTTACGTTGTGACGTTTGGTAGCACACAAAGTGTTCCTCTGGTAAACAGGAGTTGCATAATCTCATAGTCATAGGAACATGTATAAGTCATAAAGAAAGCAATAGCAACATACTAAACAATCGAGTGCTAAGCTAATGAAATGGGTCAAGTCAATCACATCATTCTCCTAATGATGTGACCCCGTTATTCAAATGACAACTCATGTCTATGGCTAGGAAACATAACCATCTTTGATCAACGAGCTAGTCAAGTAGAGGCATACTAGTGACACTCTGTTTGTCTATGTATTCACATGAGTATTATGTTTCCTATTAATATGTAACGCCCCGAGACCGATGTGCCAGGTGTCCTCCAGTTATTCGCTGTTGTTGCCTTGTCATTGCTTGCGTGTCATGCATTGCATATCATGTCATCATGTGCATTTCATTTGCATACATGTTCGTCTCATGCATCCGAGCATTTTCCCCGTTGTCCGTTTTGCATTCCGGCGGTCCGTTCTCCTCCGGTGGTATTTTCTACCTTCTTCTCGTGTGTGGGGATTAAACATTTTCGGATTGGACCGGGACTTGCCAAGTGTCCTTGGTTTACTACCGGTAGACCGCCTGTCAAGTTTTGTACCATTTGGACTTCGTTTGATACTCTAACGGTTAACCGAGGGACCGAAAAGGCCTCGTATGTGTTGCAGCCCAACACCCTTCCAAAGTGGCCCAAAACCCACCTAAACCTCCTCCATCATCTCGGTCGTTCGATCACGATCGCATGGCTGAAAACCGCACCTCATTTGGACTCTCCTAGCTCCCTCTACCTATAAATATGTGTCTCCTTGCGAAATTCTCGCGCAGATAAACCCTAACGGACAACGGGGAAATTCGTCCACCTCGCGCCGCCGGACAAATTCGTCCGCACCGGACATGTCCACCCCGCCCGGCCACCTCACTCCGCCCAACGGGGTGCCGCCACGTCAGCTCCACCGCCACCTCGCCCAACCACGGCGCGCCACCTCACCCGCGTCCGCGCCCTCTCTCTCCTCCCGCCGCCGCCAGCCGGCCGGGGTGCGAGGCAGGCCCGCCCGGGCCCGGATCCACCGCGACCACGCCGAGCCGCGCCATCCAGCTCTCGTCGACGCCGCGCTCGCGCGCCAACCGAGACCGCCGCCGCCGCCATGCGCCTTCTCGCCAGCGATGCCCCGCCGCCTAGGCCGCCGTGCGCCGCCTCCGCCGCGCGCCGCCCCACCGCCGCGCGCTGCCACCTCCCTCTTGCCGGCCGCCGCCGTCGTCACCCGGCCCGAGCCGGCCATCTCCTCCGTCGCCCTCTGCGCCGCCCTCGTCGCCGGACATCGTCGAAATTCGCCACCTCGCCGGCGTCTTCTTCCTCTCCGGCGAGATCCCGTAGGGTGGACCAGATCCACCACTCCCCCCAACCAAGCGCGTGCCCTCGTCCCAGATCCACCCCATCCCGGAACCGCTCCGTCCCGCGTTGACTTTTTCGCGGAGGTATAATTTCACTAAGTCCCCAAAATTCCCAGATCCATTTGCACATGTTCATCGCATCGTAACTTTGCATCCATAGCTCCGATTCATGCATATAGCATATCAAAATGTTCATCTCAGAGACTACATCATATCATTCCATTGCATCATTTTCATTTGAGTTCATCTTGATGCCCGAAATGCTGTTAGAAGAGTGCTACTTGAGATAATTGTCAGATCTGCTGCTCCATTTAGCTATTTGTCATTTTTGCCATGATTATTGTGTGCATGATATGCCCATGAGTTCTACATATGTTTTGTTAAGGGTTTTGCCATCTTTCCAGAGGTGCAACCCATGTATTTTTTTGATGTGTGTGGTGACTAGCACCAGCTTGCAAAGTGGTGCACTTGGTAATTCTGTTTTCAGGGACTTAGCATTTCCACTAAGTCCTTGAGCTGTTTATCTCATATGGCCATATGTTCATGTTGTTTCCTAGTGATCCGTGCCTTGTTTGAGGATGATCAGTAAGGATGTTTTGGTAATCTTGTAGTGCTCTATCCATACATGCCTTTGTTTGCAATTATGGAGCATCCTAGCTTGAGTCAATCGAGCTCTACTTTTGCTACTTTGTGAATCTGGGCAGATTGTCAACTTGTTTGCAATTTTGCCGATGATGTTGTAGTTGATCTGTGCATGCTATGCTATTGTTCTTGCCATGTCTAGCTTTCATTTTGTGTGTTCTTGATGGGTGGATCTTAGCTTATCATGACTTGCTCCGTAGTGAGTGCATCGAGCTCGTAAACATGCCTACTTGATATCTGTTTTCAGCATGCTCCAGTTTTCACTAAGTTTGTGATCTGATTATGTTTTTGCCATGTTCTCATGCTTGCAATTGTATTTTTTGATCCCTTTTGGCTCAAGAGCACTAAGGGACTTTTTTTAAGCTTTTTGAGTAGCTCCATGCCATGTTTTACTTTGCCATGTTAGGTTCCTGTAGCATATAGTTTTCTTGCTCCAAAGAGTGCTATCTGATCTGAGATTCCAGACAAGTGTTAATTTCACTAAGTCTGAAATCTGTTTACCATATGCATTTTTGTCATGCTTGTTTGAACTTGTTAATGGATGAATTGGCCGTAGCTCAGTGCTAGATTTTTGTTAAGCATCTTGAGTGGATCCTTGCCATATATTTTGTTGTCTTGTTTGGGTGCTGTAACATGTGCATCTCATTGCATTTAGATGGCTACTTGCTGTAAATCGCAAAACGTGGTCATATTTGAATTACTTGCCATTTCCAAACTGTAACTCCGATTCCGGCATTCTTTATATCGTTTTCAAGTGATTTCATCTCACCTTTCCAGTGGCACACTTGGATTTCCAAGTTGAGTCCAGGTTCATGCATTCCTTGTCAAATCTTGCATATGCATCGCATACCGCATCCCGCACATCATACCATGTTCATGAGTTGGTTGTTTACTATGTTGTGTGCTTCTTTCCGGTGTTGCTTCTTCGGGTTGGTTCCGATAACGTTGTGTTTGTGAGGATCCATTCGTCTACGTCCATTTGTCTTCTTCATGGACTCGTTCTTCTTCCTTGCGGGATCTCAGGCAAGATGATCATACCCTCGAAATCACTTCTATCTTTGCTTGCTAGTTGCTCGCTCTTTTGCTATGTCTATGCTATGATACCTACCACTTGCTTATCATGCCTCCCCTATCGTTAAACCAAGCCTCTAACCCACCTTGTCCTAGCAAACCGTTGTTTGGCTATGTTACCGCTTTGCTCAGCCCCTCTTATAGCGTTGTTAGTTGCAGGTGAAGATTGAAGTATGTTCCTTGTTGGAACATGGAGATGTTGTTCCTTGTTGGAACATGTTTACTTGTTGGGATATCACAATATATCTTATTTAATTAATGCATCTATATACTTGGTAAAGGGTGGAAGGCTCGGCCTTATGCCTGGTGTTTTGTTCCACTCTTGCCGCCCTAGTTTCCATCATATCGGTGTTATGTTCCCGGATTTTGCGTTCCTTACGCGGTTGGGTTATAATGGGAACCCCTTGACAGTTCGCTTTGAATCAAACTCCTTCAGCAAGGCCCAACCTTGGTTTTACCATTCGCCACCTAGCCTTTTTCCCTTGGGAGTCGCGCATCCTGAGGGTCATCTTATTTTTAACCCCCCCGGGCCAGTGCTTGTCTAAGCGTTGGTCCAACCCAGAGCACCGTGCGGGGCCGTCCCTTGGCAACTTGGGTTACGTTGGCTCCCATACACTTAGCTTATCCGGTGTGCCCTGAGAACGAGATATGTGCAGCTCCTATCAGGATGTCGGTGCATCGGGCGGTCTTGCTGGACTTGTTTTACCATTGTCGAGGATGTCTTGAAGAACCGGGATACCAAGTCTGATTGGAATGTCTCGGGAGGAGGTCTATTCCTTCGTTGACCGTTAGAGCTTGTCATGGGCTAAGTTGGGACACCCCTGCAGGGATTTGAACTTTCGAAAGCCGTGCCCGCGGTTATGGGCAGATGGGAATTTGTTAATGTCCGATTGTAGAAAACCTGAAGTTGACCTTAATTAACATGCATCAACCGCGTGTGTAACCGTGATGGTCTCTTTCCGGCGGAGTCCGAGAAGTGAACACGGTGTTGGAGTTATGCTTGACGTAGGTTGTTTTAGGATCACTTCTTGATCATACTTTTACTGACCGTGCTTTGCCTTCTCTTCTCACTCTCATTTGCGTATGTTAGCCACCATATATGCTAGTCGCTTGCTGCAGCTCCATCTCATACCTTTTGCCTTACCCATAAGCTTAAATAGTCTTGATCGCGAGGGTGCGAGATTGCTGAGTCCCTGTGGCTCACAGATATTTCCAAAACCAGCTTGCAGGTGCCGTTGAACCGTGCAGGTGACGCAACCAAGCTCAAGGAGGACCTCGATGAAGATCTTGTCCTTTGTGTTGTTTCGTTCTAGTTGATCAGTAGTGGTGCCCAGTTGGGGTCGATCGGGGACCTTTGTCGCATTTGGGGTTCTTCTTTTATTTTGGTTCCGTAGTCGGACCTTGATTGTATCTGGTTGATGTAGTGCTTTATTCATGTAATTGTGTGAAGTGGCGATTGTAAGCCAACTATGTATCTCTTTCCCTTATGTATTACATGGGTTGTGTGAAGATTACCTCACTTGCGACATTGCTTTCAATGCGGTTATGTCTCTAAGTCGTGCTTCGACACGTGGGAGATATAGCTGCATCGAGGGCGTTACATAATACAATTCTAGCATGAATAATAAACATTTATCATGATATAAGGAAATAAATAATAACTTTATTATTGCCTCTAGTGCATATTTCCTTCAGTCTCCCACTTGCACTAGAGTCAATAATCTAGATTACACAGTAATGATTCTAACACCCATGGAGCCTTGGTGCTGATCATGTTTTGCTCGTGGAAGAGGCTTAGTCAATAGGTCTGCAACATTCAGATCCGTATGTATCTTGCAAATTTCTATGTCTCCCACCTGGACTAGATCCCGGATGGAATTGAAGTGTCTCTTGATGTGCTTGGTTCTCTTGTGAAATCTGGATTCCTTCGCCAAGGAAATTGCTCCAGTATTGTCACAAAAGATTTTCATTGGACCCCATGCACTAGGTATGACACCTAGATCGGATATGAACAACTTCATCCAGACTCCTTCATTTGCTGCTTCCGAAGCAGCTATGTACTCCGCTTCACATGTAGATCCCGCCACGACGCTTTGTTTAGAACTGCACCAACTGACAGCTCCACCGTTCAATGTAAACACGTATCCGGTTTGTGATTTAGAATCATCCGGATCAGTGTCAAAGCTTGCATCAACGTAACCATTTACAATGAGCTCTTTGTCATCTCCATAAACGAGAAACATATCCTTAGTCCTTTTCAGGTATTTCAGGATGTTCTTGACCGCTGTCCAGTGATCCACTCCTGGATTACTTTGGTACCTCCCTGTTAGACTTATAGCAAGGCACACATCAGGTCTGGTACACATCATTGCATACATGATAGAGCCTATGGCTGAAGCATAGGGAACATCTTTCATCTTCTCTCTATCTTCTGCAGTGGTCGGGCATTGAGTCTTACTCAACTTCACACCTTGTAACACAGGTAAGAACCCTTTATTTGCTTGATCCATTTTGAACTTCTTCAAAACTTTGTCAAGGTATGTGCTTTGTGAAAGTCCAATTAAGCGTCTTGATCTATCTCTATAGATCTTGATGCCCAATATATAAGCAGCTTCACCGAGGTCTTTCATTGAAAAACTCTTATTCAAGTATCCCTTTATGCTATCCAGAAATTCTATATCATTTCCAATCAGCAATATGTCATCCACATATAATATCAGAAATGCTACAGAGCTCCCACTCACTTTCTTGTAAATACAGGCTTCTCCAAAAGTATGTACAAAACCAAATGCTTTGATCACACTATCGAAGAGTTTATTCCAACTCCGAGAGGCTTGCACCGGTCCATAAATGGATCGCTGGAGCTTGCACACTTTGTTAGCTCCCTTTGGATCGACAAAACATTCCGGTTGCATCATATACAACTCTTCTTCCAGAAATCCATTCAGGAATGTAGTTTTTACATCCATTTTCCAAATTTCATAATCATAAAATGCGGCAATTGCTAACATGATTCGGACAGACTTAAGCTTCGCTATGGTTGAGAAGGTCTCATCGTAGTCAATCCCTTGAACTTGTCGAAAACCTTTCGCAACAAGTCGAGCTTAATAGACAGTACTATTACCGTCAGCGTCGGTCTTCTTCTTGAAGATCCATTTATTCTCAATGGCTTGCCGATCAACGGGCAAGTCAACCAAAGTCCACACTTTGTTCTCATACATGGATCCCATCTCAGATTTCATGGCCTCAAGCCATTTTTCGGAATCAGGGCTCACGATCGCTTCTTCATAGTTCGTAGGTTCGTCATGGTCTAGTAACATAACCTCGAGGACAGGATTACCATACCACTCTGGTGCGGATCTTACTCTGGTTGACCTACGAGGTTCAGTAACAACTTGATTTGAAGTTCCATGATCATCATCATTAACTTCCTCACTAATTGGTATAGACGTCACAGGAACCGGTTTCTGTGATGAACTACTTTCCAATAAGGGAGCAGGTATGGTTACCTCATCAAGTTCTACTTTCCTCCCACTCACTTCTTTCGAGAGAAACTCCTTCTCTAGAAAGGATCCATTCTTAGCAACGAAAGTCTTGCCTTCGGATCTGTGATAGAAGGTGTACCCAACAGTCTCCTTTGGGTATCCAATGAAGACACATTTCTCTGATTTGGGTTCGACCTTATCAGGTTGAAGCTTTTTCACATAAGCATCGCAGCCCCAAATTTTAAGAAACGACAACTTTGGTTTCTTGCCAAACCATAGTTCATAAGGCGTCGTCTCAACGGATTTCGATGGTGCCCTATTTAACGTGAATGCGGCCGTCTCTAAAGCATAACCCAAAAATGATAGCGGTAAATCAGTAAGAGACATCATAGATCGCACCATATCTAGTAAAGTATGATTACGACGTTCGGACACACCATTACGCTGTGGTGTTCCGGGTGGCATGAGTTGCGAAACTATTCCACATTATTTCAAATGTAGACCAAACTGGTAAAACAAACATTCTCCTCCATGATCAGATCGTGGAAACTTTATTTTCTTGTTACAATGATTTTCAACTTCACTCCGAAATTCTTTGAACTTTTCAAATGTTTCAGACTTATGTTTCATTAAGTAGATATACCCATATCTGCTTAAATCATTTGTGAAGGTGAGAAAATAACGATACCCGCCGCGAGCCTCAATATTCATCAGTCCACATACATCAATATGTATGATCTCCAATAAATCAGTTGCTCGCTCCATAGTTCTGGAGAACGGCGTTTTAGTCATCTTGCCCATAAGGCACGGTTCGCAAGTACCAAGTGATTCATCATCAAGTGATTCCAAAAGTCCATCAATATGGAGTTTCTTCATGCGCTTTACACCGATATGACCTAAACAGCAGTGCCACAAATAAGTTGCACTATCATTATCAACTCTGCATCTTTTGTCTTCAACATTATGAATATGTGTATCACTACTATCGAGATCCATCAAAAATAGACCACTCTTCAAGGGTGCATGACCATAAAAGATATTACTCATATAAATAGAACAACCATTATTCTCTGATTTAAATGAATAACCGTCTCGCATCAAACAAGATCCAGATATAATGTTCATGATCAACGCTGGCACCAATAACAATTATTTATGTTTAATATTAATCCCGAAGGTAGATGTAGAGGTAGCGTGCCGACGACGATCACATCGACTTTGGAACCGTTTCCCACGCGCATCGTCACCTCGTCCTTGGCCAGTGTTCGCTTAATCCGTAGTCCCTATTTTGAGTTGCAAATAATAGCAACAAAACCAGTATCAAATACCCAGGTGCTACTGCAAGCTCTGGTAAGGTACACATCAATAACATCTATATCATATATACCTTTGTTCACCTTGCCATGCTTCTTATCCGCCAAATACTTGGGGAAATTCCGCTTCTAGTGACCAGTCTGCTTGCAGTAGAAGCACTCAGTCTCAGGCTTAGGTCCAGACTTGGGTTTCTTCTCTTGAGCTGAAACTTGTTTGCTGTTCTTCTCAAAGTTCCCCTTATTCTTCCCTTTGCCCTTATTCTTGAAACTGATGGTCTTATTGACCATCAACACTTGATGCTCCTTCTTGATTTCTACCTCCGCAGCCTTTAGCATTGCGAAGAGATCGGGAATTGTCTTATCCATCCCTTGCATGTTATAGTTCATCATGAAGCTTTTGTAGCTTGGTGGCAGTGATTGAAGAATTCTGTCAATGACGCTATCATCCAGAAGATTAATTCCCAGTTGAATCAAGTGATTGCAGTACCCAGACATCTTGAGTATATGCTCACTGACAGAACTATTCTCCTCCATCTTGCACCTGTAGAACTTATTGGAGACTTCATATCTCTCAATCCGTGCATTCTTTTGAAATATTAACTTAAACTCCTGGAACATCTCATATGCTCCATGACGTTCAAAACATCGTTGAAGTCCCGGTTCTAAGCCGTAAAGCATGGCACACTGAACTATCGAGTAGTCATCAACACGTGACTGCCAGACATTCACAATGTCTGCAGTTGCGGGCGCAGGTGGTACACTTAGCGGTGCTTCCAGGACATAACTCTTCTGTGCAGCAATGAGGATAATCCTCAAGTTACGGACCCAGTCCGTGTAATTTCTACCATCATCTTTCAACTTTGCTTTCTCAAGGAACACATTAAAATTCAATGGAACAACAACACGGGCCATCTATCTACAATCAACATACATAAGCAAGATACTATCAGGTACTAAGTTCATGATAAATTTAAGTTCAATTAATCATATTACTTAAGAACTCCCACTTAGATAGACATCTCTCTAATCCTCTAAGTGATCACGTGATCCATATCAACTAAACCATAACCGATCACCACGTGAAATGGAGTAGCTTTCAACGGTGAACATCACTATGTTGATCATATCTACTATATGATTCACGCTCGACCTTTCGGTCTCGGTGTTCCGAGGCCATATCTGCATATGCTAGGCTCGTCAAGTTTAACCTGAGTATTCTGCGTGTGCAAAACTGGCTTGCACCTGTTGTAGATGGACGTAGAGCTTATCACACCCGATCACCACGTGGTGTCTGGGCACGACGAACTTTGGCAACGGTGCATACTCAGGGAGAACACTTTTATCTTGAAATTTAGTGAGAGATCATCTTATAATGCTAGCGTCAAAAAAAGCAAGATAAGATGCATAAAAGAGAAACATCACATGCAATCAATATAAGTGATATGATATGGCCATCATCATCTTGTGCTTGTGATCTCCATCTCCGAAGCACCTTAATGATCACCATCGTCACCGGCGCGACACCATGATCTCCATCGTAGCATCGTTGTCGTCTTTCCAATCTTATGCTTCCACGACTATCGCTACCGCTTAGTGATAAAGTAAAGCATTACAGGGCGATTGCATTGCATACAATAAAGCGACAACCATATGGTTCCTGCCAGTTGCCGATAACTCGGCTAGGAAACATGATCATCTCATAAAATAAAATTTAGCATCATGTCTTGACCATATCAAATCACAACATGCCCTGCAAAAACAAGTTAGACGTCCTCTACTTTGTTGTTGCAAGTTTTACGTGGCTGCTACGGGTTAGCAAGAACCGTTCTTACCTACGCATCAAAACCACAACGATAGTTTGTCAAGTTGGTGTTGTTTTAACCTTCGCAAGGACCGGGCATAGCCACACTCGGTTCAACCAAAGTTGGAGAAACTGACACCCGCCAGCCACCTGTGTGCAAAGCACGTCGGTAGAACCAGTCTCGCGTAAGCGTACGCGTAATGTCGGTCCGGGCCGCTTCATCCAACAATACCGCCGAACCAAAGTATCACATGCTGGTAAGCAGTATGACTTATATTGCCCACCACTCACTTGTGTTCTACTCGTGCATATGACATCTACACATAAAACCTGGCTCGGATGCCACTGTTGGGGAACGTAGTAATTTCAAAAAAATTCCTACGCACACGCAAGATCATGGTGATGCATAGCAACGAGAGGGGAGAGTGTTGTCCATGTACCCTCATAGACCGAAAGTGGAAGCGTTAGCACAACGCGGTTGATGTAGTCGTACGTCTTCACGATCCGATTGATCAAGTAGCGAACGCACGGTACCTCCGAGTTCAGCACACGTTCAACCCGATGACGTCCCTCGAACTCCGATCTAGCCGAGTGTTGAGGGAGAGTTTCGTCAGCATGACGGCATGGTGACGATGATGATGTTCTACCGACGCAGGGCTTCGCCTAAGCACCGCTACAGTATTATCGAGGTGGACTATGGTGGAGGGGGAACCGCACACAGCTAAAAGATCAAATCAATTGTTGTGTCTTTGGGGTGCCCCCCTACCCCCGTATATAAAGGAGCAAGGGGGGAGGTGCGGCCGGCCAGGAGGAGGCACGCCAGGAGGAGTCCTGCTCCCACCGGGAGTAGGACTCC